>NC_135359.1:28216994-28534892 GCF_051622035.1 Arctopsyche grandis
ACCTAGGAACATAGTAAGTGCCGTTCTATACAAACAATGTTGTTCTATGCCAAAAATGTCTTGTATAATTTATGAAATGCAGTAAATCTTTTATATAATACATATTTCTTTATAGTTTGTTTCAAATCGTTGATGATGATGATCAACTCTGCCTATGTATGAAGTATGCATATTCAATGACTAGAAACTGTGTTGAATAAGTGTTGATAATTAATATTTGATTTTTAAATGCTTTTTATTATTATGAAATTATGTTCACAATAAATCTTATATCTATTTTAATAGCTACTGATTTACCGATAATTTTCTATTTTACAATTTAATTTAATTTGGTTAGTAATCATAGTGTTATATTATTCTAATGTTAATGTACAGCATAATAGGAAAAAGAGCTCAAAAACCTATTTACAATTCTTATAAATGCTTATAATACATCTAATACATAATATTAATTAAAGACTCTCTAAAGTCGATGACCTAAAACAGATTGTGTTTAGGTAATCTGTGTAGAAAATTAATATAGTAAGTTAATAATAATAACAAACTAGCAATTCAATCAATTATGGAATTATTTATCATAGAATCCGGTCAAATTGCGTTATTAATACAGTAATATGTTTTCGTTTTTATATTCCATCAAAGCTCATTAATAACTTTTAAAAATTATTATAATGCACAAAAGTCAAATTTGAAAAATAGGTAATAGAAATTGCAATTGGGCTGAATTGAATTATGGAAAATTGCCAACATTCAGTCTTAATTAGATCTTAAGGAATTATCACCATTGAGCTCCAAGGATGCAAAATATATCGTACTAGTGTTTTTACCCGGCTTTGCTCGTTATTTGTAATATAATCCGCTTAAAAATGGCCAATTTAATAGTAAACATTTTATTAAATTTATTTGAATAGTTTTATTTTATTTAAATTTATTTGAATATTTATTTGTTTTTTTATTAAATTGAACGTCGCTGATTCTACGGCCCAAACAAACAAACATACATACAAAGTCTCTTTTGAAATTATATATTAGATTTAGTATGAAGTCATAGTATTTTTATAAATATTCACAAAGTAATCATGCACATGTTACAGTCGAGTTGTATTTTCAGTTGAAATATGTATGTATGTATATTCCAACTGGCGTTTTAGATCATTTTCATATTCAAATACAACTCAACTAGCAAATAATAACTCTACAAGTGCAAATACACTTTCAAAAATGTGCGCCAGTTGTAATATAACAGTTAAGTTTTGACAACTCTGATGTTTTTACGAATGCTGTGGATTTCAATAATGCATTAATATTTGCTAGGTATTCCGAATAAAGATAATGAGTACCGTATTACGATAACTTTAAGAATGTGTTCAAAACAATAATGTGCCTTTCCAACTCTATTTAGTAGTCGAATGATATTTTTACGAAAGCCAAACTTTCCTTCTAACCTGGTGTCAACTTAAAATTGAACTGTATTTTCAGTTGTAATACACCAGTTGGAATGTAATTCGCCATATGAATCAACCCATATGGGTTAGACGAAAGATATTCCAACTAGTCAAAATTTATTTATTTATTTATATATTACAACCGAAAACACAACTATAACGGTAGTTGGTACCAGGTTAGATGGAATATATTCCAACTAGTCAACTGGAAGATACACTTCAACTGTAGCATACATACTAATGGCTAATCAGAATTATCGTTTTTTCGAGCTTTGTACAATATGTGACACAAAAATAGGTACAAATAATAATATAGATAAAAACGGACGCAATTTATGTGTGTGGGTATGTTGGTATGTGGCGAGTGCGTGAACAAGTATGGAGATTTAAAAAAAAGAACAAATTTTAGAATTCCAGGAGTATATGTTTTACCTAGAGATATTTAATGAAATAAATACACGCGAACAAGTCCCAATCGGCGTGAAGTGGTGCACGTGGACTAAAACCTTTGACCAATTAAGGAATGAAGATACATTCTGACCAATGGGTGCATACTCCTGGCATTCTAAAATTTGTTTTTTTCTCCATACTCGTTGACGCATCCGCCACATGCATACATACCCACATACAAACATACGTCGTGTCCGTTTTCATATATATTATGCCGATTTAATTTATGCGCATAAATTAAAAATAATAATCACGGTGAGGAAAAATAAGGTGTACAAAAGGAAAACAGTTTAAAAATACTTTCATTCATATCACAAACGACAAGAATCAAAATATTGACTTTGAATTTAAAATTTGAAGTTATCATCATTATGTATGTACGTTCTATTCCATGTATCTATTTCTACATTCTGATTAAATTTTGAATAATATTGCAACAAAGTCGCATATTAACCACCCCACAAAAACTAATTTCAATACGCGCTGAATTATGCCGCAACAATTTCAATTTTGTACCAGTATTAACGCAAGCACCTGGCACCGCACAATCCCTGCTCGTTTCCGCGATGTGTCATTAAAATTCACATTTTATGCAAAACATTTTTGATAAAGTGCAAGTGCAACGACGCTACACGGCGTGCCACGCAGTACTACTCCCCTATCCCATTTGACTCTTACACTTTTTTTCGCTCCCCCACAATGGGAGGATTAAATAAATGCATATTTGATGCAAGTGCAGGCGTCTGGCGATTTACGAGATTGATACTACCCCGGCTTCGGACCAGGAGTATCCTTTGGGTCGCGTAATATCCCGGCTTTCGTGTGGAATTGAGCAGCCACAAGACAAACACGTATGGGGCGTAAGAAATTCAATATTGCAAATGGAAGTTTTGCATGAGGGGATTGGTCGGCTTGTCGAGAGTAGGGAGATCCGATCAAATCGTTCGCAGTAAATAACGAGTGCCCATTTTCTTCCAGATATTATCTTCATCAGTCATTGTGACGACGGGCGCTCAATCAAGGAATGCTCAATTTCAACTATACTGTAATACCCCAATAAGAATTTGAATCTATTTTGTGCATTGTAAATTTCGGCAAAAGGCAGCAGGTAGACAGTTATTAGATTTCTGTGAGATTGGTGTTTGTGGTTGATTATGAGAATCCTCTGAATAGATATTCCAGAGGTTCAGTTAATTGGATTCTCCAATTATCTGAGCGTGATGCAAGGGAGGAAAAGACCGGTGGGGTAATCAAGGAGGGGTTGAGAGATACAGATAAGCTCAATCTGTGAACGGCTGGGACTTCAATAAAAGTACAAAGGTTCCTATACCAGCTGAAGATATGTTTCATCTATTTTGAACTTCGATAAAATATTAGTCGAAGGGGAACAGAAGAAGGAATAAAATACCAGTTCGTTATAAGAGGACTAAGATTAATATGGAAGCTGTAATGCTTCAATGATTCATACTTAATATTTAAAAATGTAGCGGTTTATAGAAGGTAATAAGAAGATACAGAATTACTATGGACACTTATTTGGTAGAGAAATTTCAGTTAAGCTGTGTGAGTCGTATTCTTTTATATTATGAAGTGTGAAAGAAAACATTCAAAGATTTGATCGGCTGCAACAAAAGGAAAAGTCTTAGACTTGAAAGAGATAATTGAAGATTATTTGCTGCCCATTCTAAGGAAAATGGTTATTGATATATGAAATATACATTATGCATTACAGAGCTTAATTTAAATCATATCCTTTTACAACTTATAGATTTATAGTTTCTTCTGCAAATCGGAAAAAAGCTGAAAATAGTCTTGTGATTAATAATAAATCACTTGAACATTTATGAACTTTCGTTAAAACGATATTCAATTGGCGAAACTCAGTAACGAAAGCTTGAATCGACGAACGAACATTTTAGTGTTTATTTTATGTCAGACAATTTAAGTGGTATTGGATACTTTTCATCACTTCAGCGACACGGCTGGGCGATAAAATATCATGGACAATTTATTGCCTTTAAATCAGCACTGATGTATACATAGGTATACTATTAAATTCGGCAATACGAACAGTATAAGATTTACATTCAGATTAGAAAGTTTAAGAATTGCTCATGGGATTTTCCAGGCTCGAAACTTTGATCGTATTTTTCCGAGCCGAGTCACTCCGCAGATTGGATGCCCGAAGTATACAAGATTGATTACGTTTTCCGATGCACACGGTCCCGTAAACATTGTCGCTCTCATTTATTTATTAACGTCATAGCAATAAATCATAGCTTGCAATGTGCCTTTTGAATATGCAAAAAGACCGTACTATCCTCTGGCAAGTCTCTAAGTTTAATCTGCGGCGGGTTTTTTTCCCCCGACGCTCCGGAGCAAATGAAAAGCCTCGAGAAAAGCGCTTTTCCTCGTTTTGCGCATTGTCTTCTCCGACGGACAAAATATGCAACTCCCGTCAACAACCGAGCTTTTGTTTTTGCAATTTTTTACAAATGTACGTGCCAAGACTCTTAGAATCGAATCTCTACAAAAATATTGTCACTAGTCCTAGCTACGTACATTATTATAATATAAAGCGGAGAAATTTAACCAACCGCATTTAAATTAGAATTGTTTGTCCCGAAAGTGAATAGGATACTTAAAATTATAAAATTTGATTGAATGATGAAACGTAATGACTACATAATGTACATACTGATATAATTAATTGCTTATTTTGTTACAAAATATGTGACATTAAATCCATATAAATTTCAATACAGAACATTTCATACATGGAAATTATTTAAATTTCATTGTAATATTATGTACATGAAATATAGGATTATTTTTCTTCATGGTCTGTATTTTCTTTCTGTATTACGACGCGTGTAAGAAAAGTGCGAAAACACATTTAAATTTCCCTCGAGGGGCATTTAAACGATTTATTTTTCCCAAAAAACTCGAAACAATGCACTTTTACCCTCATATTTTCATTTTATAGCAGTGCATTACCTCCTTCCATTATTTCCCAGTGTCAATTTATCCATTTTCTACTTCTGTTTGAAGTGCATATTAAATATTCACGGAGTCTATTTTAGATTCTCCCGAGTGGCTCATTTAATTTTCGCCAGTGTTGAATCGTCCCCACCCCACCCCTAATATCTCCCCACTTTTCTTATATCGTTTCAACTATTTAACGAGTTTGTTATATTTACACTAAAGTACAGAGTTAAATATCATCGCCATAAAGAATTTTCCCCGCCCGTAACGCTTACACAGTCGGTCAATTTGCGCAACGTAAATGATTAATGGCGAAAAGAGGGAATTTTATGTCCTTCTTCCGGGAGGAAATTTGCCCGGAGATCTTCCGAAGTTGGCGAAACAACCCCTCATCCCCCAGAATGCGAGTACTCAATATCTTCACCGTTCTGTGTGAGTGAGAAGTTTATCCGAATTGGGGTAGATAGGTATTTAGGAGGCGATACCGACCTATCGATCTGAATTAATAGTTGGTAGACTTTTGTATAGACCTACATATGTACATAGGCACTTTTATAATCTAGCTTGAAACGTGATTAATCTTCATATGATACTATTATAACAAATATCAATAAAGCTCAGGTTTACATTTTCATTTCTAAACATTTTTACCATCTAACCTATTACAATGGATTATGTTATAATTATATAAGTTTATAAACATATGTATTATCATACAAGCTATATAATTTTTCTGCACCGGGCCATTTTGCTGTAAAGCACTGATAAGTAAGTTGGAATACTATCAAATATAGCGGCTCGTATAAACAAAATACTATAAATAATCTAACATGAATAAGTATGAGGTTCCAATCATAATCGTAATCTTGGCAAGTCAATATATAAAAATCAAGATGTTAAATATGTCTCGTTTATTCTTCGAAGTTTGATACATTCGTATTGGGCATTTTTGTACTTCGATACAAAATAGTATATGTACTGTACAAAATAGTATATGTAACTGTTTTTAGAACTGAAAATTGGACTTCCGCCGCTTTCAAATAGAACGGCTCAAATATAATGTCTATAAAATAATTTCACTTTTAGGTTAAAGCTTTAAAGTTTCTGTACATTACAAATAAATGTATATAAAAAATAATGTACTAAAATATAAAAAATAAATGTATATAAAAAACTTTAGTAAAAAAATAATATTTAAAAAAACTCAAGTAAAATAAATGTATATAAACAAATAATGTATTAAAATATAATAAATAATTAAATAAATATATAATAAATTAAATACAATTAATTTATTAAAATTACTCAGCTCATTACTCGATTACTCAGCTGTGATTGGTTCCCCATACTGGTTGATCGTCCGAAACATACAAACATATTTAGCGACAGTCGGTTTTATATATATTATTGTTGAAACGGTTCCTTAAAATTGGCAAAAAGTCTTCCTACCTGTTGTCACAAATCTTCTGTTTTATGTATCAACAATTTGTAAAAAAAATATGTACAAGTCCATCCATAGATGTCTCAATGGATTAATTCTATAATTAATTGTTAATTTGGTGTCAACTTCTCGAAATACAGTGGTTTATGCAATAAAAATGCTGCATTGTTCTTAATTAATTGTCCAGGAAGGCGCATTGGGGTCTTCCTGTCAAGCCTTTTTGGCATATATCTATGTAAAATAAAATAAAAATATGTACATACATATATGTATATGCAGAAGAAAATCGATCAAGCCCTTCCACTCACAACTGAAATCATCCCCAGAGAGAAATGAGTGGCACGTGTTCGTGTCTACGAAATTGATTACCCCTACTCGGATTTGCTTGATAATGAGCTGTTATCGTGTAATGCAGTTCTCGTGGGCGCATACAGACGCATGAGTTATCGCCGTATATTGTTGCCGATCGCCGCCTCGACGGCGCCATTTGTAATCGTATGCACTCCAGTGCAGTGATTATATTATATGCGTTGGCGAGACGCAAAGTCTGTTAAATGCATCGTCGACAAAACAATCCTTGTTCTGCGCAAAATGCAAGCGTCTAAGCGTAGCCATGCAAAAAATGCGAAACCGCAATAAAAATGCAGAACTGTACATATGTCGAACAGATTGAGTGCATTTTGTATTTGAGTATTTGTGATTCGTCATGACGCATATTGTTTTAAGTTCAATGTATGTATCGTATTTTGTCTGCATTATTAATGGTCCCATTCGTCTTGTATGCTTTCGAGATGCCATTTCTGAATGTTGCATTGCCAAGTGTCTAGATCAGTGGTTCCAATTACTTTTTTCGACTGATTGTTAATGTTGTCGTTTATTTAGTGTTGTATTTGACAAGGCAACATGTACATATGTCGAGTTGAACATCTAATTATTTTTACGCTATTCTATGACTAGAAGTAGGACTTTTTTGAAGAAAAAAAAAGATGTCGGAACCCACTTTTTGCTATGCTTCTACCAAAGAAAATCATATTCAAATATCATTCAAATGAAATTTAAGGCCGCTTTTCCTAAGCCAGCCAGTGAATAAAATATTAAACAAAATTTGTCATATAGTAGCTACATAACTTCACATACATACATATGTATGTTCATATAAACATTTTTTTTTAGCTTAGATCTGTCAAATATAAAGTTAAATAAACAAATCTGATGTAAAATAAAAAAAAGCCTGATATAAAATAAAATAGTAAAAACATTACAAATGTATATGTACGTATGTATATTTGAATTACATTTTACTCAATTTTCATCTGTAAAATCTTCTCCAATTTATTTTCTTAATGTTTCACAACATCAGATCGCTAATTTTGAATCCATCTATATTTCATCCTCTTCATAAGGACACTATATTTTTTTTATAATTTTAGCCAATTATATACATAAATATCGATTGTGATTATGTCCGCATGAATATTTTTTCGTCCAATTGCTTTAGAAAAATACCATGAAATTAAATGCCAGAACGGCGTTCCTTAGCGTTCTTAGAGAAAAAACCCCTCGCTATAAGTCGCTATATAATTTAGGATTTTTTAGTGAAATTCAAACTCTAAAAAGATTTCCGTCATTAAATCAATGAGTTCAGTCTTGTTTTAAGTCAGCCTCTGAATATTTATACCCCTCGAGGGTTCGAAGACCACTGGTTTAGAACCCCTGCATTGGATTCATAAATGTTCGATTAATATTCATTTACGTGTAAATCTCAAGAAACCTTTTTAAATACGTAAGCCTTTCAAATTGTAAATACTGATCCAAATTCAGATACGCCATTATAGAAACGTTGATCTTAGCTCAATATCATACATTTCAATAAACGTGCCATTTAAACTTTAAATGGCACGTTTTACGAGATAAGATTAAGATAAGAGATAAGATTTAAATGGCACGAGATAAGATTATTGTTCGAAGAAATTACAGATGTTTCAAGAATTGAATGAATCTGTTTTAACTATTAGATTCATAATATTGTGAAACACCAATTTCCCACGGATCACCGTTTAAAAACCACTATGTCCAGGCTTTAGTTGTTTTATACAATCACGTCACAGAAATATTGACCGAACTTGGAATTATATACATACTTGGTGAGTATATTAGAATATTGAAAATATATATATATATATCATGTTTGTAATTGTATGTTCGTATGTACATATGTAGGTGTGCAGAGCAAACAGGGTATTTCAATTGTTAGTGTGTTTTTGTTGTGTGTGCCCGTCTTTCACGGAAAAAATAGAGCGTGTTCAATATTGTTCTCTTTTGTGATATTTACACTATTGATTTGACCTTTCACAAATTGACTATCAGCAAAAAAAGGTAGATAAAGAAGATATCCGTCGGTGACCGCGTCGTACAATGGAGAAGTTGCGTGCGATCGTATCCTATGTATTGCATTGTCACATATCGTTCGTTTCAAAATGTTTTCGACATCCATTTATCACACGCTTCGTACAATTTCTAGTATTGGATCTGACGATGATATCATATTGGAAACAATAATATTAAATAAAAAGGACGAAGTTTAAAGTGAGATGCAAATGCGTCTGAAAAGTTTTCGAAACTCCTGACGCAGGTGACTTAAGTCCCAAATCGAACTCATCTGTTTATCAACTCCTTCTGAGTTACTACAAAAGATTTTTTACCTACCCGGTCAGTAGAAATAATCCTCATCTAACTTACTCCTAGAATTAAAACATGTTACTAGGGAATTCACTCGTATTGTGTAAATAAAATTCGTAACATAATTCATATGTTGAATACTTATCTATCTTTTTATAGTACTGTTGCGTAGGGGTGGGTGGAGGGTCCAAATAAAAGGCTAAAGTCGCTTCACAGCATTTATTGGGTTATTAAGGAGTTCCACGAACAACCAGTACTCCTGCCATAATGCCCTGATATGGCCCAAGTATCAGCTTATAAAGGGCTGGTCGCTCAATGCATCTTCCTCGACACGTTTGTTTACCTATTGTTGGTCACGTACGGTCTCCCGGTCTTCAGGCACGCACCGTCTCACGCTTGTGCGGATTCTGGGAATTAGCGGAAATGCCGCTTTCAGTTCTGAGAACTCTAGCGGGAAGTGACCGAGTGCCGTTACCGACCACTAAGTCAATTCGGGGGTCTCCATTGTTAGCCCCCCCGATCGCACTTAAGGCAGGAAATAGTCCTCGAATCTAATTAAAACGACGGCTCCTTTTTTCCTACGCTACAATACTATATAGATTGCAGCAAATGTAATATTTAAATTTGATTAAAAGTTGTTCAATATATGTAATTTAAATTTTCTAAATACTCTTCAAGCCGATTTTTCCACATATGATTTTTCATGTTACCAAGTTCGATTTTTCATAAATGTATGTATGTATTATCAAATTACTTTAATGTATATAAATAAATTTAAAAAATGTGAAAATTTTATCCTTATTGATCACCCATTGACATTGAATTCCATAAAATATTCCACTTCCAATAATTGAAAAACAAATTACTGGCAAGTGAAAGTTTACATTGGAAAAAATTTGGCAATGGCTATGAAAACTATAAATTTTAAATAAAAGAATTCCGGAAACCTAGCAGAAAAGAGCACTTTCAATGTACATATAAGCGTGTTTCCAGATCGATACCATTTATTTATTCACAATATGAAATGTCACATCACCTGAGAATATGTAATTTTTTTAAAAATAAAAATGTATAAAATTCATCATACATATGTACTTATTATTTACGTGTGACAAAGTTTCAGTTCAATCTAAATAATTGAATCTAAAAACTTGATTCCTACTACTTTGGGTGAACATAAAATTTACAAAGTAACTATAAGTATGTAGTATGTCAGTAATTGATACTAATCTTCAGTTTGACAGGATTAATCGTGTTGGAATTATCTCCAAAATATGCAGGCACACACATGCATAGATATATATTTTTAAACCATGTAAACGTGACCAGCGACCAAATTAGTCAAAATGCCCAATTTTCTTATGATCACAAAGCTTCATCCGTTATTACTAGTAGTAATTCACTACGTACATAGATAGAGTAAAAGTTGTGAAAATCTAGGAATATGCCTTAATTTGTACTACTATCGCACCCAAGCCAAGAACGGAACGTTAATACACAGTACTATACTAGCACTGAATCAACTTACATACTTGCATTGTACAAACACAGCTCAATATTGATTTTGAGTTTAAATCAGTCAAAATATCGATGCCCAATTTTCTTATGATCACAAAGCTTCATCTGTTGTTACTAGTAGTAATTCACTACGTACATATATAGAGTAAAAGTTGTGAAAATCTAGGAATATGCCTTAATTTGTACTACTATCGCACCCAAACCAAGAACAGAACGTTAATACAGAGTACTAATACTAGAAATTAATCAACTTACTCGTATTGTATAAACACAGCTATATAATATATGTAGCATGGAGCATAAAAATCGGAGCATTCAAAGCTTTGATGGCCGCTGATTTGCATTATGCGCGTGCGCACGTCGCTTCCGGTATGTTCCTGTTCCGGTACGTGGATAATTGCTCGAGCTACACGTTTCGGTACAAGCTCTCTAGTATTACCAGTGGCCCGGGTTGTATGTAGTACCTAGGGGTTGATTGATGAGGGGCGCATATTGCGGGGATGTCGCCAAACAGCGCCAGCGAACCCGACGACGACGAGAGCTTCACAAATATTTGGACAGACTCGCCTTGGATGCCGATCCAAAAATTAGTTGCCGCCGAAATTCGTTTACAACCCCGTCAAATTGACATCGGGGTAAACAGCCAGAAGGGGGGGTGGGTGAATTTTTAATACATTTACATACATCCATCTCCCCCCACCCTTCTTGTCGTTGGTCGGGCTCGTTTAGATTAAGCACTTTAAATCGATTATGTGTCTTGTGTGGTTTGTTGGCTTGAACTTTAATAAAGGTACAAAGGCCATATTGATAACTGAATTTCAATGTTAATTTACATACATACATACATATATACTATCTTGAAATGATCCGAATATGCGCCGTTTCATAGAATGTTTGAGAAGAAATGCAAATATTATGTATTTGTTGCGAATTTTTCTTCCATTAGAAGAAAGTTATAATAGAAAACGTTATAATAAATGCCGTTTGTTACAGACATTACTAACAAACTAACCAATAGATTCTATGACAGAATCACTAATAACCATACTAACACACTTGTGAAGAGTCTCGGTGATTACAACAAAATGTCTATACCCCTCAGGTATAACACACAGATTACCTTAACACAATCTGCTTTAGGTCATCGACTTTAGAGAGTCTTTAATTAATATTATGTATTAGATGTATTATGAACATTTATAAGGATTGTAAATAGGTTTTTGAGCTCTTTTTCCTATTATGCTGTAGATTAACATTATAATAATATAATACTACGATTACTAAGCAAATTAAATTAAATTGTAAAATAGAAAATGATCAGTAGATCAGTTGCTATTAAAATAGATATAAGATGTATTGTGACTATAATTTCGTAATAATAAAAAGCATTTAAAAATCAAAAAATCAAGTAATAGAAAGCATCTTAGGATGTCTTCGAATTTCAAATTCCTCTCTGTTTTTGATACAATTATATATAAAGTATTTATGTTAATACATATTTATGTATGTCTAAGTAGAAAGTATTATAGTGAATATTTTATTTGAATGTTTATTGCGTGTTGAATGGTTAAAGCGTGCAAGCACGATATACAAAAATGCATTGAATGATATTATAATTGAATGATACTTAACCTTTAAAAAACATTCAAAGCTTTTCGATGATTTTATAATATCATATCAGATCACCTTGAATTGTTTCCTCCATTCAGTTTAAGTTGGTCGTCGCTACAATTGACTTTAATCTCAAGTTCACATCCTTGAACTTGAATGTGTATGTTAAGACATAATTAAAAAAAAAAATTATGTATAATTTCATTCAAAATTCTTTAAGATAAACACAAAATAGTTTTATAATAACCAGAGGGCGTTTATAAATTACATAAATATTGCTCGTTTAAAAGTGTTTCCATATGAATGCAATCGTCAAATGTTTTGCCAAAATAACAAATGGTATGCTTATTGAGCTCTGTGTTGGAATTAATTAAAATACATACATACTTGATTGAAGAATTTATATGTAGCAAAGTTAAAATTTTATAACAAAGTTTTATGTTATGTCATTGTCATCAAATTGCTTTCAACCCTTTTCTGTCGGCCCAAAATGGGGTTGAGCAAGTCCTAGCCCTCTCCTCATTCTCTGAAAATACGAGAAAAAAAAGAAAAACGGCCATAAACGAAAGAAACTATTCGCACAATGAAGCGACCGGGTGCAAAAGTTAAATTAAAGCCAACTTGAGCAAAGTTGTCCATTCATAAAGATCAAACGTGCCGTAGAGTTGAGAGACTTTTAATAACTTCCGTTAACACTTGCAAGCCGTCCTCACTTGTCATGTATCTGTCTATCTGTCTGTTTGGCTGACTTGAGCATTTGCAAGGAATTGAATACATTACGCGAGAAAAACTTAGATAAAATACAAATAAAATTTTCGAAAATTTTCATTTCGATTTCGAAGTGAGAAAATTTGAAAACACGTGATATAATCTAAGTTTCGAAGATGTTTGACATAGTATCGTAATAGATAGGCTTTTACTATGATGTTATGGGATTTTTTTGGCACGTGTCTGACAAAGTTTTTCCCATCAACTCTTCGGCGAGTTCTTCAGACTCTTCCGTTCTGTCCTGCGAAAAAAGTAACAAAAAACGATAATAGTCCCTTTTTCCGTTCAAATTTTTTCCATATAATATTGTCTTCGGTAGATGAGATCCCTGTTTTGTTTATGTGTGTGTAATTCCGTTAGCTTGAAAAACTTTGAGAAGCTCATATATCACCGCTTATTTTTACCATGCGAATTTGGGTTTCGTTTTCTATTTACCGAATATTCATACCATCCGGTGTTGTTGTCGCACAAACTAGGGCTATTTATTATTGTTTGTTTTTTGAAAAAGCTTCTAATACGACTGCAGAAGGGGTTAAAGCGCTTTTAGGTATCATTAGTGGTGTAACTGGCGCCCCCTAGGGGCAACGGTGACGACCCAGATCCGAAAGCACTGGTATACTACCGTCTCTCAAATAGTTTCCTTACTATTTATGAAGCTCTTCACTGTTTGAGTTCTTTAATTTAAATAATTATTCGTGGTTTTGAAATTTTCAAATTATTTATATCTTATATAAATCTCAATAGAATGACCCTTAAATTGAATATTACTTTTCAAGAGGACTTTCCTATATGTATGTTTGTATGTACTATAAATAAACAAGAAATTAATTAATTTTCATATTACAATTTGTATTAAAATCCATATAAAGATATATGTTCTAATTAAATTCACTCTGAAAATTCCTTAAAAAATAGTCCTTGAACCTGTGATATCAATATTTTCCAAAGATTTGAGGTAAATTGGTTTTAATTTTATTCAATAACTTTTTTGATTAAAATTAGATTATAATACATTTGAGCCGTTATATTTGAAAGTGGCGGAAATCTAATTTTTATATTCAAAACCACCATTGCTATCACTTTGATTTTGATTTTTAAATGCTTTTTATTATTACGAAATTATGTTCACAAAACACCTTTTAATAGCTACTGATCTACTGATCATTTTCCATTTTACAATTTTAATTTTATTTTATTAGTAATCATTGTATTATGTATATTATTCTGATGTTAATGTACAGCATAAAAGGAAAAAGAGCTCAAAAACATATTTACAATCTTTATAAATGCTCATAATACATCTAATACGTAATATTAATTAAAGTCGATGACCTAAAGCAGATTGTGTTTAGGTAATCTTTTCTTTTTTCAGTTAGACATGTCCAGAATCTCGGAAAAGGATAATTAACGTATTGCAGGCTATCAATAGTTTTAAACGCAAAACATTATATTCAATGTTTTGCAAGAAAACATTATCGAAAAAAGAAAAATTAGCTTAACCCACTTTCAATTATAATGGTTCATTTAAAAAAAGTCTAATTTAAAATTAAGTAACATATATAATAAAAATGTAAAAATATATACATTGTGTCTCGGAATTAAACGGGTTGAAGGTATTGAAATAATCTTAATTATGCAATAGAATTCGCTCGGTAGCTTCGGCAGAGATATTATGGAATGAAAATAAAGACAGAATGAAAGAAAGTATGGCAAAGAAAGCAAACAGTCAAATTTGAAAAGTTTTTAAGGCAGTTTGTTGTACGGAGCTTTCCGTTTCTTAGCCGACGAGGTTTTGTTTATCTCAAGCTTAAATTACTCAACTTGACGACAAAAAAAAAAGAAAGTGCCGCAATAAAGTGTCCCAAAGTACGCATACCTACAAGAAAATACGTAAATATATCTTTAATTCAAAATTTACATGTTAAAAACAACTGAAAATGCTAAAATTTATGTACATGTAATTCCATACTGAAAAGCACGTAGAGCAGAACTTATGGGATGACCCATTTTATGGAATCCAATGAAATATACGGTAGTTATGCAGACGTAATAAAATATTGCACTATAAAACTCATAAGCGAACACTTTGCCATTATAAGTACGTAAAATGTTTTCAATATAAAATTCGTTATCATTTCAGTTTCGGTATCATGCTGGGTCATCGATTTTTGTTTTTTGCGTCGTATCGTTCGATCGCGAAAAACAGCGGAGCTTTGCATAAGAAAACGTTTACTATTCAAAGAGGAAAAGCGGTCGGAAAAACTGGGTGAGTTTCGCCCATCAATTAGCTTCTATTGCTCCGGAATCGGAGAACTTTACTGCCGAAACTAACCGAGAGCTTTCCTAATTGTACGTTGCAGTTTCCCGTTGACGCAAACGCTCCCGAAACTTGCACATTGATTAAATTTTACGGTAATTTAATAATACGACTGGGTCAACAGCGGCGTCTTTGGCAAATTTTGAGCACTCTGTCCTCTTCCTTTTAACGATCGCCTTTTTAACAGCGTTGGCAGTAAACCGAGCTTTTACTTGAGTGCAGCTTAACTCGATTTAATATTTCGTTAAAAGTACCCGGATTTAAACGAAAGCGTTCCTATTGACGATTCAGCTCGTTTTAATTATTCCGGATAAATTATTAACTACACTGCCGTACCATATATATGTATATATATAATTCAGTTGTCAAATATAGTAAAAGATGAGAACTAGCGATCATTCATATCAGTCTCAAGAGTTGTATGTAGTACATCGCAATATGATGATTTACTTATGAGTATTTTTCCCGTTACTGATTTAATCAAACTATCGATCATTATGATATGCCTCCTTCTCCGCAAAACTCTTGTTTGCCCAACATCCAACTCTTTTAATATCCAAGTCTCGGAAAATTAAGTTGGAAAAGTGGAATTGTAGCGGGAAAAGCTGGTGAATCGATCACGTCTCGAGAAAAGCTCGACCTTGAATCTGTCGAAAGTAGACGATAAACTTTTTACTGATTAATTGCAATTTGAGAACTCGATCGGATTGATAATACGTATTATATTTTTACCCTACAACTTATGTATGGATCTGTGTATATAAAATATTGATGTACTGAATATTATGATACTTCTGGGAAAACTTGTCATATAATTTCAGTGATAAATATTACAATTCAATTACACGATTAATTGTTATATAAAAAATAAACTCCACTATAAACCTGATATTAACATAGATCCCATTGTTGAATATCACATACAAAAAAATTCGAGTGTGACCAACCCAGGATTTTATCTATGTATTTGAGGAATATAAGAAAGTGACAAAACAAAATTCTATATTGAACCGTACAGACACATTCACACATACCGACAGCATTGTGAAATACTAATACATAGCTAAGACAGCATTTTCGATACAAATTGAGCGCAATTGATGAAAAGTTCTACTTCCGGTTGTCGGATTGTGTTAATTTTTTTTATCACTTAAAATCACTATCAGTATTATACACATTAAATATCAAGAAAATAGAAATAATTTAAAAGGTCAAAATAAAATAATAAAATATTGTTTTAAAAAAAATGTCTACCACCGGTTTACGAATTCTGACCAAAACCTTATCAGCTCTGAGTTAGTATATAAAGAATACAAATATAAATTTTCAGCTTGATACGTTCAGGGATGTGGACAGAGTAGTGGGCACAACATTTTAGATTTTTTTCGTGAAGGTCACACATGTTTAAGGGGTCGAAAAAAATAGTGGAAGAAAAATCGAACAAGAGTAAACTGCCACTTCCAGTTGAGGGATACTTACCAAATTTTATTGACAACTTGATATTATGCTTATATTTCTAGATATGAAATTTTAGTTCAATAAATTTTAGTTCAAAATTATTTCCAGGACATGTAAAAAATTTCATTCCAATTCAGTTAGTGGTTTGGGAGATAATTGAATTCAAAAACTTAAAAAAAGAGGACACCTCTAGGGGGAGGTACCATTTCCAGTCGACTTAAAAATTTGAAAAAAAATTACGTCGTGTCGATAAGAATTTCAGTAGGCGATACCAAGTTTCAGTTCGATAGGACTAACGTTGTTCAAAAAATCCCCATAATACACAGACACACTTACACACATTTTTCTAGATCATGAAAACGTGATCAGTATTCGATTCTGAGTTCGAATCAGTCAAAATCTCGAGTTCGAATTTTCACATGATCACAAAACTTCATCTATTGTTAATACGTACATAGATAAAGTAAATATGTAGAGAAATGAAGCAAAGCCGTTATGAGTCGTAAAGCACATGTACATGTATTTACGATAAGGCGTCACGTCACGGTCATCGTGGCGCCCCCGAATCGAAAGAACGAAACGATTTAATTCGAAAAACATTAATACGACGTGAAAATAAACTTTTCTCCACACACATGAAGATATTATCGTAGATGAATTGCGGCGATTCGCCTAATTCGACTCAAACGGGCCCAATCTAGCGTGGCCGATCGGGGGCACGCACGCACAAAACGCTAAAAGCTTCCACGAAACTGTGGGTTGAATTTGTAAATAAGCGTGTAACTAACGGTTTACCGAACGATCTATTTATTCGAAAAATAGCTTAGAGTTCCACACACAGATACCCCTTACGTTGAAGTCAATCGCCCATTATCTACGGCAGTGATGGCCAAATGAATGTCCACGGACGATTGATGATCTGAAAAAATATTTGAAGACTATGGTGAATAACATTTTATGAATATGTTCATAAATGAGTTGTATGCGTCAATAATTCAATAAAACACATATATGTACGCACGTATTTTGTACGTATTTTATATGTATATACGTATTTGATGTAGATGTAAAATTGAAAGCCTTCCAGAATATAGTAAAATAACGTTAATGACAAAAATCCTACTAATATGCACATTATTTACTCTTTTCTACACAATTATTTATCGATTTAGTGCCTTTATAAAGAATTGTTATCATTAAGATAAAATGCTATATTGATTAAGATATTAATCAATGTTTTATTCACCTACATATGTACCTATATTTACGTATGCACTTGTGACACTCATACACCAAAACATTTTTAGTTATTTTAAATATTAGAGATTCGAAAATAGTAGATATTCAAAGTAGCATTTCAATTTAACCAGCAACATATGTAGATCAGTGGTTAGCATGTAATGCTTTCAATTGTGTGGTCACGGGTTCTATTCCAGACTTTGTTGCTGACCAGACCTTGGATATTTAACTTCAATCGTTTCATTTCAATGATTGCCAATTTATCTGGTTTCATTGAAAACGGTTCCAACAAATTGGCAATCCTGTCCTATTTCTCGCAAAATTTGAGTTTACATCATTTCATGATTTGTTGATATTTAAAAATGTTGCAATAATTTGTTCATAGATGTCTCTATGATGATTGTAATGTTTGATGATCGATGTTTGTTTGAATAAGACTTACATATGTACAATAGATGTTGTGTTAATATAAATTAATATAAATGTTGGATTAATATAAATTTTGTTAATATAATGTTAATATATTCCATTGTAAAGAATCAAAAATATTTAAATTTTATGTTGGAACCATTTGCACAATTTCGACCAAAATAACTTAACAGCGGCTTACAGGTTGTTTTCAGTGTATTTAAAACAAATAAATTTGAGTACATGAAAATTAATGTATATGTATGTATGTGTGTATGTATTAGTTCTATTTACCGTAATTTCTGTTTACCCCTAATCCGATAGTTTTCTTACCAATTACACGTTTACCGGTAAATTACCGAATTTTTCAATATCACAAATAAGCTACTTGTTTTATACAAAATATATGTAACCAAACGCTAATAAAAATTATTTATGATATATGAAAAATGAGCGGTAATAAATTCTTTATAAATTGATATTTTACAAAAAGTTAAGATAATTTTATTTGTCATTATATATCATATTGTATTTATACTATCGTCCGATAGTTGTGGTCTAATTTTTCAGTTATATTTCATTTCATTCAAAAATATCATTCCCTTTCTCACAATTTCTTTATTTTTTTTCTTTTGGGTAGGTTTCTATACAACACTGACTTCAGTTTTATTTCTATTAGTTTCAGTTTTATTTAACTAATATATTATTAACTGATAACAAACATTTAGTCGTAAATGGAACTACTGCAATATCATAATATTGGAATCTGAAACTGATCTGAAAAGATTTACTTTGTCTTCCTTGCAAATCCGTTCTATAACTGCTACTACAATTTTCATTATTGTATGTTTTTCTTCTCCTGGACGAAGCACTGGACACTGGACCAGTTTTGCCAGATAACAAAATAAAGAAGAAGAATGTGATAAAACGCAGCGAATATATTTTATTGATTTACCGGTAAGGGTAATAATTTACCCCTAAATTACCGAACCATTTTTGGGCCTTTGAAATGATATGTACTCCTTAGCATGTATGTAACTAAATGAAAGTACAAGTACATGAAATATCATCCAATCGTGAGTTTGTAAGATTGTTATGAAATTTTCATGATTTGATTCAAATATTACCTTTCAATATCGTTCAAAGGTTCTATTCTATGAAGGCTTTGATACAGTTCAGTAAGATAATTCTTAGATTGGAAAAGGTTCGAAGTTACAGTTCTATAGTCCTATAGTCATCACCAAACGCACACAACGATATTTGTTTGATACAGTTTACCGGAGTGGGTTTATTTACTCGCAGTATATTTGAACAGTTTCTACTGTACATATATATATGTATACATATGTATGTATATGTACATATATTATACATATGTAGTACACATTATATAAATTTTGAATCGGTTAGTTACAATCGCAATGCGCTTATTTTATATACTTATGTATATGTAGGTATGTACATATGTATTGAGACTTTATATGTATAATACGTATATATGATTCAATCGGTAGTCGCCTGAAGCAAAATATTTACTCTGGAGGCGCAATTTTGGGTCAGTGGAGATTTCAATGGAATCGAAAATTTGCATTTCTCGAGCAAAGGACCTTTGTGGAGAGGAGCGGGATGCGATTGGATATCGTACTGTTTTCTTTTGAGTCTTTGTCTCGGTTTCCGGATAAGACGTAGCGACTAATCAAGCCTTCGGCGAAGGAAAGCATTGGATACAACCGCCATATTGATTCTTTTGATAGTGCTGAATACATATTGTTCTGGGGCCTAATATGTATTTGTTGGAGTTAATGCTGTAATAATAAATTGTAATCATTGCGGTTGGAATATATAAGGATAATAAATCAAAAAATTTTTTTTTTGAAAATGTATGTATTTCATGACATCTTCTACGTATACGTATTATAAGCTTTAAAAGAAAATGACTAAATTATAATCTTTATTTGAGAAATATGTATGTATGTATGAAGTAAACGGATAACTGTTAGGTAATCCGATTACCCTGTCTACTTTACATACATACATAAATGACAAGAGTTCAATGTCAAACTAATTTAGAATGTTTTAATGCGTTTAATGCTTTTAAGGTCTATTGATTAATCATTGCAATACTGGTATACCGGTTAACCGGTAAACCGACGAAATTTCGCCATCATTCGTGAATATTGGTAAATTTAAAAATTTTCCGGTAAATGTCCGAAACTATTTTATCGCGAATGAAGTACATAAATAGGCATTTAATTGCAAAATATTACATTAAAAATTGTTGCAAATGGTGTATTGTGGATTAGGTTGTCTGGAATGTGGCAATTTCAAATTGATAAATTCACTGACAACACAGACCAAGCGAATCGTAATAAATGCGATCAGAAGTTTGTTTCAACTATGATCGAAACTTTGAAATGGTCTAAGCTTTAAATAAATCAATATGATTGGTTAAAATTAAAAAATAAAATTTATTATTTATTTCGAATTTACTTTAATGCGTGTATAAGAGATTATTCACCTGAGATGTATTTTTAATTATCATCGATTAAATCTAGGTTAAAATTTTTGGAATAAGAAACAGCATTTAGTTATCTTATCCACAAAAAATGATAATTTTTTTCACATACAGGTAAATACTGTTGCGTAAGGGTGGGTGGAGGATCCAAGTAAAAGGCCAACAGTCGTTTCACAGCATTTATTGATGATTCAGGAGATACACGTATTGCCACTGCTCAGTCCAGAATCACATGATATCGCCTACGTACCGCCTTATAAGGGGTAGATCTCTCAGGGCGCCTAATCTGTTTACCTGTTGTATAGTCACGTATTCGGATATGTATTTCCACGACATTGGGTCTTCCCATACTGATTCTGAGAAATAACTAATAACGGTCATTGTTTAGCCTAAATGCACTTAGAGTCCAGATATAATCTTTGGAAGTAAGTGCATGCATTTAGTTAATCCGATAACAGATATCCGTTGGTCTAAGTGCAATTCGCTCGATCCGCGGCGTACATAACAATACCAATACACCGGTAGTAGGAAAAATCATTTACCGTTTAACGGTTTTTGAAATTTGACGGTAAATTGCAATTCTATTATTGATATTAAGCAGCAAGGCAAGGCATCAGCAGTGCACGGACTACTTATATTCTTACTATACATCAGAGCACGTTCAGAGAAGTTTTTGCCGAGAGCAAGGCAAAATCGGCTTACATGTACATTACAGAGCGTGGCGATACGGTGCAATATTGCTTGCGCCGCATTGTCGAGTCAACATGACATTTCTTAAAATATTCATATACGCATGCGCACTTTCGTCAGTACGCGTGCACTCACTACTATGATTTCACGTCGTGCGTGAATATTTCCACAGTGGTCAAAGAACGGTTTTGTTTGATACGTTACGGTAGCATGTTTTGCTGTATAATAAGAATATACTTTGTCGACTACTGCTGTTACGGCTTGGCCACGTACACTTACGCAATATATGAATGTGTCCATATAGAATGTACCACTTTAACATGAAAGCCAAAAATGTTCATGTATGTAATATGTATGTATGTATATACATATGTATGAACACACTCGTAAACATCCACGGACAACTTTTATAATTACAGAACATCTCAACACGGTATTTGTATATTTTCGATTTAATTCAAAATACGATACCTATCATATGTGAAATAAATATTACACTCCGCAATGGTTTAAATTTTACATAATAATTGCTCGACGAATATCAAAAACTGTATGTATACGTACCGTCAAAGGATATCAATTACACTCTCACGTCAACTCGGTCCTTTGAAAAGCTTTGTCCTGTATACGTTACGAGTATTATCGCAGTTTGGGCACCACAGCTCTATGCGGCGCTTCACCTATTTCCTTATCGTACCACCCTTAATTACACCCCGCGCATTTGCCTTTGTTTCTCTCTCTTCTTAAAATATTGTTTCGTCGCACACAAAACATCCAACCTCCACCCTCTGGCTCCGGTCTTTCAACAAAGAGGCTCGGTTTTTTCCAACCCTTCTCGCCAGAGCTTTCGCCCAGCTTCCGGCTAATTGGGCTTTAAGCTTTCGGGCTTTTCGACCCTCCGAAATGATATCCGTCGCAATGACAAAGGACCAACGTGTGCACTTTTGCGTGTTGCAATTTTGTTTTGGACCGCTTTTTTTGTATTTCAAAAATACAAATGTTTGTTAAGTTTGAAAGCACCCACAGTGGCGAGGGCTTTTATTTAAAATTGTGTAATTAGTATTTTACGACGTAATAGTTAACCAAATCTAGCTCAAGGGAAATAACAGAAGTTAGACGTAAATTAAATTTCATCAACCTTATTTACAAAAAATTGTATATGTTTGAATTTGTAAACTCTAATTTTAATTAACTAATACTAACAATTTTTTCTTAATTATGAAAGTAATATATCATGAAAGAGGTTCCCGAATTATATAGATATCTATATCTCGGTCTCCGTGGCGAGACATAATGTTAAATTACAGAAAAGGAAAATAACGGAAGGCAAAGATCGAAAATCGAAAGATCTTAAGTCGAAAGACCAAAAGAAATGGTGCATGGTAAACGGTACATACTCACGTACATACTCACTTAATTTGCGCGAGCAGGATAAAACAGGAACAAGAGGAACAGGCTTTTCCTCCCGTATTAATGTGCGCGCACAGAATACGGGAGGAAAAGCATGTTCCTCTTGTTCCTGTTGTATCCTGCTCGCGCAAATTAAGTGAGTATGTACGTGAGTATGTACCGTTTACCACGCACTATTTTTTTTTGATCTTTCGACTTAAGATCTTTCGATTTTCGATCTTTGCCTTCCGATATTTGTGTTTTCTGTAATTTAACATTCTGTCTCGTCACGTAGACCCCTATATCTACCGGTCTCCGTGACGAAACAGAATGTTAAATGACAGAAAACGCAAATATCGGAAGGCAAAGATCGACAATCGAAAGATCTTAAGTCGAAAGATCAAAAAAAATGGTGCATGGTAAACGGTACATACTCACTTAATTTGCGCGAGCAGGATACAACAGGAACAAGAGGAACATGCTTTTCCTCCCGTATTCTGTGCGCGCACATTAATACGGGAGGAAAAGCCTGTTCCTCTTGTTCCTGTTTTATCCTGCTCGCGCAAATTAAGTGAGTATGTACCGTTTACCATGCACCCTTTTTTTTTGATCTTCCGATTTTCGATCTTTGCCTTCCGATATTTGCGTTTTCTGTCATTTAACATTCTGTCTCGTCACGTAGACCCCCTATATCTACATATTTATAGTCCAAAGTATGTAAAACATTATTAAGTGACTAATCATAATGGATGACTTAGAAAGAACAATAAGAAGAGTTTTTCAAAAGGTAACTTTTGAGTAAATAAAAATAGCAAATCAATTATGATTCTCAGAAATAAAGATTGATATGTAGTGGACGATTCCTTTATGAGAACTAATTCATATAATATGATTTTTCTCAATCCTCAACTTATTTCAAAAATGCATAATTGTAGGCAAATATTGTAGGCATTTTATGTCCTATATATTATATGTATTTCAAATTTCATTATTAAAATGTAATGTTATACGTATTTGATGCAATTTATACATCGACAGACGACTCTATATATTATACTTGCTTAGTACAAAAAAGTTTGTACATATATATTCTTGTTCTGATTCGGCCGATGCAATTTTCCGATAGCATCCTAAGAAAGGACGGTTTATCCGACGATCGGATAAATTACGATCCGGTTAATCGAGTGATAACATCTACTATAACCGTTAATTATAGCACGTTTCGCTCGTACTTGTGTAATTAATGTATTCTTTCTTCACATGTTCCACGTTTAATATATACGCAAGGAAAGCAACTATAATACTTAAACCAAATAAATAATCTTGTTTACCAAACTATAAGCTTTTAAGTAAAAAACTACTCTTTGGATCATTTAGTATTTTTCAAATGCATGTATTGCTCATATTCAAACTTAAAGATATAGTGGTATACATATTAGGATAAAATACTTAAAATCTTAGGCTTTTGAATGAATGGTTGGTTTTTTTTAATGTTCGATTAAAACGCTTTCAAGTCATTACAAATGGATTACTGTTTCGCTATAGAGGCGAAAGTTGGGAAATGATTCTAAGGTGGTATATGGAGTTTTGTTTTTTGATTATATAGAATTTTAGGCTTTTCTGTGGGTTGCTCTACGATCTTGGAGAGCAAATACAGTTTCAGTTAGCGTTATTGTACTAAATAGGAAGCATTGTCCGGACAGCATTGTGTTAATTACGTTTTGATTAGCGACTGCGTGAGAATAGTATTGTCGATGCGCTCTCTTTAACGGCGTATGCCTATTAACCCATTAGTGGTTACACAATTAGGTATTCAACCACCATTCCAGAGAACTGCAAGCATATTTTAGTATTTATTTCATTTTCAAGAGTAGCATATGTATGTTTTTCCCATTTCGATGTCAAAAATAAATGTGTATATTCAATAAATTTCATACATTTTAGGTTCAAATGTAAATAAACCACATTTTTATCCATAGTTTTATGTATGCGTTATATCAGTTATATACATAAATGTGTGTATGTTGCATGCGTTATATCAGTTTTTGACCCATTAATACCGAATCATTTTTCTATTTATTGCAGCTATTTAAATATAGATAGTATGTGTTTAATTGCCTGGCATATCAATTCAACATTCAGTACTTGCGTTATATATTATAGTAGCTGTATTACCCGGCTTCGCTCGGTATTTGTAATATAAACCGCATAAACATGACATAATGAGTATTCATAAAATTTTATACAAAATTTATTTGAATACTCATTTGTTTTTTTTTTTATTAAATTGACTTTCACGAACAAAAAAAGTAAAAAACATATTATATAGTAAGTCTCTCATAAAAAAATATATGTATATGAAATTATATGTATACCAGAATCCGGCGTATGCGCCCCCTAGGGCTTCTATCCCGGCGTATGCGCCCCCTAAGAGGCAGAGCCCTAGGGCTTCGCTCCCGGCGTCTGCGCCCCCTAGGGCTTAAACCCCTGACGTCTGCGCCCCCGGGGACTTTGAATCCTTTGAATCGAAAAAAATCGTATTATTTTTTCGATGACGTCACAGATTTACGACCCAACGAACGAAGGATACATACATACATACATACATACAAAGTCTCTTTCCAAATTATATATTAGATATGTAGTGTGTGAATATGTTGCGTTTTTCCAATAATCATTATATGATAAATGAAACATTTAAAACCATATAACTCAAATGTTTTTCACACGATATTATTAAGTTATAAAAAAATATAATATCGTTTAATTATTTTTTTTATATTAGCAGATAAAAACCCCACTTACTCATTAAATTTTTTTGCAATTTTTCCATTCCAGAATTTAAATTTCTTTGTTGGACCGCATGTGGTCTGCTTATCGTGATTTGCACTCCCCTGCTCTATGCTTATTATAATTTTTAACTGTTTTTTTTTATTGGGGATAAGAAAATGTGGAGAATTCGTCAACGTCACGTCCCCACAGTTTCGATAATGGGAAGTGAAATTGTCACGCTCTGGCATGTCGTATGATTTTAATCTGCTCGCGTGCATTACTACTTTCTACTAATAACTAATTAATTAGAAAAATACTTCTCTTAAATGATTGTGCTAGAATTTTGAAGATTAAGATTGATTCTTAAGATTACACGAATAAAATGAAACTTAATAGAGCTCATATGTCAATTCTTGAACGTTTAAAAAAAAAGTTTAACATTACCTAATGTATGTACATATATATCAAGTTTTTGATTTTTAAATTCTTTTTATTATTACTAAATTATGTGCACAATACATCGTATATCTATTTTAATAGCTACTGATCTACTGATCATTTTCTATTTTTCAATTTTAATTTAATTTTGTTAATAATCATAGTATTATATTATTCTAATATTAATATACAGCATAATAGAAAAAAGAGCTCAAAAACTTATTTACAAGTTTGTATATTATTATTATTATTACATATAACACAAAACAACAACTAAAATTATAAATCATCTTCCACAAAGGTATCCATTAACACCCTTTAAGAAAGCATCAATGTTATTAGCACTTCTAATGCTTTCAGGAAGGGCATTATACATTTGAACACCTCTGTGAAAAACACCTCCTGCAGTTTTAGCTTTCTTAATTCTACCTATAATTAATTTATTCCTATTTCTCGTTTTATAATTATGTATATCTCTATTCCTAACTATATGATTATAATTATGTATATATCTATTCCTAACTATATATTAAGAAAAAAAAAAAAAAAAAATATTGGGTATATTTTTTTGTTTACATGGTTATTTTTATCACGATTTTTAAAAATATTTTTATAGAAGGGAAAAAAATCTGTAAACATGAGTAATCAATACTAAATTGTATTGTGTGTATGCATAAAGAGTACTATTTGTAGTTTGATTTAAATATGCATACATACTAGATTAATCTTTTGTATTTTTATTTTAAACATAACTTAAAGTAAACAGTAGAATACAATTTCACGTCGAATGATGTGATTTGTGGAGGTTCCACGTAGAATTGCCTCTACGCTATGCTGGCGAATAATTTATAACTAACCCACACTACGGGGTAGTTTTCCATTACGGGTGTTCATTACGCTTTCGAATGCACTTCGAGACCGCAAAGATATGCGCACCCATTAGTTGCAACGTGCAATTTTTAACGTGCATATTTCATCATCAGCGTCACGTCACCGGCAAACTACAATTTAACGCACAACGGTCGTCATTAGCCTTTTGGAAAGTAGTCCGCGCGGAAAAACAGTGAGTCTCGCAACGTGATTTTCGTCGCGGAAAAGCGCGAGAATTTCCACGGTTCGGTTTCTTTTGTTCCGCGCGCCGAAACTCGATTCGCATTCCAATTTTCGCGCTTTCCTCGAAATCTGGCACTATTGTGTGCCAACTATTCATCGTCAGCGCCGCGACGGGAAATCGTCATCCGGATTTGGGTCTATTGTGATGTAAAAGTAGTCAGTAGGCGTATAAAACCGACTCGAGGAGACGACAATTGGTCTTCGTCTACAATTTTGACGCTTTCTAATCTACTTTGTTATGTTAAACGTACATGTGTAGGTATTGGAATCTAGAACGAAGAAATATAACAATTAGATCTAAATTAATTTCACAAAATCAAAATAGGATCTCGAATTTCTACCATACGTTTGAGATACACTTTTACTTACTAATACTTTTCAATACAAATGTAAACAAATCTTTAAAACAAGAATTTGTTAATTATAACTCAATCTTTACTAATATGAAACAATAACACTTCAATAACACTGAGCAACAAAAAACTGCTCAGTGTAATCAAAAACTGTAATCTATATGTATGTATATATATGTAATCATTTATACTCTCAAATCTCCTAACACAAATTTTAGACCACTTAAATGCTACAAACTTCAACCTATGTAGGTTGAATCTCACTAGCAAGATTTTAAACTAACTAAAAATAAATTAAATTATATACATAAAAAATACTCATGACAGTTCCAATTATAATACAACATGAGTACGTACATATATAATATTATATTTACACACGTGGCTAAGAACGTAACGATATAATTTAAGAAGAAACACGATATTTATATGATATTTATGTACATACATACGTGTATTGGAAACATTGCATCGTAATGTAGCAACTTTATACATCAATTTATTTCACGGTTCATTGGCGTAATTCGTATGGATATGCTAAAACTCGTATATCGCTTCATAAATGCCGGTTTTTGCGGAAAAAAATTGGAAAAACCTTGAAACATGTGAGTGAAATACCGTATATATTCGTTTAATTATAGAGGATATTGGAACGTATCCAGGCGAGGCTAGGAAAAACCTTTTTTTAAGTGATCTCTGACGATAAGTCACCGTGCTTAACGACGTATAAAAGACTAACGTACCGTGATGTGAACTCGTGACGACAACGTCTCCACCAGATAATATGAAATATATGTATATAGAAAAAAAGATGTACGACTCTCAAAAAATATTTCCTCATTGAAAAAGTTATTCGAATTCAGTTAACTTTCTGCGCGGCAAAAGAACTAAAGCTTATTTTCCGGTTGATTCTGATAGTCGTTGTTGCAGCAATTAGTCGACGAGCAGGTCAGTGGGGCGACCAGGTGTCGGAAAATCGATGCTCCGGAAAAGCTTTTCGCGTGCGAAAATCGTGTAAAGGGCGTCTCCGTCATACTATGCCACCTATTAACAATACTCATTCGTAATACTTTTTTTGATTCGGTTTACATATGTATTTTTAACCGCAATATTATATTTGAAATTTCATATAGCAAACCTAGGAAACATTTTTAGCTAACAGCTTGCTAGATTTTTTTTGACAAAAGTTAAGAGTAATAATCAAGGAACTTACATTCAAATATATATATGTAGGTACAATAAGATGCTACATAAAGCCCAATGTACTGAAAGAAGTATGGAACGTTGTATGTTTGGCATAATGAGGAAAGACAGAAAGCGGAATACGTGGGTCAGAAGTATGATAAGGTTAGTGGGGGTCTACTTCACGGGCCGGAATGTGAAATTACCGAAAACGCAAATTTCAGAAGGCAAAGATCGAAAATCGAAAGATCTTAAGTCGAGAGACCAAAAGAAATGGTGCATGGTAAACGGTACATACTCACGTACATACTCACTTAATTTGCGCGAGCAGGATACAACAGGAACAAGAGGAACATGCTTTTCCTCCCGTATTCTGCGCGCGCACATTAATACGGGAGGAAAAGCCTGTTCCTCTTGTTCCTGTTGTATCCTGCTTGCGCAAATTAAGTGAGTATGTACCGTTTACCATGTACCATTTTTTTTTGATATTTCGACTTAAGATATTTCGATTTTCGATCTTTGCCTTCCGATATTTGCGTTTTCAGTAATTTCACATTCCGGCTCGTCACGGAGACCGGGTTAGTGGACATAGTAAAGACATTGAAATGGCAATGATCGGGCCACATGCCTAGAAGAATAGACCAAAGGTAGACAAAAAAAAGTGCTAGACTGACGCCAGAGAGAATGCAAAAGTGTAAAAAGAAGACCGTAGGGAAGATACTATATAGACGAAATTAGGAAAATGTATGGGGTGAGATGGACGAGAGTTGCGCAAAACAGAGACGAGTGTGTTGGAGAGGCCTTTATCCAGAAGTGAATGGTAAGTGGCTATAGATTATGATGATGATGATGATTTATAGGCACATACGTTACGTATTTGAACGAATTTACAATTTAGAACACGTACAAACATAATGCGTCACTGAGGGAAAAAATTGTAAGGAAATAATGTCAGCTGTTCTAATGACATGTAACATATGTAGGGAAAGAAAGCAAGTTGTGCTATTTATTATTGCTATTATTTGTTATAGATTAATCATATTGAAGTATGGTAAGACAAGCCATAGCAATATTTTTTTTACACAAGCATTTATTCAATTGAGTCCATCGATTCAATCGCAATATAACTTAAGATACTTGAATCGTTTTTTTGGAAATCCTTACTTTCTGAAGTGAAATTGGTTCAATTTGCCATAGATATGGCTATGTAACTGCCGTAATAAGCCTCATTTTTTTATTGTATATATTTGTTATTAAAACCATTATTCAATTATTTGTAAGAAAACGATGTGAATTTACCTTAATATATAATTTATAAATTGTATCTGATAAATATATACTTGAAATATAATTTATATATCCATCCATATCTGATAAATATATACTTGAAATAAATTGAAGAATATTTTCATGCGAAATAATAATATCGTTCGAAAGCAAAACGGTCATTATACCGTCAGAAAAACCCAATCAAACGACGTAATTTGAACTGAAATCAAATTTACAAATTGATGATGAACACGTTACGGAGCTGACGCACGATAACTATACCATTTGCCGTTAATCGTCGAGCTTTTCGAATCGAATCAATTTTCCTGTCAAACAATTTGTTTCAATTATTCACGCTTCGACTCATTCACTCATTTCCACACGTATCGATTCACGAGAATTTAGTTTTCTGTTTTTTAATTAATAAACCATTGCATATTTTTGTCACAGATCGTCGCCCTTTGTTCGCACCGAGCCAGCTAATAATAAATTTAAAACGTGCATTCTGTTTGATGTGCAATTTTAGAGCGTTTCGCAGACTCTTAATGCATTTTCCTTTCAGGTCAGAGACGCTCAACGCTTTCAGCCGAGAGTTATCTTAACGATAAAATACTTTATAGTGTCTTTCATTAGAGTCACTTTTTTATACTATATTTTTCCTTTGAAGATATGTACATATATGTTGAATTAAATACATTTATACATACAAAAACTAATATAATTAACCCTAATTTGAAAGTTAATACTTATAATTTTATATTTATTAACGCCAACTGACATGGAAAGGTCGACAATGTGGCAATAAATCCTTTAATTGAATGTGGACTCAAACTTTTGTCCGCAAATAATAGAAAATTAACAAATATACAAAAGAAAAATTGGCCTCTTTTCATTTCAACTATCACCCGCCTGAGCAACGCCGGCTGATTCGACTGGAAGTTTTATAAAATCCAATGTATACATAACGGAAACTACATATGTATAAAGTAAATGTTTTTTTTATATATATTTTAAAATTAATATTACTACAATATCAAAAGCTTGATTAAAACCGTTTGTTATATTATTTAGCTGTTACCATATTATTTATAATATCATGAATTTTCCATTACATAAATACAATAATAACATTAAAATATTTATAAGCACACAATTATCAGTGCAACTATTTTTAATTGCAATTAAATTGTAAATAAACCAGTGCCATGACACGTATTGATTTTGTTTCAATTAGTGAAAATTCAACAAAACAATAATCAAGTATACTTATACTTAATTACAATTTGTATTCAATTTGGTACAATGCATTTGCTTGTATTAAAAATAATTGAATCAATATCAATCGGTTTAATGAATTGGGTTCATAATTTACCATTTTAAAGTTTTACTCGCAAAATTTGGGTCCACAAAATGCTCGAGAACCGCAAATTACGTGCCACCGCAATACATCTTTCAATTTTCTAGTCTGCGAACAAAAGGTTCTATATTTTCCAGTACACGTTCAGCGTCAAAGAACACGACTACTCCATTTTCCACTAAAGAAAGTGGAGATAGATGAAGAAATGAACAGTCAAAGGTGCTCGACTCTCATCGATGATACGCGAACGTGTCCAAAAGTGAATATAAAAAAAAGACTTTCAACGATTGCAAAATACCATACGAGTCGTCTGTAACATTTCACTGAGATTAAAATTGCCATGGAAACGTCGAAGTAAAGCTCCGTAGGTAATTCAATTAAACAACACATGAACCGTACGAGCGAACAGTAGCATGAAAAATTCTATGAGCTTTAACGTGCAACCTGTCCGTGTGCAATAAAAATGTTCACACATCATTAGACAAAATTATCCACAGTATAATCAATTATTAATATTATTTAAGTACTCCATTTCAGGTATCATTAATCAAAACATTCATAAGCACTTTTTAGAATTGTCTACAAATAAATCGACAAACAACTATCTAGAAATTATCTGTCATTTAAAATGCTCAGAGACCAGCAACTTGTCTGTTTTATATGACAACATACATACATATAATAAAATTCAATGACATAAAATATATTAATGATCGATTGAATCAAAAATTATTATCAAAGTACTTTTTCAATGATAAGTATGCACGTATTTTTACATACCTCCTTTACGTTTCACATGGCTTTCGTGTTAGTGGTCATTTTTATCTCTTATCCGATCGTTTTCATACTTTGCCATATTGCTCATTTTGGTCATCAATACACGTTAATGTATCGTCTGCCATTACGTTGGAGATAAAATATCGTATACAACGCGTTTTAAAAACGGGGAAAGTAAATCTTCCTGACGTTTAACAAGCGTTGTTTAACAAGGCGTAAACTGTTCGCCATGACATGGCCTTATCAGATTTTAATTGTGTAAACGCCTATAATTTAAACACTATATTTTATGAAATTTTCTCTATTGGTTCTCGTTACCTCTAATATATAAATATTTCTAGTTTTAACTATCATATGTATATGTAAATTTCAAATTTGGCGTGTAGCTTCTTGTAGGGTAATACACGATATATATTGATTTTTGGCCAAATATGTCAGATTTGACATTTCATGGCTAAAAGTATATCTCTTCACTGGGTTTTATCTGCGAGATAATTATTCAATAATAAGTTATGTTGTATCTAATTGTTAATATGATTTACAATAAGCTTACATACATTTAGTTTTTTACAATAAGCTTACATACATACATCACATACAATTATTTTTAGTTATCGGCTGATTTAATTATACAGGTACATCTATCTATATACGTATATAAAAATCAAAAATACGTACTTTTAACTTTTGATTTGAACTGGACGACTACTTAAGAGAGATTTTAAAGCTGAAAAGTACTACAAATGATACAAAAAATAAAATACCGAACTATAAATTCCAATATTCATTTTGAACAGGAAATTGAGCCAATCAACATTTTTTATTACCAGATTCGTGTTCACTGAGCATAGATCTATAAGAAAAGTCATATCTCATCTCTGAACCAAAAAAAGTCGTCATTTGTAGAACAGTTTAATAGTTGCCATAGCCAGAGACTCTATAAAAGACTTGTCTTTACGTCAACAATTTATATTAACTGTGTACTATTATTTCGACGAACGTAGGAAAATTTGTATACAAGTGTGTTAACCTGTCGACAAATTTTCCGTCTCCCTGCCCGCTCCCTTTTTCCACATTCCTGGATTTTTCCATTCGTCTCCCAAATTTGTATGTGTTAATGCGGGTTCGGTGAAACGTAGTGTACAGCATTCAGAGCGTGAAAAACCGTGAACACAACCCGCTGAAAGGGTGGATTATTTTATCTGCTTTCAGCAGACGATGAACCCTGTTGCGGAGCTGGGCTGTATTAGATAGTGGCCTCTCTGAGCCTTCGAATCGTGACGTTTGTTTCAGACGATGGTGAGCCAATTCTTTGCGATGCGAAAATAAGCAAATAAAATATTAAAAGTGAGCATATTTGAATTCAAAGGGTGCTTTGATCCGGTTTGCATTTGTCACGCTATCACATGAATATATTTTTATTAATTAATATAATAATTAATATTTCAAACAATATTTTTGTCATAATCCTTCACTCTAAGTTCTAACATTAGTTTTAACGTTTAATTTTGTTGATTAATGAACAGTATATAAAATTTTTACCATACAAAACTCAACACCATTTATTATTAATACATTATAAAATATGTAATTGTCGTTTAAATTATACACGTTTATATGTACAATAATAACAACTTAAATGAACAAATCTTGCATCATATCTGCAATTGAAGAAAGAAGCGACTGTATTTTTAAGACAATATTGTATTTTTGAAAGTCACCGTTGCTATTTTAAATACATTTATCATTTAATGTTTGTAAAATAAATGAATAGAAGTGGGTACATATTACATTAATTTTGAACGTTAAGAGTGTGTACATATAATATTTGCATATATTTTAAGTAAAGTCTTAGAATATTAAATAATGACACATAAATGTTTAAATATTGATTACTTACGTTTAAGTATTACATATTTACTAATGATTAAGCAAAATAAATATAAAATGTTTAAATAAGAAATACTAATATTTTAAATTTCTTCTGCACACATATGTGTGTATTTAAATGCATAAAAAACATACATAAAAAACCTGTTCGTTGCCTCTAATTATCTTTTAATATATTAAATATGTGAATTTAATATTCATATCCATAATTAATAACTATTAAATCAAATTGCGTATCCTTCAATTAAAAAATCATAGCCATGCTAAATTTCAATCATTATATGCGCTTAAAATAAATTGAGTACACCAATCAAACCACACAATAATTTCCAAATTGGACTTGATTTACTATTTTTGCACCCCGCTTTGTACCCCTAGCCTATTGGGCCAATAGGCCAGAGTTCGCTTTAATTGAAATGTAAAATTTGCAGCCGGTATCGGGAAACGGTATCAATGGTTTCGCTTATAATTAAATTCGAGGGATTAATCCGAATTTTCGGGGGAAGGGCGGGGAACGATGCTTGTAAGGGGGAGGAAGAGGAGAGTGTTAGGGTAATATAATTACCAAACTTGCTAGAAACGGTCTTTACTTACCCGTTTAATATGACAACCGAAATCCAACATGAACATTTAATCACTCGCATATATTATATGTATGTGCATATGTATTATGAATGTACCCGGCTTCATCCGGACTATTTAATTCAATCCTAAATATTGTATAAGACTCAACTGTGTACAATTGAATGAACAAACGTTCATAATTATTTTATAACTTGAAAGTAATCGAAGTCAAAATGAGCATAAATAGAATGTGCTTAGAATTAACGACCATATTTAAGCTAGCAAAGAGAATCTGCTAGAGGCTTCATCAAAACGATTATCATAGAACCGACATCAAACCCAACCATCAACCACTAATCCTACAGCTCATATATGGAAAAACATCAAAGCTACACTTTCGCTTTTCAATACATCCGGTGCGCGGATCGACCCCATCAACCCTCCCACCCCATGCAGGGAAATGGGGTGAAATTACAGAGCACCCCGTCCCATGGGGTGCGGCTCGAACGGCCCTCGAATAGCCAATGAACAACCGAAGCCTCAGAGACTCGCCCTAATGTGAAAAGTGTGTAAATACAAACATGAGCGTTGGGATATGTGGAGCACGCGTATATATTCGCAATTCGCTCGTAACCCTACCCCCCTTTCGCAGCCAAACATCCCCTTCACACCCGATTCGTTTATTGAAATTGATATCGATGTCCGATTTTATATTTGACGTATTCGAACCGATTCGATATGCATGAAACATTTTGATTTGACTTGATGGGATGCCTGTTTATTCTTCATATTAAATTTTTGAAACATATTATATATTTCGTGTATCTAACTTTTTATGATTACTATCTGTGAAAAGTTCAATTTATCTACATTTAAACTTAAAGCTTAAGAGGGCTGGACACCAGCGCCTTGTCCATATAAACGTATTACACTTCTCCTTTCCTCAATTATGGCACTAGAGAAATTACTTTTTAATATGCTATGGATATTCACCATAGACATGTTTCTACCTTTTTATTTTTTTGATTAGTTATTTTTTATAGGAGTTAATTTTTAATAGGAGTCCAGCAGCTAATTTAATGGTTGATTTTTGCAAAAATACGAAGATATAAACTTAGAAAATATTTTTCTCATACTGATGATGAATTTTTTTTTAAATTGGTCCAGTTTCGGAGAAAAAAACTGGAGAATACGAATCCTCGATTTTGTCGATTTAAAATAGGTATTATCTAGTCGAGGCGCAACTGTCGCATTCACTCAATATATATATATATATATATATATATCGAAGGAAGGAACGGCAACAAAATTAAGGTTTCTTAAGCACTAAATGCAAATTTTTTCCATGAATTCAATGTAAGAGGAGAGGTGATTAGAATATTGGTTAGAAGTTGAACTGAGAAGTTACTAAAATGTTTAATAATATAATGCATAAAAAATAATGTAATATTATACAAACTAACAGAATTCGAGAGCGTTGATTTTAATAAAAACATCGAAATGTCTTTAAGCATCAATGATTTCTAATGGCATTGATGACGATTGAATCAATTACATATTATATGTATGTATGTATGTATATGATTTAAGTTTCATATTTGATGCAGTTCCAAATACTGTTTATTATTTATGAATTTACTTCACTTATTATTTTATTTTATGCACATTTTATTACGTTATTTTTTATTTCATTCATACATATATGTACACATATACCAGGAAAGCCGAACAGGTAAGCCCCAATGCGCTTTCCTGGCCAATTACCAACGATTATATAGTATCATAGAGACGGAGTGCGCAGCATTTTATAATATCAGTAAATTCAAGGTGCTTATAAAATCGAGAAATAAATAATATATTTTTATGTACATTATATTGTAACGTTACATAGAGAGACGCCCCGTAGACCGGTGACGTCATGGTGACGCCGACCAATGGTGGAGTCGGGCGTTGCGGCCAATGGCTACACCCGACTCCTTGACCAATGACTATACGGGTCATAACGTGCATGCGCTGAGCGCTGAATATTTATAAGTATGGTGCGCTCTCGAACGGTGGCATTCGGATCCTGACCTCCACCGGACGAGCAGCAATAAAGAACTGGAACCTGCCTGCGTGTTTTCTTGTACCTCGACCTGACTCCACTTACCTTTGAATACTCTTCACTGGTGTCAGAAGTGGGATCTACATGGTTGAGACAAGGAGCCACAAAGGTGCGGATTCGGGGTCTTCATCGCTGCCGGAAGAAATGGAGCCGAATCGAGAACAAAGCCCTGGGGAGCTGAGCAACGGAGGACGGAGACGGGAGGAGCAGAGGAGCCGGGTGTCGAGGAGCCGGGTGCCAAGGACACCGGAGCCGAGCTACAAGGAGCTAAGCCAGGGAATGGCGAGCTGCCGAGAGCAGGTCCAGTCCCTGCAAAACACCTTCGCCACGTTTTTGCAGTCCTGGGAGAAGTCTGCGACACCAACGCAGCCGAAAGCCGACGTACATCCAGAACCACCGAGGAGATCAGAGGTATGTTACGAGGACAGGCGGACCACACAGCGAGACACGTACGGGGTGCGGCAACATTCCCACCGGTACGACTACACCACGTTCGACGGTACTGAACGGTGGAAGGACTTCCTCAACCACTTCGAGTTTGCTGCACGGCTGAACAAGGAGACGACGAACCTGGAGGACCGACTGTGCTGCCAACTCCGAGGTGCGGCCGCCATTTTCGCCAGTCAGCTGCCATCGACGCTGAGCTACGACGACTTGACGGAAGAGCTGGCCCAACGCTTCAGACGACAGGGCACACCGATTGCATGCCATGCGGCAGCGGAACAGAGAAGATGGAGTGCGGAAGAACCAGCCGCGGACCACGTAGACGCGATACGAGCCCTCTGCGAAGACATGCTGGAGGGCGTCCACACGAACGCCGAAGCAGTCGAACGCATGACCGTGTGCATAGCGGCGAACTCCTTCACGTACCCCAGTCTACGGGCCAAACTTGGCGCGCTCCGGATCACCCCGACTACAGCGGACGTGATAACCAGAGCCGACGCAACACGACAAGCCGTCATCTTCGAAGCGAAGGAACAACGGTCGGCACAACCAACGTCGAGAACAGTACGTCCCGACGCGGGAGCGTTCAGACCATCTCGACCGGCCGTGCGACCCCCACGATGGGTGTCATCAGACCAGACAGCGCGACCAGCCACTACCACTCCAACGTGTTGGAACTGCGGACAAACGGGACACATTAGCCGGTTGTGCCGCAAGAAGAGGGTCCGGAAGCTGGAGCCAACGAACGACGAGGATGAAGACGACGAGGAGGAGGCGGCTTCGGGAAACGAGCAGTGATCGGCCTGTTACGGGTCAGACCGATCACCGGTGCACGCAAAACACCCGGAGTGAACAAACTGGACGGCAGCGGCACGGCCGGCTCGTTTGTCGTGAAAGGAGAGATCGGAGGCGTGCCGTGTCGAATGGTGGGGGACACCGGGGCGTGCATCACGGTGATCAACCCGGAACTGTTCGCGAAGATCTCTCCTAAAGATTACACCGTCGTGAAGGGCCATTACAGCAGAGCGCGGCAAGCGGCGGGCCAAACCATCAAGATCCACCGATGGATACGGGTGACCCTTAATCTGCAGGGCGAAAAGTTTCCGTGGAACGTAGCGGTGGCGGATATCCAGGATCCCATATTGTTGGGACTGGACGCACTGAGACATGTCCGAGCTACGTTCGAGTTGGGCGGAGAGGAGAAGTGTATCATCAGGGGCGTGCAACGCGAGAAAGGCAAGAAAAATGCACCTGCTGTCAAGAGCATCCGCGGGGAAGTACCCCACCCGAAGATCACGGCGTTACTCGAGAGGGCCGATATTATGCCAGAAGAGAAACGGCGCCTCGAGACCATGATTCGGGAAAATCGGAAAGCGTTCGCCCGGGACGAGAAGGACCAAGGAAGGACCACCAAGGCGGTCCACACCATCGACGTGGGAGACGCGAAGCCGATGAAACAGCCGCCGAGAAGGATACCGCTAGCACGGAAAGAGGAAGTACGCGCTATGATCGACGACTTACTGAAGCAGGGCGCGATAGAACCGGGGCACGGGCCGTGGGCGTCACCGGTAGTTCCGGTCGCCAAAAAGGACGGGTCGCTAAGGATGTGCGTGGACTACCGGAAACTGAACACCGTCACCAAAATAGACTCACACCCCATCCCGAGGATCGACGACACTTTCGACCAGTTGAACGGAGCGAGCTACTTCAGCACACTGGATCTGCAGAGCGGATTCTGGCAGGTACCGGTCGCCCCGGAAGACCGCGAGAAGACAGCGTTCGTAACAGAGTTCGGTCTGTTTCAGTTCAAAGTGATGCCATTCGGGTTGTGTAACGCGCCAGCGACGTTCGTACGGTTAATGACAAAAGTGGTCGGTGACATAAGCAATGTCCTCGTGTATCTAGACGACATTATCGTGCACAGCAAAACTTACGACGAACACTTGGTGCATTTAAACAATGTGTTCGAACGGATACAGGCAGCCGGCCTTAAATTGAATGCAGACAAGTGTCGATTCTGCTGCCGCGAGGTCGAATTTCTGGGACACCGAGTGTCAGCCGAAGGAATTTCGACAGATCCGAAGAAAGTCCAAACCGTGCGGGACTGGACGACTCCGAAAACACAAACCCAAATGCGCAGCTTCCTGGGACTGGCCACGTACTACCGAAAATTTGTGCGCAATTTCGCCGAGATCGCGAAACCACTCCATCAGCTAACGGAAAAAGGGCGCGAGTTCAAGTGGACACCGACGTGCGAACAAGCGTTCGAAAAGTTGAAAGTAGCGCTGACTACCACGCCAATTATGTCGTATCCCCAGCCGGGAGAGCGATATGTGTTGGACACCGACGCCAGTCAACATAGCATCGGTGCAGTTTTGTCTCAAGTTCAAGGGGGGGTGGAGAAAGTGATCGGGTATTTCAGCCGGACAATGAACAAACCCGAACAAAACTATTGCGTGACCCGAAAAGAACTATTGGCGGCAATTAAAGCCATTCAACACTTCCACCACTACCTATCGGGCTCGAAGTTCACGTTACGAACCGACCACTCAGCGTTAACGTGGCTGAAGAACTTCAAAAGACCGGAGGGCCAGTTGGCGAGGTGGCTGGAAATTCTGGGCCAGTACAACGTGACCATCATTCATCGACCGGGGATAAAGCACGGGAACGCGGACGCACTATCGCGAAGGCCGTGTACGGAAGAGTGTCCCAAATGCTCACGCGCAGAGACAACCGATCAAGAAAACGACTCGGCCCGAACGGAACCAGTAGAACCCGCAGAACCGGAAGCACGAGTAGCCCTCGTAGGGATCTTGCCCAACGAGATGACAAACTCGACGATCGACAAAATCGTCGAGTGGAAGAACGCCGGAACGAGACCACCGTGGGAAACAGTATCTGCTGAGGAGCAGGAACTGAAAATACTGGACCCAATGGGACGCATTGGAGGTGGAAGGCGGTAAGCTGTACCGGAGATGGGAGAACACCGCGGGAACACGTCACACAAAGCAGCTGGTGGTGCCGACTGTGAAGATACCCGAAATCATGTGGGAGATGCACAACGCGCCCACGGGGGGCCACTTCGGTATCAATAAAACGTACCGAAACGTGCGCCAAAAATATTACTGGCCGACGTGTCGAATCGACGTCACCCAGTGGTGCGAACGATGCGCACAGTGCGGGGCCCACAACGGACCACACCGAAGGAATCGCGGGGCACTTCAACCGTACCTTTCGGGGACGCCACTACAACGAATGGCAGTCGACATTCTGGGTCCACTCCCGGCCACCGAACGAGGAAACCGATACATACTGGTGGCTATGGACTACTTCACGAAGTGGCCGGAAGCGATTCCACTACCGAACCAGGAGGCAGAGACCGTAGCAGACGCCCTGGTAGAACAAGTGTTCACGCGGCTAGGCGTCCCGAACGAGCTGCACTCTGACCAGGGACGAAACTTCGAGTCGAAGTTGTTCCGTCAGGCACTGGACCGGCTGGGCGTACACAAAACGAGAACAACACCATACCGACCTCAGTCCGATGGAATGGTCGAGCGACTCAATCGAACCATGCGGGCGCACTTGACGAAGTTCGTCAACGACGAGCAGGACGACTGGGACACGCTGGTTCCGCACTTCCTCATGGCATATAGAGCGGCCCAACACGATGCGACAGGAGCATCACCAGCAGCCATGATGTACGGACGAGAACTGCGCATGCCGGCGGACCTACTATATGGGGGCCCTCCACCAGACAGCGAACCTCAGGATCCACACCGATATACCACGAAGTTGACCGAAGACATGGCCAAGGTACATCGGTTCGCCAGAGCCCACCTCCGGATACAGAATAGCCGTATGAAGACGCGATACGACGTCCGCATAACCGAACCGGCGTACGAAACAGGTGACCGAGTATGGCTGTACAACCCTGCCAAGACTCCAGGGCTTTCACCAAAGCTGCAATCGCTGTGGGAAGGACCGTACACCATAGTGACCAAACTTAGTGACGTAGTGTATAGGATACGCAGGGAATTCGACGGCTCAAACCGATTAATGGTGGTGCACCTGGATAGACTCGCAAGGTATAAGGCCGTCGAATATTGACTGTAATTGTATGTAACTATTGTGTAATTGTTTAAGTGTAAATTAATGAGTCGATCGGGACGATCTCTCTTAAGAAGGGGGTTATGTAACGTTACATAGAGAGACGCCCCGTAGACCGGTGACGTCATGGTGACGCCGACCAATGGTGGAGTCGGGCGTTGCGGCCAATGGCTACACCCGACTCCTTGACCAATGACTATACGGGTCATAACGTGCATGCGCTGAGCGCTGAATATTTATAAGTATGGTGCGCTCTCGAACGGTGGCATTCGGATCCTGACCTCCACCGGACGAGCAGCAATAAAGAACTGGAACCTGCCTGCGTGTTTTCTTGTACCTCGACCTGACTCCACTTACCTTTGAATACTCTTCAATATATACAATAATACATAAAAGAAACAAAAAATGTATATTATTCATAGACTCATGTACTATATTTATTTTTTATTTGTTTCAAATTTATCAATATATGTATATATATTATCAATATTTTCTAATAACGGTATTCTACAACTTCCATGGATTCACATAAGAAAAAGAAAAAATACATATTTTTTATTTATTTTTTTACTTATCTAGATATGTATATACTAGGAAAGCATGACAGGTAGACTCCAATGCGCCTTCCTAGACAATTAATTACAAAAATTGCACATTTTTATTGCATAAATCACTGTATTTCGAGACGCCGAAGAACACAATATTAACAATTAATTAATTAATCTATTGAGACGTCTATGGATTTAGACTTATACATATTTTTTTTACATATTGTACATAAATCAAATTCAGATATTTATGACAGCAGGTAGGATGATTTTTGTCAATTTTGAGGAACCGTTTCAACAATAAAAATCAGATAAATTGGAAAACTCTGATAGAAAACGATTGGAGTCACCAATATGTAATCCAAATTTGTATGTATATATATAAAAAAAGGATCTCCCATATTTTGAAATCAATCATTCTTGTGTTTGATTAATCCCCAAAATAACATAACATGACTCGGCGTTCGGCGTTCGCTCGAGTCGCACGTCGCACTGTGCTGTGTTTTGAACAAAATTACAACTACTTCTACCATGGAGGATATTATATCTTTGAGCCGGAAGATACTTGCTGACCTTTCAAAGAAGGGTTCTGGTGCCAATGTCCTTACCAGGGACAGGGTGCAATTTATCAGCGCCTCCATTAACAGTATAGTATCTATCGCACGCGTCGCTTTTGACAGTCTGGCCTCGCTGAAACAGTCTGTGGAGTTCCTCCAGACTGTCCACTCAGATATCGGCGAAATTAGGAGGATGATGTGTCGTCCTTCTCCGGCGGCAATCCTGGCTCCAGCTGTTTCTGGCGTACCTACGACTCTGCAATCGGGTGAGGTAACATTACATGTACTCTCCACTTCGACAACACACACGGAATGCAACAATACCACTGTGTGTAAACAAACACCTGTCAGTGGCCAGTACGACGTTTCAGCGGTATTCTCTGCCGCTTCACCTCCGCATTCTTCAGCTTCAACTTCACTTGCATCTGCTTCAGCTTCAGCATCTACTCCTGGTTGTGCTACTGTTTCTGCTTCTCCTGTTTCTGTTTCTGCTTCTCCTCCTTCTCCTATAAAACCCGCGAAATCTTACAGTCAAGTCGCAGCGCTATCTTCTTCTTCTTCACATCTGCCATCTTCAGCTTCAGCTACACTTACATCAGCTTCTGCTCCAGCATCTGCTTGTGTTCCTGTTTATTGTGCTCCTGCTTCTGCTTCTACACCTGATAATATTCTACAGAACACCGCACTATCTTCGTCTCCAGGAACATCATCTCTTCCTTCTCGACAATTCTTTACTGGTACCGGTTCTACTAGCAACCTATTATTGCCAGCACAACATAGGAAGTTTGTTCATGTTATTTATCTTCACAAGGACACCACCATTGACTCATTAACTAATTATGTTAACATGAAATTGCCATCCAGTGATGCTAAAGCTGTAAAATTAAACTCGAAGGGTCCTAAAGCTTACTCTTCTTTCAAATTATCTGTCATCGAAGCTGTCTATACTAGTGTCTTGAATCCGGACTTTTGGCCCACTGGTATAGCTTTCAACCCATGGAAATTTCGTCGGAGCCCGGCACCCTATAACAAATAGGGTGCGCAAGATTCGCAAGATGACGATGCTGTACCAGAATGTTAGAGGTCTTAACTCCAAAACTGTTGATTGCCTTTCTTCTGTTCTGGTACAGCATCATGACTTCATTGCACTTACGGAGACTTGGCTAAATGAATCTGTTTGCGACTTCGAGATATTCGATGATAGATACTTAGTTTTCAGAAGAGATAGGGCCAGCAGAGGAGGCGGTGTTTTACTGGCTGTTCGTGCCGATCGTGTGCGGTCTGCTCAACAAATTCACCGTCTTCAATCAGTTGGTGAACATCTTTGGGTTCGAGTTGATCTTCCGCGGTGTTCCATCTATATTTGTGTAGTATATTTTCCTCCAAATCAAAACGATAAGATCTCTGAAGTTTTTTTTAATAAATTACAAGAGGAATTTAACTTTCTAAAGAGTAAAAATATTTTGATTGTAGGGGACTTTAACACTGTTTCTTTGAAGAATGTAAGCATGGAACTGTCGCATATGTGCAATCTTTTTAATTTATCAGATTTGAATAAGCATAAGCACTAGTAACAGAATAGTTGCATATCACGAATTTGGTCAGGAGTATTTACCAAGTGGTCATAATTACCACCATAAATATAAACCGTGTATTATGATGACTTTTCGGCTCTTTGGCGAAGAAAATCGTTCCTAATGGACGTATCGGCAATGGAAACTGAATTAATTATCGTCGCTTTGGACGTGGCGAGCCAATTTCGCAACAGGCCAAATTACGGCCAATTAACACCCCATGGGGTGTGTGCGAGCCCCCACAGGACTCCCCAGAGATCTGGACGGGACACCCAGTCAACCCTCGTCTGTCCATCACGAACGGGAAGAACAAATCTGAACATGTCGACACGGGGACATGTGAAAAAGTGGTGTATCGAGAACCGCGTTCGGATTATGCTAATACATCTCCATCGGTCCGGATACGAAATGGACGAAATCAATGATCAGTTTCAGGCGTCTAAAAAATGTCTCCCGTCCCTTAGATCGGGACACGATTTAAAAATCCCCATCGTAATCCTGACAGATCCCGGATGATAAAACCGGGATTAGTATAGCGCCCCCGTTCGCCGCCGATGCTGGAATGGACCCGGTGATTTTTCTCCGCGCTCTTCGTGGTAATCGACAGATTAAGAACCGGTTTTCAATCGATTTTCAATCGCACCCTGACTCCCTCCAGTAATATATGTATTAAATTTTGACAGTATTTTACAGTCTATTACAGCTAAGTTTTATCAATTTTTTTTTACTTTATCTATGTACGTAGTAACAATAGATGAAGTTTTGTGATCATGCGAAAATTCGAACTCGAGATTTTGACTGATTCGAACTCAGAATCGATCACTGATCACGTTTTTTGTGTGTGTGTGTGTGTGTGTGTGTGTGTGTGTGTGTGTGTGTGTGTGTGTCTGTGTGTGTGTGTGTGTGTGTGTGTGTGTGTGTGTGTGTGTGTCTGTGTGTGTGGCTGTGTATTTTGGGGATTTATTGAACACTATTAGTCCTATCAAACTGAAACTTAGTATCGGTTACTAAAATTTTTATCTACACGACGTAAATTTTTTTCAGATTTTTAAGTTGACCGGAAATGGTACCTATAGGTGTCTTCTTTTTTTTTAAGTTTTTGAATTCAATTATCTCTCAAACCACTAACTGAATTAGACTGAATGTTTTTTAAATATGATAGAAATAATAATTTTTATAACTTTATATTTTTTAAATATTTCTATCTGAACCGGAAGTAGTACTTTTACTCTAGAGAATCGAAGTTTTTTATGTTTTTCTCAGAAACCTTTTGGTTTATTGAACTGAAATTTCATATCTAGAAGTTTAAGCTTAATACCAAGTTATTTATAAAATTTAGTAAGCATCTGTCAACCGGAAGTGGCAGATGTTTACTCTTGTTCAATTTTTCTTCCACTATTTTTTTCGACCCCTTAAACATGTGTGTTCGTCACAAAAAAATTCAAGTATAATTCTTGTAGCAATGTGATGAAAATAAAAAAAAATTATTAAATTTTATAAACCGGAAGTGGGATTTTTTTCTCTTAGAAAGGTTGAAAATGTTGTGCCCACTACTCTGTCCACACCCCTGAACGTATTAAGCTGAAAATTTATATTTCTATCCTTTATGTACTAACTGAGAGCTGGTAGGGTTTTGGTCAGAATTTGTAAACCGGAAGTAGTATTTTTTTTTAAAAAAATATTTCATTATTTTATTTTGACCTGTAAAATTATTTGTATTTTCTTGATATTTAATGAGTATAATACTGATAGTGATTTTTAGTAATAAAAAAAATTTGAACAAAATCTAACAACCGGAAGTAGAACTTTTGTTTTGTGTTTCCATACATTTGCGCTCAATTTGTATCGCTATCATAGTAATCAGTTCAATATCAAATTTTGTTTTGTAACCTTCTTATATTCCTCAAATACATAGATAAAGTCATGGGTTAGTCACACCCGAATTTTTTTATATAAATATTACATTTTTACTTTATCTATGTATGTATGTATGTATGTACGTAGTAGCAATAGATGAAGTTTTGTGATCATGCGAAAATTCGAACTCGAGATTTTGACTGATTCGAACTGAGAATTGATCACTGATCACGTTTTCATGATCTAGAAGAAATGTGTGTGTCTGTGAATTTTGGGGATTTTTTGAACACCGTTATTCCTATCAAACTGAAATTCTTATCGATACGACGTAAAGTTGATCGGATATGAAACCTCCCCTTATATAATATATAGGTGTCCTATTTTTTTGAAAGTTTTTGAATTCAATTATCTCCCAAACCGCTAACCGAATCGGACTGAATTGTTTTTAGATGTAATAGAAATTATAAACTTTATACCCTAATATTTTTTGAATATTTTTACCTGAACCGGAAGTAGTACTTTTACTAGAGTAAAAGTACTATCCTTTAGTACTCCTATACCTATAGTATAGTATCCTATAGGTATAGGAGTAATATATACCTAGATCCTATCCTCTAGAGAGGATCTAGGTTTTTTTGTTTTTCTCGGAAACGCAATGTAGCATCAAACATAAGGTTCTAAAAATGAGCGTAATATACTAAACCATTGTCAATTGCAGTAAAATCTAAAAGCCAATGGTGAGGAAGATTAATTAAATGAATATTTGTAAAACACCAACTGTGGTATTTGCATTTCCATAATAAATCCAAAATTAAAACTCATAAATAAATATTGTATCTTCAGATTATGCAGATGTTTGTCATCACGCGTCAACAAATAAAAAATTTGATCATTATATGATGACGTATTATTTATATAGAAAACCAAGATAATGATTTACGTATATAAATAATAATTCATTTTATATGCACCAATTGAAATATTTAAACAAAATTTTTGTATATTATTCAAAATGCTTCAATCTTTAATTTATAATTATTATTACTATTATATATTATAATATTAAACTTTATTATTATACTATTTTAATTTCTATGTTAGAATATGAATGTATGTATGGATAAGCAAACTATCTATTTTCGTTATATGTATATTGTATATATGTATGTATGTACATATGTACATTATTTCACATGGAATATCAGCATACTTCAAAGATATTAAATTATCTGTAATTTGTTAGTTAAATACAAATATTTCATATACAAAACATTAATTGAAGAGAGAATATCAAGTTTCAAATATAAATTATATAGTATACATAGCAATTATATGTGTAATCAGATACGTGCAATAATTTCTGAAACTTCTGACTTTAATTTGTTTTATTTAAATCATTTATTATTTCCACTTGTCTTTGAGAATCATCGGATATGTTTAGTGTATTTTCGCATTCATCCGTAAAGTTTGGTCATTCAATTGCGGACATAAAATGAAACAAAACAACAAAACAGACCCGTAGCAATTTACATGAAACATTGCATACGCAACGATATTCTTCATACGAAACGAAGAAAATTTTCGCCGAGAAAGAAAGACCAGAGAGAGAGAAAAGAGGACTATTTCATTTCGAGAAGAATTTTCCAAGCATAATTATATTTTTGGAATGGCCTTCATAAATTATCAAACGGTCGCCGGGTTTTATTCGTTATCACAATGAACGGAACGTGGGGGGTGAGATATCATCCCCCTCAACGACAGACCGCTCTAATTCAGTGAAATCCTATTATTTTTATTGAAAGTACTGCCGAAATCTTCGCGAGGAATGCGTCGAAGGACCGGCAGTCTGAAAGCTCTGAATTATTCATGAGGTCACGCCTAATGTTTGCGAAAGCGTGCCAATTCCGTCTCCAGGGCACAATATTCGATAAATATCGATCAAGATATAAATAATAAAATAATAAATGTCCGCGGTGAGTTCCTTTGATTTGATTTTCGGCTTTGGCCTTTTTAATTGGGGTATTTTTTGGGGTTGAGCATCCCTTTTTCCCGGAATCCTCGCCATCGGTTTTCTCAGATTAAAAGCGTGGGTGGATTGCTCACTTCAACGGTCTCGCAACGGGGCTCGTTAACGGGAACGTTGACTTGGAAATAGACAAATGGAGCAGATTTCCCTTTCCAATAAACAAGTCCATCCCCTATCTCTCGACGACCCCTTTAACTGGAGATTTTCCCTTTCTCGGTTCGTTCTGTGGAAAACAATCGCCGCTCCTTAATGAGGCTCTTTATTTCGCACGGAATCGAATAAGTGACTCATTGTGAGAACGTTCGTTGAATGACACATTATTAATACATATCGATACCTAGAAGCGATAATAAATAATACGTTCTGATAAAAGCTAACAAAAATAAATTATGAATATATTTTGTATTTTTAAAAACATTAAAAAATTGTAATTCGTATCATTTTTGATTGGAAACTATATATTGTATTGGATATTTCGATTTCAGCACGCGATAAAATTGAATGTATTTTTTTACATATACAATTTCTTACAAAACACATGAGTAAGTCAGATTATTATATATATTTTATTTTACATGTTTACTTGCTGTGAAATATGTATTGCCTTGTTTGTATTGTGGTTTTGTTAAAATAACATAAAAATAAACAAATTCAACAAAATGAAAATCATTCATTTCACACTTCACTACCATTTTTTGACCTACCCAAATTCAATTGAATTAGTTTAAATTACAAATTAAAATATACATCTATAAATACATACATTCGTATTTATTTATGGCATAATATAATATTGAAAATTATACATGTGCTTATTGAAATTTAATTTAACTATCCATAACCTGATTTTTGATTTTAAAATGCTTTTTATTATTACACAATACATCTTATATCTATTTTAAAAGCTATTGATTTACTGATCATTTTCTATTTTACAATTTAATTTAATTTGGTTAGTAATCATAGTATTATATTATTCTAATGTTAATGTACAGCATAATAGGAAAAAGAGCTCAAAAACCTATTTACTATCCATAACCTATATATTATATGTAGTAACCGAAAGCAGATTTATTTACATTCAATTTCAATTTGATGAATTTGTCTAAATTTCCTACATGTGTAGTGAAATTTTCATAAATTCTATGAAAAATATGTAGATATATTCTTAATTTGACTATTTATGAGTACATACCCCTTTGGCTTGTTCGTGAAAGATTTATATTATAATATTATATCCAAGAAGCAATAAATTATTTTATACTCGCAATATTGTAAATTTTACGGCTTAGCTTTCTATTACGTTGGAAAATTAGAGTTTTAATTAGATGAAACGCCGCTGTTCATTGTCGTTTTTAACGCTCACTAAAGCTCTTTTTACACGCGTATATACATATTTTAACTAATTTTCCGAGCGTAAGTGACTTAAAAGTTAGTAAAAATTTTACGGAACTTTTTTAATATGTCTCGAACAAAATCTACCACTCATTTTTTTACAATCGAGCCAAATATAATTGCCTTGGTTTTAATAAACAAAACATCGGCGAATGAGTCTACGTATGTATATAATAATAAAAATGAAGAGTGACTCATAACTACGAGCGATATACATACGTAATAGTAATAAAAAAGGGGAGTCATATTAAAATAGACACCGTCGATAAAATTCCGGAAAAGCGGGCGAAAAAATACAATTGTGTTATGGAAAATGGCAATAGAGCCTCAGTTATTATTACTGCAGAATATAATATGCATTATTATATTTTTATGTGTTCGTGAATTTACTTTATACACGAGATATGTTTTGTTTATGACCAAAATATTACAAAATTTAAAAACTAGATTGCTATATTTTTAAATTAAAAACGAAACGACATGTATATATGTACATTGTATACTGTATGTTTACTGAACTAACAGAAATATTCTAGTCATAGATTTTTCGTATATATGTACATACATAAATACATCAGAAAGAATCATAAATTTCTTCTGATTTTAAACTTGAAGATGGGTGTCTAGCAACTTTCTATTTAATGCCAAATTTATGGCACACCTGAGAATAAGTAGGTGAAAGGTTTTTCCTGAATTTCCCTCGTTTTATTCCAGTGCAGTGTTGTTCTAATAACGCTAAGTAGTAGTGTGCAGATAAAAGTCGAAAGAATAGCGACGACAGGTTAATTCTCTTGGGAATTCCACGTTACTACCGGCTAGAAAACAATTTACTTTTCACCAGTTTATTTTCGGAATAGTATCTACTTTAACCGGAGCTTGGATTTCAAATAGGAAAATTGAAAATTAAATATATATATATATATATATATATATATATATATATATATATATATATATATATATATATATATATATATATATATATATATATATAATGCTATTTTCTTTGAAGTCTATTTTATTAACATAGTATCAATACCTCAGTCAGAAAATACACTCTCTTATATTAAGAAACAAAACTAAGGGCCAGAACTATTATCGTACTTTTTGATTTACTCTCCTCCATTTGGACCTCACAGGGATATTTTGTATTTGCAGTTGATTCTTATTTATTGGAACTGGCTGTTAGTGAAAGACATTCCCTTGTTTGTTTTTATAATTGAATTTTTTTACTATCCGCTGCTCTTTTAATGCTTTATTGTTTTTTACATACCTCCTTTACGTTTCACTTACGATTAAAATTCAGGAAAAAGTTTGCCTCTTATCCGATCGTTTTCATACTTTGCCATATTGCTCATTTTGGTCATCAATATAAGTAAATTGATCCTCCGCCATTACGATGGTGCAAAAATATCATGTAAGACGCGTTTGATATCTGCCCGGCGAGATCGTTGACGTTTATCCATTGTTTGTTTATTAGTTTTAAACATAGATGGCGGTAGTAAAATAAAATTATTGTTTTTATTCAAAATAATAATTTTATATACAAATTATAGAAGAGCTATGTATGTTTTTAAAAAACTTTTTTTATGTATATATTTTTCTCCTTATATTTAAATATTATTATGTATGTATATGTTGTGTGACTAATTCTATTTCTTGAACTTTTGTTTTTTATGAATTGTATGTATAAATATGTATTTAATTTCTATAGTTATTATTTTGTTTCTTTTCTGTTATATTTTTGGCCATTGTGGCGCATTAGGAATTCCTGTAAACCCACACTGGTCCAAACTTTAAATAAATTTATATAGTATTACGAGTATATCCCCTTTTAATTTACTAATTTCTCAGTGCTAATCTTTATCACTTCGCTAATTATTTATTGTAACACATCGGAATTTCCTAATGCGCATAATAACAAGCTGGCGGGGCACTTGACACGCTGCGTGCATAGCTCTAGATGTGCAACTGCTCCTTTGTGCAACTGCAGTCCGTTGCACCAATCCCGTTAAGCTTCCTATATCAAAGTGCGGAGCTTAAGCTTCTGAAGCGGTAAGCTCAAAGCCAAACCCCACTCTATAATAAAGAAATACAACGTTCCTCTTGCCGATACACTTCAGGTAAATATTGTAGCGAACCGTTCTTCAAAAATCTGATATGTCCATCGCATAGTTTTCTTCGCGTACAAAACAAGCTTATTTCGTTTAAGTCGAGTTTTTAACTATCCACATTGTAACAATTAAGTAAAGAACTTGATGTTCAAACTTTTTATTGCTTAGAATATAAAACAGTTCGCAATAAACGGCTCTTTCAAAATACTTTAATTTTAATTTTAATTTTCATGGTTTCTGATTATACCGCTGTAATTGCTTCTGAACTGGAATAAAGTAGAGTCTGTTTCATTTTGAATCTGATCAATTCAATGCAATATTTAAGGAGTAAACTTTATTTTGCTTCCTAAAAATAATAAATAAATGCTAACTTATTATATTTTTTCTATTTCTTTTTATTTATATCATCTGTATAAGAATTAAAGAACTTATTATATTCTATATATAGACACAATTATGTAATAATTTCATACACACAACGAGTGAGCAGCGTGGCTCGGTGGTTGTGTTGATATTAAGCACCGAGAGGGCGCTGGGTTCATCCCGTGAGCTGACCTCGATTGAAAATAATTTATTCTGAGTATAATCTTTAATGCTGCTGGTCAGCCTTGGAAATGTGTGACTCCAAGTCATTCGTTCCCTATCAGAGTTTGCCAATTTATCTGATTTCATTGTTGAAGCAGTTCCTCCATAAAATTGTCAAAAACTATCATACCCACTATGTCACCACTATTTGAATATTATTTCACAAATTTATCATCTATAACATACATGGATGTCTCGCTATTTCTTATATATAGTATTTGTACTATGCCTATATGTCTTTAGTCTTATATAAAGTATTTGTATTGTGCTTATATGTTTGATCACAGTGACGTGTTAGAGTATTCTGTTATGTCACTGTGGCATAAATATGTAAATAAAAACAAAAATAAATGAAATAAATAAATGTATGGTAGAGCTATTGCATACCACATATCGAACGTCTTCTGTTAGAAATTTCCGATTTTTTAGCTTAATGACGGATCCAACAAATCGGTGTTCTTCCTCTCAGTTTCTCGCAAATTCGAGCAATCGACATCTTGACTTTGTTGAATCTTATAAAAGTATACTACCTACATAATGTATCTCTTATAAATTTGCCGTGTATCAAAAAAATTGTTGATTGTATCTATTGTATTCTATTCCCTGTTATGTTTGAAAAAATTGTTAATATTTATGTACAAAAATAATCTAAGCATATGTGTCGGTTTGGAGTAATTCCTGTCATGGCACATATGATATATGTATGTATGTAATAAAAAATATATCTTTTTTGTACCCACAACCTAACCAAATCCATTACCAGTCCCGTTTTGGTCATTTCTACTAATAAATCAAAAATCACACATCACATCGTTTATTTAAAAAAAATAATGTATGCAGAATTTACTGTAGAGGATGACTATGTATATACGCTTTTTTTTGTTTGGGAAAGTAATTCAATGATCATTGCATTTTTAATTAATAAATTTTAATAAAAACAATGATAAATAATAGCTCAAAGTGCAAGCGATAAGCTTTAGAGATGGTTAGTAAGAGCCGAATGAACTAAGGGTAAGTTTGAACGTTAAACTTCAATTGTTGTCCTCTTGTTTCACGAATTTATTGTAATTTAATAGAGGTTCGAGGTTTGCCCTCACCAGACAGTAAATATTTCCAAACTCTTGGCATCGAGAACTTTACAAAACACACACACACACACACACACACACGTACTTCAATTTGCACACGATTTAAAGTTAGAAAGCGTATAAACTTTAGCCAGAACGAGTATTTATTTATTCCCGATCGACGTTCGAATCCATTACATTATTGAATCAACGCCAGATAGCAATTATTGAATGTATATTTAAGAAGAGCATGTTTGTACTCATGGTTTAGTGTTGTTTGACTACGCCGAGTGAGATTTAGCGAAAGCTCTCTCTATGGAGTTTTTATCGTTAAAGGGGTTTAACGGCGGGGAAAATAGCCGTGTTGGATCACCCGACACTGTTTCAAGTCTCTATAGGTGTATAATTTATAGGTCTAGAGCCGATGCTGCACTCCAGGTTTATCGGTTCCACTGACAGATTTATACTGTCGGCTCAGGCGGAAATTTCGCCGTTTAAATTGACCAGATTTTATCAGATTTGCCGATTAATACTCGACAGTCTGACGGTGTAACGGCTAGACGTCGTTCTTCTCTTTTTGAAACGACAGCGATAAATATTTCCGGTGTTGCGTACAAAAAGCTAGCTTTCGAGACGCCACAAAAAGGAGCAATTTAATATTAAATTAGGGTAAGGTGTGTCGGTAAAAATTAAGATAAGGTTCCTTGGAAGAGTCGTGCACGGTTTGCGACCTCATTTTCGGCAATTTTTTTCATACGCCTTCGCATAAAAGATCCAACAAAAATGAGATATAAAAATTAACGAGACTTTAAAGGTCAACTTATAATTAATATTTTATAATATACTTCTATTTTATATTACAAAAAAAAAATATGGATGAAAACTATCGGACGCATTAAAATTGCGTACGATAGTTTTCAAAATTCATATAAAGAATTTTATTCATTCCTTTTCTTCATTCATTATTCTATAAATAAATATTAATAATTGATTTTGATTTTTAAATGCTTTTTATTATTACTAATTAAGTTCACAATACATCTTATATCTATTTTAATAACTACTGATCATTTTCTATTTTACAATTTAAATTAAATTTTGTTAGTAATCATAGTATTATATTATGCTAATGTTAATGTACAGAATAATAGGAATAACGTATATTGATGACCAAAATGAGCAATAGTGCAAAGTATGAAAACGAGATAAGAGATATAATAAAAAATGACCACTAACACGAAAACCATGTGAACTCAATAAGAAGTAAGTAAAAAGAGCTCAAAAACCTATTTACAATTCTTATAATACATCTGATATGTACATAATATTAATTAAAGACTCTCTAAAGTCGACGATGAAATATTAATAATAAGAAGTATCAATAGTATTGTGATTGTAATTATTATTATGTATAGTTTTAGTAAATTTGATAATATGTACAACCAATTTATATTATAAACCATTAATTGAATGACTATGAACATACATTTTAAGTACTTAATATTAGATTGATTCTAATTACAGATAAAACTTTATTTATTTATTACAGGTAAGCTATACTGCATATTTATTACAGGTAAGATATACTCCAGGGCGTCAGCTAGGCATATATGTATAAATACATGAAAAAACAAAAGATTAAAAAAAAATAACATCAAATATCAAAATGTAGACAAAATAAAGCATGAAACTAATGTAAATTAAAGAACCAGAATAATATAAAAAATAAGAAAATAAAATGAAATATGAACAATCAAAAGTGAGAATACATTAATTTACGATCTCAAATTAAACAATTCTTCAACCAGATCAGCATATTTTAGATTGAACAAATCCCAGTTTAACAGAAATTTGGTTGAGCAGCTTGATTCCTCGAACAACAGGCGACCAAAACATCAAATTATCATATGTATATCATAAACTCGGCATTGTCATAATGTTACGAAATTAATATTTAAACTCTTACTTTTCTTTCAATTGTATTCATCATTTGAAGTAAATGTGATGAATTTTTTGTAATTGCAATATAAATTTAAATGGCCTTTTGGTACAGATAATTCTTTGTATATTTTTCAACGAATAAGGTGGCCATTTTCGTTAAGAATTGTTTACAGATTAATCTTTAGCGATGTTCATCAACATGTTTGCGAACAGATAAAGCTTCTGTTCACTAGTTGCATCATCACGGTCGCTTGTACAGTTAAAAAATGAACTAGACATTATAATCACAATAATTATTTTTTCAATGAATTTTTTTACACGTATATAACGATGAAGTTAAATTTTATCTCGCCAATATGATCACTAAATCAAAGTCATCAAAAGATGCTCAGAAACTAATTTAAGAAATTTTTATCTCATAGGGTCTGGTATTTCTAACTGCCAAAAACACTACGACAGATTCATCGACAAATCTCTAAGTAAATGTACATCTATAAAGGTCCATTTTTAACATTCCATTTTATAACACAGCCTGAAAGAACTGCATGTCATAAATAATATTCCGTTAGTCACAGACATTACTAACAAACTAACCAGTATATTCTATGCCAGATTTCACTAATAACCATACTAACACACTTGTGAAGAGACTCGGTGATTACAACAAAATGTCTATACCCTTCAGGTTTAAACACAGATTTCTTAAACACAATCTACTTTAGATCGTCCACTTTAAGAGAGTCTTTAGTTAATATTATGTATCATTTTAAAAATGTAAATTGGTTTGAGCTCTATTTTTTATATTATGCTGTACATTAACATTTGAATAATATTATACTATGATAACTAGCAAAAATAAAATAAAATTGTAAAATAGAAAATGATCAGTAGATCAGTAGCTATTAAAATATATATAAGATGTATCGTGAACATACATAATTTAGTAATGATAAAAACAAACGTCAACCGTAAACGTCAAATAGAATGTCAGCGGGCAAATTACAAACGCGTCTTACACCATATATTTGCACCATTGTAATGGCGGAGGCTCCACTTACTTATTGATGACCAAAATGAGCAATATGGCAAAGTATGAAAACGATCGGATAAGAGATAAAAATGACCACTAACACGAAAGCCATGTGAAACGTAAAGGAGGTATGTAAAAAAGCATTTAAAAATCAAAACCATAGGTAAATTTTTATAATATTTTTACATTAAATGTCTGTAGATGCATGACGTGGAAATATCATTGTATGTATACATCTGTATGAATGCACCGATAGAAAATGCACTAACGATATTTTGCCGTCTGCAGACATTTTCCGCATCTACATAAATGGCCCGTAAATAGTATTTGACTCAAGACTCTAAATGAAAGGAAAACGTATCAATTTTCTTCGGGAAAATTGCAATCGGTATAAGAACACTCTTCAAGCCAAATACTCACGAGGGTTTCGGTAAGCTTCAGGGTTCTAATTCGGGTGCAAATAATATATGCCTCAGAACTCAAACAAAAGCACCACGACCCGCAGCACCCAAAATGACGAGGGCCCGACATATAATTTTATTAAAGGCCTTACCGCCATTGTGCACAAAATATTAACCTTTTACCCCCGGCGCTCAAATAAAACTTGAGAATTCCCGACGACCCGGACACTACGGATTGTTGCATTCGAATTATCGTATTGTATAGCACACGCGCGCTGAACAAAAGGGTTCGCGCTCGTTGGTAACCGAGGGGGAGAGAGAAAACTTCAACTATTTCGCATTTCGGCTGTGGTATCGCTGAGAAAATATCAAACTGGATAATACCCCGTCAAGAATGTAACGTACTCTTGCGACTTTGTTAAAAGTTTGCTCGCTCAGATGGATGGTGTGATGAGAAGAGCAACACCTGCTTTTCAAAGTGCTTTGCACGAATTTCTACTCACAAGTATTTCCATAATGACGCTTTCATATCTTACCCGTTTGTATAACGAAAGCGTTGAGATATCGTATGAAATTTACGTCGACCTCTGTTCAATTTATTTTTATTCCACGTGTTGATTGTATCTACAAATAATACATTCATACGAGTATAACGAATTAAAAAGGTATTTTATTAAAATGAAAAAAAAAACCAAATCCTATACTGCTATTCATCAATGTTACGTGTAATTTAAATAACTATGAAAAAAGTGGGATATCTTACAATGATGCAATTGTTAATCAAAAAATAATTTAAAATGATTACAAACATTGTAGCATTTTTATAACATAAATCGCTGGATTTCGTGAGGCTGAAGAACACGAAATTAACAATTAATTAATTAATAAATAAATCCATAGAGACATCTATGGATTTTGGCTTGTACATAAATTTTCACATATTTTACATAAATCAAATTCAGATATGTGTGACAAATCGGGTAGGGTGGCTTTTCTCAATTTGATGGAGGAACCGTTTCAATAATGAAATCAGATAAATTGGCAAATTCTGATAGGAAACAATCAACTTGGAGTCACAAATATCGAGGTCTGACCGGCAGCACTAAAAATTAGCATGGGATCGAACCAGATAATCTCTTAGTGCTAAACATAAATGCAAACACCCAGTCATACTGCTGGCTAATGCATATTAAAGTTCGTTATAAATTCTAGAAAAAACCGCTTGTAAAAGTTTATAATGACGTTGCTTTTAGTTCAAAAGATGTGTAGTTAAAATTCTTTTGAAACCTTTATAAATGTAAATAGTGAAACTATAACTTAGTTGTCTTCTAACATCAATAATGGAGTCAGTTTTTGTTGTATAAAATACACACATTTTATAATTGTATATAAATGAAATTCAGTTTCAAAAATCTAATTTTTAAATTAATTTCAGAGATTCAACTACACTATAATGAGAAAATGCGTTTTTAGAGCACCATCCAAATGATTACATGATTGTTAAAATTTCTTTATACCTAGTCAAAGGTACTCACCATATATACAAAATAGCATGTTGAACTATATATATATATATATATATATATATATATATATATATATATATATATATATATATATATATATATATATATATATATATATATATATATATATATATATATATATATATATATATATATATATATATATATATACATGTGATTATGAACTAATTTATCATCATGCCTTATTTTTTGACTAAAGTGGCAGTTAAATTGATCATTTTTAAACATCGTCATATATTAAAATAAAATTCGCCATAATATACGACGTTAACTAAAACGTCATAATTAAAATCATATAATAAAATATTCAAAATGCCAAAGCGTAGGATAATAATAAATAAAACATATTCATACTCATATAATATTTACATCATAACGTCGCAGAATGCGGCAAAAGCACGAGCTAACATAAAATCTAAATAATTCATTAAAATACATCAATTTGAATATTATTAATATAATAAAGTAAGCAAGTAAAAGACCAGCGAAAGCATCCGAATATAAAATCGCTTTAATTTAAAACATTCCGTTTATGATATGGACGTGATGTAATAATACGATAAATCTCATACATCCATACATATTCAGAATTTTTACTATATATTATAATTGTATTTTTGCACATGTCAAAGTGATAGACGTATTTACTGATCAATTAAATCCAAATATTGGAAAGAGAGATTGTTTTAAAATTTTTAATTAATCGTACGTACCGGTCATTCGTTTCTTTGTGTATATAGGGAAAGGGATAGGTTCTTGTACATCTGACAGTTTGATTGACAACGTTTCTTTCGACGCCTATAGCCAACATTGGAGGCTTTGCAAGCTGTAGGCTTATCATGGTCTGCTGGTTTAGAATTTATTGCCTGGATTTCGGTGTCTGACCTAAAACGGTCAGGCGCCTAGAGCTAATGATAGCAGCTCCGAAATCAATACCTCTCGAATACATTGTTTCGAATTTTCCCATGGAGAAAATTTCCACATATTCCATTCCAAATAAAAATTGACTAGTTTGGTGAATAAAAGTACACACAAACATCAGAAATATTATATTCGGTAACTCATAAGTGACCATACTGGCACATTGTATCATCTTTGGTATACGCCATTGAGATTTTTTCTAGCGTATTTTGAGTATAATGTAAACATAAATAGGGTCCACGCATTACACAATAGTCTCAACACGTTTGGAGATCGTTATTATTTGTCGACAGCCTCCTATTCAACCGTCGGACTCGAAATTCATAACGTTCGTTGCCTGTCATCGTTTTGAGAGGAGCGCTTCTCCACGCTCGCCGGCTCGGATTCGAGCCGACAGATTCTCAAAGTGTGGGTCGCGACTCGACAATAACAAGAAAAATGACAACACAATGAGTGTCCTAAAGTCCCGGGGACTTGTCCACACCTGAAAAACGCCGGCGAGGGACCGAAGATATTGCCCGAAATTCCAGGCGCATCTTTCGAACGGCCAAAAAGGAAAATTTTTGCGGAATTTTCGCCGGGTGAAAATTAAGAAATACGCGTCTGCCTCTTTTGAGGGCGAATTTTCTCAGGGTGACGCAAACATTTTTCGAGGATTCATTCTGCTTATATATTTTAATCATTTTCAAATTAATATTATTGCCATTTAGGTCTGAAATCGGCGCATAAAAAAATGACACGTCGGTTTTTTATTTATTTTTTATTATAAAAACGTCTCCGAGAAAGAATCAAATGTTTCTTTGATAGTTTCGAAATTGTTATCCAACAAAAAAATGCAAAGAGAACTTAAGAACAATTAGCATTATATTTACAACAATTCGAAGTTTCAATCTGATAGGATTTACGGTATTCGAATTACACAAATACTAAAAGACACAATAATATACATACATATTTTCTGAAAACTTTCAAGACATGATCAATACTATTTCAATCAATACTATTAACACAATCAAAATCTAGAAGAAAATTTTCACACAACCATAATTCATAATCATAATTCATAATTCACAATCATAATTCATAGTCTATTGATACTTCCTAGGTATGCAGATAAAGTAATAACGTTATTTGTATACACATAAATATAAATAATAATGTCAAAAAATCATACCACAAAGAAACTTAATACTTCAATTTGATCACGGAATGCAAATTTTCTAATTATCATTAAGAAAAATAAAAAAAATAATTTGAAATCGATCCAATCATAACAAACTTGCTGAAGTGCATGTCTTTAATTTCACTCTAAGAAAGCGCTCGTTTCCAAGTTTCTTTATTGATTAAAATTAAACGAAATTAATCCCACTTCTGGTCTTGCGTTCTCTTTTTAATAAATAATGCCAAACTTTTAAAAGCGAGCTTTTAAATTGAATCGCGAGCTTTTCCGCGTCTCTTCGGAAAACCTCCCCTTCAGTTTCGGTTCCCTGCGCGACCGATAATTATAAAAGTCAGAACTGGAATATTTTCGTTCGGGGAGTTTTTACTAATTTATACATTTTTTTTCCCAATTTTTAATTGTGCTTTCGTCGCCGGCGGGAAACGGTTTAATTAAACTTGGCGCATTTTTCAATAGAGGCACAGGTAGAGAGGCAAACTTACGCAAAGTTTTCGATATAAACAAAAATATTATATAAAAGTTTCAAACGCGGAATTTCGCAAAACGCGCTCGTATCGCATTGTCGAAATTAAATTTTCAGCTTTCAACAAAAGTTTCCCAGTGAAAACCGTATGAGCTTTGTATTGTACGTATACGACACTTTACAAACGCATTCATACTGTTTTATTATACATATAACACAAACACTCGTATATTTGCCATAATATGACAACGCATAAGTCACATTTGGAGCATTCATTAAAACTTTCTCATTATTTTTTGTAATTCCCATCCCAAATGAACGAAATCATGTATGTACATATTACCATATAATATTTCAGTTAAATCAAATGACATGACCAAGAATCACATCCATTATTAGTAAATGCATATTTTTATGTGTTGGATGCATACCGTACATTCTGTTATATCAACAAAGAAAATATTCTCACTTTTCGAACATGTTGTCAACATTCAGCATAGTGGAAGCGACTTTAATTCATACACTTCTTTCCAATTTAATGCATTCACTTATTGATCGAAAGAGTTCAAAATAAGATTCTCGATACCTTTACATGAAGAAGTATGAATATTACCCGTATTAATTTCCCACAGCTGTTTTACAAGGTATCTTAGGCTTAGACTCAATTTGATTATTGCTATTTCCAAACACTTCTTTGGAGAATTAAAGGGCAGTATTGACAGTGCTTCGATTTTATTGCAGCTTAAATTTTGGACTCCTGAATTTGGTAGAGCTTTGCATCGTCCACTTTTCCAACTCTCCTGTATAGAGTCTATCCAGTTCCTTAACCTAATGGGTGAGAATTTAAACCTGTTTGATTGTCGTGTGGATGAACTAGTTTCATGAGATTCAACACAAGTCTATTTGAACGGGAGGATTGATTGATAATTTCTTTATTTTTTGTTGTTCTTTTTCTTTTGTAAGACTGCTGTGACGCATTGAGGTAACCTGGCCGGATTAAATCGGTCATTCATTTGGTATTCTTACTTTTTGTCAATTTTAATAGTATTTATTTTAATAATAAATCAAAATACACAATTTTTAGGCCATTTATGGTTCAAATCCAAATCATTTATATGTAAATTTATTCAGGAAGTTGATCGAAATAAAATTACATATTTCATAATGAAATTAATCAATTATTTACGTATATATTTATGACATTTAGTTTAACTGGTTTATTTATTTATAATTTAAGAACACTCGGGAAATGTGAAATAGGCGATGAACCCAAGATTTTTTCAATACAAAAAGCTTAAAACGAAAAATATAAATATCAAAAAAGATTTTAAAAAAACCAGAAAATCAAAAGAAAAAAACCGAAAGGAAATATAAAGCAAAAAAACTAATAGTTTATAAGAAAATAAAATAAAAAATTAAAAAAAGAAATGAAAAAAAAACAAAAGAATAAACTGAAATCTCATTTATGTTGTGGAAATCATGAAGTATATTTTTAAATAGGCTTAGGCTACTAAAATATACTAATTTATTTGATTGACTATTCCAAAATTTAGCCACTCTATTTGAAAAAAGGATTATATAATTATATATTAGCCAGCAGCATAGCTCGGACGTTAAGCTTCTGCTTACCGTCAAGAAGGTGCCGAGTTCTATCCCTGAATGAAAATGAATTTTTCAGAGTATGCTGTTGGTCAGACCTGGATTTGTGACTCCAGGTTGATCGTTTCCTATCAGAGTTTGCCAATTTTCTCTGATTTCATTGTTGAAACGGTTCCCGGAAAAAAAAAATTGGCTAAAAATCCTTCCTAACTACTATGTCACCACTATTTGAAATTTGATGGATGTACAGTAAAAATTTATGTACAATTCATAGATGTCTCGTTAATTTGCGAGTTTTTTCAGTGTCTCGCAATTCAACGACTTATAATAAAAAAAAATGCTGCATTTGTATTTGTAATTGGCCAGGAAGGCGCATTGGGATTTTCCTGTAAGGCCTTCCTGGTATATATGTAAAATAAAAATAAAATAAAATAAAATAAAATATTAAACAACATACATATTTAAATATCTTTTTGGAGTTTGAGATTTTGACCTCACAAATGTGTATTATTGTTAATTGAAAGGAGGTTATAATCATACTGATAAACACAATTATCAAAAATAGTAATAAAAATGTTCTTTCAAAAAGCTATAAAAATTAATTCACAATTATACGTCAAAAATATATTGTTCGAACAATATATCGCATCAAAATTTTATTTCATAAAAATTAAGATCAGATTAGTACGCAAATTCGACGCACGTTTCGAGTCGCATTTTACGACTTGAATTATTTTTTTTTCACAATCTTTCGCCGTATATATGCCGAGTTTAGAACGCAGTTGAGTTGCCTAGCGTCAAATCAAATCTTGAATAAGTCATAAATGGCACGTGATAAGCCACGAATTCGCGTGTTTTTGAAAGCGGGGCGAGAGCACAATATTTACAGGCCCCACGAGACCTCAGCCAGTCTGCTGGCGTATGAAATATGTTGCGGATTAGCCTCAACACAGGGGAGGATTTATATAATGAAGTAAACTACTTATCTCTTGTAATTTACAAACAAAACCTATTTGTTTCGCAGTAACGCACCCCCCGGCCCGACATTCGCACAGTAATTGCGGTGTCCGTAAATTTCGACTCTATTAACTCTGACACACGTCAAAGCTCAGATTTAATGCTATTTTTACACGTTACATTAAAACTTTGATATGATAATATTATTTACATAAATATATGTTCATTTCAACATACATACTGTCACGTTCCAATGAAAGATTTATTTATTTTTTAAAACTACTTGGTTAACTAAGTTTTATTTATTATTATTAAATTGTTACATTTATCTTATATTATAGATATATTCGAAAAACGATAGATTATGGAAAGATGATAATTTAATATGAAATACGTAGAACTATTTCACTATATACATATAACTATTAACTTTTGTTCACTTTGTTCTGCTGCTGTGCTGACCATCATTTGCGGACGCGTTCTCGGAGTCTTGATGATGACGACTGTCACTCTCAGAGTCGATGATGATGACCAACGACTGTCATCTGCGGAGTCGATGGTGATGACTAACGACTGTCATCTCTCGGAGTCGATGGTGATGACTGACTAATTCGATCGAATCGTGATCTATATAAATGATTTATTATCTTATGAGTTGAGCAAATTCCGGGATTCTAATCTTATCTAAATATCCTATTACAGGAATGTTTATTAACTTGTTAACTCGCGTATGAGTGTGAGAAAGTGATATTTGATTATTATGGGAATCGAGGTACATAACAATACATATGTATCAATATAGCTCAGCTTTGAAATCAATGTAAATCATATTTGTCTATCGCATATTTAATAGCACCTATCTATATTGTTAAATGGTAATTTGTATAAATGATAAATAAATTTTCAGATGACTTAGAGTATATACTCTAATATTTATATAAATATATATATATATATATATATATATATATATATATATATATATATATATATATATATATATATATATATATATATATATAAGTATATGTACCAAGTTAACTTGAACATTAAATTTATACATACACAAAATTAAAAAAAACAAAACACAATCCATAAATTTGATCCTTTCAACATCCTCAAATAACATCTAAAATCAGTTACTTTAACTACAGAGTATGTGTTTAAAATTTCAAGTGTATTTGTATATTCTTACAGGTTTTCCGAGATAAAATCCCATTTTACGATGACGCAATATTTAAATCCTTCACAGATTTCCGAAAACGTTTATTTTTCACAATAAATATAATTTAATAACGTTGTGTCTTCGAAAGTTGAAGGCTTTGCATAGGTGCCGGGAACATCTGCACTTGATAGTTCAGAACTCTGCATCCTCCACTAATAAGCTTTATATTAAATTTTCCTCAAACGAACAATATTCAAATGCACCTTATTATTATAAAACACCGAGCGAGCAAATTAAATCAGTATAGATAACTCACAGAAAAGCGCTCTTTTAGAGCACACATTAAAAAATTTATGTATCAAACTTTGCAAAGCTAAAATTCACAACTGCATTTAAGAATCTCACCGAGCATATCCTGCAGTAGCTATAAGAATTTTTACACGATTTTATTTTTATCTTTTATTGAGTATTTTTCGCATAGAGTTGGGGTCGCCCCGAGAGAGAGGGCGAGCGGTAATAAAAATAGTGATACCCACTTGAAAACAACGGGGCACAAGGAAAATTGCCGGAGATAATCTAATATCTGGCCGAGAGGCTCTATAAAGTCGGGTTTTCCTTGTGGGAATGATCGCGTCTTTATTGTGTGGAAAATAAAGAGGTCCGTTAAACTGGCCGGACCTTAATGGCTTTATGCGCACACCGTCTTTATACATTCAACTCAATAAAACATACGCATAATAGAGGCGTATAAATAGATCAATTTTAATAATAAAAAAAATATATATAAATACATATGTATACAATATATGAGAGTGTTTACATATCGTGTACAAAGGTAAAAGTTACGATGAAAAGCTCGTCCATCGATCTTGTTCTTTGTATAGACGTTTCAATACCCCACCGTAGATGTGATAAAACATTTTTGGAAGCTTTCACACTTATACAATGCGTGTATTTTATACGGCCAAAGTTATATTATATTTAAATGACGTGAACGTACGATAGATTGATTTATTTATAAAACATATTATATAGAATAAAATAGCACAATGTTTATCTCATCGTTCTAACCTACATATTTCTAAATCTCGTCTATAAGTATTGAAAGACAATTTTAAACTTTATCAATATATTTTAATATGCAAATCAATGAAACGGCATACATATATGTATGTCGTTTAAATAAAGTGGCGTTTTAGGTCATTCATATTCGAATATATGTAGTTCAACTAGTAAACTATAACTCAACAAGCGCAAATACATTTTTAACAATGTGCGCCAGTTGTAATATAACCCTTGAGTTTTGACAGTTTTAATGCTTAAAAATTCAATAGTGCGTTAATATTTGCTAGGTATTACGAATTATGAGTATTATATTACAATAACAGGTGACTTTCCAACTCAATTTACTAGTCGAGTGACGTTTTCACGAAAACCTAACCTCTTCATATTACCTGGTACCAACTTATAGTTGAATTATATTTTAGCTAGTAATATATTTTGACCAGTTGGAATGTAATTCGCCACTTATCGTGGTACTAGTCATAATATGTTACAACTGAAAATATTTCAACTACAACGGTAGTTGGTACCAGGTTAGAAGAAATATATTTCAACTAGTCAAAATATATTATAACTGGAAGATACACTTCAATTGTAACATAAACATACATAAATATGTAAAATCTTAAAAAACTAGATATGAAATTTCAGTTCAATAAACCAAAAGGTTTCTAAGAAAAACATAAAAAACCTCAATTCTCTAGAGTAAAAGTACTACTTCCGATTCAGAAAAAAAAATTTAAAAAATATCAAATTATAAAAATTGTTATTTCTATTACATGTAAAAGTTTTTTAATCCGATTCAGTTAGCGGTTTGGGAGATAATTGAATTCAAAAATTAAAAAAAGAGGACAACTATAAGGGGAGGTACCATTTCCTGTCAACTTAAAAATTTGAAAAAAAATTACGTCATGTCGATAAGAATTTCAGTAACCGATACTAAGTTTCAGTTCGATAGGACTATCTTGTATTCAAAAAATCCCCAAAAACACAGGCACACACACACAGAGACACACATACAATTTTTCTAGATCATGAATATGCGATCAGTAATCGATTTTGAGTTCGAATCAGTCAAAATCTCGAGTATTTACTTTTTTTATTTATTATTTATTTTATTTTTATTTTTTTTACTTTATCTATGTGTACATTACTACGTAATGTACACATAGATAAAGTAAAAAAATTATAATAATTTACAAAAATGTTTAGGTTCTAATATGCAAGTTATGCACAATACCTGTTTTTGACTTATTATTTTGCCGAGAAAGATATGGATGCGTATAAGACCCAAGCAATTACTTTACCGACTTGAAAGTAATATCAAAGTCTGAACTTTCACAAGTTGTTCATACATTATGAACATTATAGTTAAAGATTAATCCGCGCAGATAAAGTTTAACGGTTAACGAGTTAGATCAATATCTTCACAGTGCCATTCCATTCACAATGTACCCATATATGTACACACTACATATGTACGTACTTTTGAGTATATAACTAATAATACGTTTGTTCGAAAAGTTTAATTCCAGAGCTTTAGTTGAACTGTGTGCATTTAAGATTAATTATACGACGATCGGCCGGCTTTAATCTTCGATTACTCAAAGGATAAGGTCCTGTCATTTCAAAGGTTGGATCGTGTGTATGGAGAATATAATATAATATTAAAATTCTAAGAGCATTGGCGATCTCTGCGCTCGAACTCGAACAATCTTTCATCCCCGTCTCGGGAAAATTCACTTAAATTTCCCCGCAGTGGATTTTCCGGTGTGGAATGTGTCGAAGATATTTTTAATAGGATCCGGCCGTAAGATTGTAGGCTATAAGATTTAAATTGCATTTATAACCAATTTGGTGGCGACACCAATTTCATTATATGCGCTTCGTATAAACGATACTATGTACTTTGCCCAATGAATTTTCCACGAGAATATTGTCGAGAGCTTTCTCCGTTCTAACTTTATTAAGCTCCGCTAAAGTGACAGTTTCATTTTTACGTAAAATAAAGCAAAATATACACACACACCGAGGTAAATTGCAGAGAAAATACACAGACAGCACAAAAACCGCACCTTCTCTCAACATTCCTAAAATTCAACAGGATTAAAAATATATTATTTAAATAAGCACACAGTGCCAAAGTATCATCTAATCAATTTATTTTAATTTATTTATTACCAAATTTATTAGGCTTAAATTAAAAAAAAATACTGTAGACAAAAAAGCAAACATTTATCTTTATATGTGTAATACATTTAGACAGAATAAGCCTCATTTATTTGACCTAAACGTATGAATACATACAGACTTTGCAGAACGATTCGGCTTTCATTTCATTTAAATTCATCCAATCTATTTTTAACTGAAATGTATGCGATTTCCTATATACGTATGTACATTAACATACATATGTGCAATTGAATTTATCGAAATATTTACTGAAATGTGCAGTTAACGTCAATATACAGAATGCGATTGCGGCGTAGCTGTTTATTTCTGTAATAACTCTGGGAAAACTGTTCGGTACATCGAATGTTACATTTCCGTCCATATTATGACCGGTCGTCGGCCGCATAAATGCCGATATAATATTTCATAATAATGATTATTGTTGACGTTTTCCGACTGCGTGCAATTCTCGAGGGAAAACTGCACGGTGCGGTGCATCTGCAGTTGAAATATTACAAAAAGTTTGCAAAAAATAGCGATAACAAATCATTCGAATTTGACTTGCATATATCACATATGTAAGTGTATGTTGGTTTGTGTGAATTTTGAAGCAGAAAGGAATTTTATAAAAAATGGAATTGAAATTGGCGTATGAAAAGAAAACTTAAATTTAAAAAAGTTTTTTTTATTTATTATTTTCATGTATTAAAAAAAACAGCATCGAACTTGAGCCGCATCAAAAATATGATAAATTTATTTACAATAAAAAAAGAAATTCCAATACATAAAATTTCTTACACGTTAGATCAGTATTTGAAAATGAAAATATGGATCACATATAAGTAGATGTATAATTTAGATTTTTAAATCATCTAACCAATATCCAAAATGGGAAATTTAATAAAATTACACTGAATAACAAAAAATCACGTTTTTTATTTACCTAATTAATTTTAAATAAAATGAAGCTAATTAATTTTCAATAAATTTCACTTAAAAATGATTATTAAATTAGAACATGATAATGACTTTTTGTTAGTTTCTTCTCGTTTATGAAATATGAACGATTAAAAAAATGTGCAGTTTTTACAGATATTTGACTTTTGCAGTCTTTAACTCAAAATCTACTATTGCTGTGCCAAAACTGAGTATTGGAATCTATAGTCAAATGTTTTCTCTATTGTTTGTGATTTTTAATTTTTTTAAACTACGTATAACTAATTACATATATGTATAGTGAATTTTAAAAGTCAAAAGTATATATTTTTTTTACATAAATACATTTTTCTCGTAATACTATGAGTTAATTACGATAATTTTTAACTTTATCACGTTTATCAGGTTTGAGTTTATTTCGCTAATTTTTCACTTAACAACGTTTATAAGAATTGTTTTTGTCTCAAAAAATTTTAAATGGTTTTAAAATGAGTAATTGTTCCGGTATTTTTATTTTGTTGGTCATTGTTTTCAACATATTGAAGAAAAAAATCATAATATTTTAAACCTTGTATTACCGATCAGATAAGAATATAAGAAAAAATGTCTCCAAACACAGTTTAATAAAGTACGTAATTGTTTAAAATTAAAATTCCGGTTTCAAACAAAAACACTTAAGTCGAAACGTAATCCGGTTGACCTTAACACTATTCGAGAATTTTTCCACATTTGAAAAACGTATATTTTCACGATATTAATGTGCTGCATTTAAGGATGTTATCATCGGTGAAATATGAGCCAAACACGTCGCAACACTAGCGATACCACCATACGTACTTCGGTTCGTATATATGTATATATATATACATATATTGCACATATGTATATATTTTGCCATTTTTTTCAGCACCTTTTTTCGTACATTTTTGTTTTCAATTTCACCCCCATATCGTGTCGAGTGAGATTAACAGCCATTGCCCGTTGGCCGTTTTGACATTTTTCGCATTCATTACACAGCAAAGTGCTTCAATATGTACCCGTAAATTACAATCGTATGAACAAGCTTCTGCCGAAACGACATTTCAATATTTATTTTTATCCTCGAGCGATCGTCAAAATATCTGCCGGAAACAATAATATTTGCGAACTGATCCTCAATTATCCTGCGATCGGATCGAATTACAAAACGTTCCGTAATTGGATCCGAATATTGACGCCATTGTATTCCGTACACGTTACGGTTTAACGGGGTCACTACGTTACTGAGCTGCCTTTCGATACGAACTTTCATGAACTTTGTGTTAGATGCGATTCGCTTTTGCTAACATAAAGTGAATCCGTGTGATGTAAAATTTCAATAAAATTGTCAAAAGTTTGCCCACAAGTTTTTGCATAATTTAAATAAATGAAAAATAGAAACAAATCCCCATCTTTTATCATTTCGCGACTTAGTGACTAATTATATGTGTAAAATTTAATGAATCTCACTACATAGGAGACGAGAAAAACTAGAGGTAACTTAATCGAAGTCTATAAAATACTCAATAATCACTTTGATTGTCATATGGCTAATCTTATTACATTAAACGTAAACACTCACCTCAGAGGTCACTCGCTTAGACTCCAAAAAGAAAAATCTAATAAATTGATCAAAGATTCCTTCTTTTCAAACATAGTGGTTTGAGTTTGGAATAGGCTTCCCAATGATATAGTAACCTCTGATAACGTTAATATTTTTAAGAATAAGCTAAATACTTTTTTTAAAACTAAAGGATCTCTGTAATTCTTCTTTCCCATAATCGTATTTCTTTTTTTTTTTGTTTATATATTTTTTTGCTCTCTTATTTTTATTTTAATATTGTTTTTTTCAGTGTATTTTGATTTTTATCATTTTAATTGCGTGTATGTATAATTTGTTAAAATATGTTTGATCAAACTCCTTGGGTCTATCGGCTTTGCCACCTCCCCCAAGTATATTAAATAAATAAAAAACATTTTTCACATTTTTACATAATGAAAGCATGCACGTTCACTACTAAAATTAATTCTATTCGATTAAAAAATATATTAAACTTTGAGACTTTAGGTGGGTCGTAAATAAGAAATGAGTTTGATTATTTATACATTAATCATTATAGAATATTGTAAATTTCGAGTGTTTACACGTCATATAATATTAATCTGTCAATAAAGTGGATTAAAACCTTCCAATTCGTTATAATGGTATATTAAATATTAAGCAATTTAAAACTTTCAGTAGTGTTTTAAAAGGCTATGAAATTACAAATTCAAAATATACATATTTACGTAGAAGCACTTTGATATATTATACAAACATATTAGGTATATGTATATATGTACATACATATGTATGTATGTATTAATGAAATATTTCACGGAAAATTTATACTATTTAAAATGTCTATCAATTTTCAATGTGAATACAAGGAAAATTTAATTAAAATATTTTAATCATTAATTTTTGTCAAATAAAAACACTTTTCAGACGGTAAAATTTTATGAGCAAATTCATTGACCAAGAAAAATTGTCTTTCATAAACAGTGAGACATTTAATTAGAAAGTGTTTTTTTATTAACATGCAACTATTTAAAATTTTTGATGTACTATATTTTAAATAGTAAATAAATATATAAATATACTGTGTAGAGCATATATTATACAATATGAATGATATTGCAAACCGTGACAAAGAAAATTATAAACCATTGAAACGTGACCTACATAGAATCAATACCGTGTACATATTGAAGCCTTACGGTCAAAAAACTTCATATATTGATATTGCGTATAAAAAATTGAGCATATATGTAGTTACATATGTACATATTATATGTTTAACAATTTACACAAAAATATCTAAAATGTAGCGAAATCTTGAACTTTTAATAACATGTTGAAAATATACCAATAATTGCATAGATTAGTGGAATAATACGGGAGGAAAAGCACATAAATACGGGAGGAAAAGCCTGTTCCTCTTGTTCCTGTTGTATCTTGCTCGCGCAAATTAAGTGAGTATGTACCGTTTACCATGTACCATTTTTTTTTTGATCTTTCGATTTTCGATCTTTGCCTTCCGATATTTACGTTTTCTGTAATTTAACATTCTGTCTCGTCACGGAGACCGGGTTAGCACATATGCTTTCGAACAAAGTGGTCACGGGTTCGAGTCTTACTGGTTGTTGCTGGCCAGACCTTGGTTTGTGATTCCAGGAAGATCATTTCCTATGAGAATTTGCCAATTTATCTGATTTTCATTGAAACGATACCAACAAATTGACAACCTTTTCATTTCTTGCAATTTTCAAGTATTCAGAATCTCGAATTTCGCCGATTCATATAAAATAGCTGCAAATTTATCCATAAATGTCTTGCAAATTTTTAGCTTTTCAGCATCTCGAAATTTGACAATTTATATAAAAAAATTATCAATAAATGTCTGTAAGATGCTTTGTTAAAATTATTCTAAAAATTGTACATCGATGTTTGTAATTGGCGAGGAAGGCGCATTGGGGTTTACCTGTTAGGCCTTCCCGATATACATATATGTATATGTAAAACTAAAATTAGATATAATATGGAATTAACACACACCAAATATGTACATATCTTAAAAATGACCTTCAAAGCCAATCAAAGTTTTCAAAAGTGAGTGCAAAAGGTTAAAGGCTACATTACATATGTATATATTTATAGCGATATCATATATGTGACATATTTAACTGTCGAAAAATTTTCAGCTGAAAGCCTTTCCTTTCATCCATATATTAATATCGCACATTTTATTATATTTATATTACAACACACATATACGTTTCGCAATAAGAATAATACGTTGTGCGTGCGTGAGGAAATACATTTAGGGATTTTCGTTTTGATTTATGATCAACGCCATTGTTAATATATTCCAGACTGTGAAGTTTATGTAGATTATTATGTCTTGTTATACAATCACACATACACGCCACACATTGAACACAACATTATACATATTACATAGCCACACGTACATACATAATGCACAACGCGTGCAAAATTAACCTGTGATGCGGCCAAACGAATTGGTTTAGGTTGTTAGGGTCGGTATTTATAAAAATAAAACATATCTTAGTACCCAGCACTGATTTATTTAAGGGTCAGGTTAGGTTAGGTTAAGTTAGGGTTGGCCCTATAAATTTAAGATTAGGTTGTTAGGGTCGGTATTTATTAATTTAGCGGACACGTGAAAACTGAGACAGTGAGACTGAAATAAACCTGGAGCGAGGGGCGAGGATTGAGGGGGTTGAAAACGGAGAGGGGGTCAATATTTGTTTATGAACGATGTTCAAGTTGTTAAAGCCAGGTCAAACACATATCAGAGAAAAAATCGGTCCAAGGGAAAGAACAAAAATCAGGAAGGCAGTAGCGTCAGCAAGTGAAAGAAAGCCAGTTGAAAAACGAGAAATCAAAACACTAGTGAATGTCAGATTTTATCAACGAGTTGTCCGGCGTAAACAAAGAAACGCATGCGGGTTCGAACACACTACCGAAAACAATTCGATATGACAACATTGGTTCTACTTCATCTGTCAGAATGCATAAAGCTGATTGTTTCATTTAATAATTGATCATTTATTTTAAAATCTTATCATTTCGTTTTATATACTGATCATTTTGGTTTAATTACTGCTCATATTATATTATTTAGCCAGCAGCATAGCTCGGTCGTTAAGCTTCTGCTTAACGTCGAGAGGCGCCGGGTTCGATCGCATGAGCTGACCTCGATTGAAAAGAAGTATATCTGTAGTGCTGCTGGTCAGACCTGGATATTTGTGACTCCAGGCCGATCGTTTTCTATCAGAGTTTGCCAATTTTCTCTGATTTCATTGTTGAAATGGTTCCCGGTAAAATTGGCTAAATATCCTTCCTACCTACTATGTCACCACTATTTGAGATTGATTAATGTACAATTCATAGATGTCTCGGTAATTTGCAAGTTTTTCATCGTCTCGTAATTCAGCGACTTGAATAATAATAAAAAAAAATGCTGCAATATTTGTAATTGGCAAGAAAGGCGCATTGGGGTTATCTGTAAGGCCTTCCTGGTATATATGTAAAAAAATTCGGGTGTGACCAACCCATGACTTTATCTATGTATTTGAGGAATATAAGAAGGTTACAAAACAAAATTCGATATTGAACTGATGACTATGATAGCGATACAAATTGAGCGCAAATGTATGGAAACTTGCACAAAACAAAAGTTCTACTTCCGGTTGTCTGATTGTGTTCAAATTTTTTTTATTACTAAAAATCACTATCAGTATCATACTTATTAAATATCAAGAAAATAAAAATAATTTTAAAGGTCAAAATAAAATATTGTTTTAAAAAAAAATACTACTTCCGGTTTACGAATTCTGACCAAAACCCTACCAGCTCTAAGTTAGTACATAAAAGATAGAAATATAAATTTTCAGCTTAATACGTTCAGGGGTGCGGACAGAGTAGTGGGCACAACATTTTTGACCTTTCTACGAGGAAAAAAATCCCACTTCCGGTTCATTAAATTAAGTAATTTTTTTTTTATTTTTACTTAAAACCACTATTTTTATTATACACAATAAATATCAAGAAGCTTAAAACAATTTAAAAGGTCAAATTAAAATAATGAAAAAATTATGAAATATTGTTTTAAAAAAAAATACTACTTCCGGCTTACGAATTCTGACCAAAACCCTACCAGATCTAAGTTAGTACATAAAGGATAGAAATATAAATTTTCAGCTTAATACGTTCAGGGGTGTGGACAGAGTAGTGGGCACAACATTTTTGACCTTTCTGCGAGGAAAAAATCCCACTTCCGGTTCAATTAATTAAGTGATTTTTTTATTTTTTCTAAAAATTACTATTTTTATTATACACAATAAATATCAAGAAGCTTAAAACAATTTAAAATGTCAAAATAAAATAATGAAATATTGTTTTAAAAAAAAATACTACTTCCGGTTTACGAATTCTGACCAAAACCCTACCAGCTCTAAGTTAGTACATAAAGGATAGAAATATAAATTTTCAGCTTAATACGTTCAGGGGTGTGGACAGAGTAGTGGGCACAACATTTTTGACCTTTCTGCGAGGAAAAAATCCCACTTCCGGTTCAATTAATTAAGTGATTTTTTTATTTTTTCTAAAAATTACTATTTTTATTATACACAATAAATATCAAGAAGCTTAAAACAATTTAAAATGTCAAAATAAAATAATGAAATATTGTTTTAAAAAAAAATACTACTTCCGGTTTACGAATTCTGACCAAAACCCTACCAGCTCTAAGTTAGTACATAAAGGATAGAAATATAAATTTTCAGCTTAATACGTTCAGGGGTGTGGACAGAGTAGTGGGCACAACATTTTTGACCTTTCTACGAGGAAAAAAATCCCACTTCCGGTTTATAAAAAATAATAATTTTTTTTCATTTTCATCAAATTGATACAAGAATTATACTTGAATTTTTTTGTGACGAACACACATGTTTAAGGGGTCGAAAAAAATAGTGGAAGAAAAATCGAACAAGAGTAAACTGCTACTTCCGGTTGACGGATGCTAACTAAATTTTATAATTAACTTGGTATTAAACTTAAACTTTTAGATATGAAATTTCAGTTCAATAAACCAAAAGGTTTCTGAAAAAAACATAAAAAACTTCGATTCTCTAGAGTAAAAGTACTACTTCCGGTTCAGATAGAAATATTTTAAAAATATGAGGTTATAAAAATTATTATTTGTATCATATTTAAAAAAAATTCAGTCCGATTTAGTTAGTGGTTTGGGAGATAATTGAATTCAAAAACTTAAAAAAAGAGGACACCTATAAGGCGAGGTACCATTTCCGGTTATTTTTTCTAGATCATGAAAACGTGATCAGTGATCGATTCTGAGTTCGAATCAGTCAAAATCTCGAGTTCGAATTTTCGCATGATCACAAAACTTCATCTATTGTTACTACGTACATAGATAAAGTAAAAAACTTATCATTCTATTTAATAACTGATCGCATAGCAACTGATCAATACAAATTGATCATTTATTATATTCACTGATCAATCTATTATTTTTACCTACCAAATGTTTCTTTGCTGATCAAAATGTGAATTTTTTACTGATCGGTTAAATAGAGCCATTTCTTATTATAATAAAAACTGAGGAAATCGCCTAATATAATACTATACGTAATATGTATATATGTATAATGTATGTGCATATAATCGGTGAAATTCCGGTGCGAAATTTTCCGTTCGCAGTCCGGCGGCAATCCGTCGGATTCGGAATCAAATTTGCATATATTATTTAACTTGACGGCAGTAAATACTGAATCGAATTGAATGGTGTGCGGGAAATGGTCTCTTGTGGTCGACCAAAGCCAGTGGTCGACTTTTCCCCCATCTGCATATCCGGAAAATTTGGAGTTACCCTTAACGTTGATTGGTACGTGTGTGATGAATGCTGGTGTATGATGCGCCAAGTGTTTTCCGCAATTTAAAACGTTTTGATTGAAGGTTTTCAATAATGTCGATAACGATCTGTGTGACATTTTAATTGCAAAACGGTGGAAATCGATTGGTGTCGTTCGTTCGGACAGAAAATACGGATTTTCATTAATTTGATGAAATCGTTTTGGTTTGCAATTCGATTGTAAAATGTATATATTTTTGAATTTACACTATGAATTTTATATGAAATTTAACATTTTTAATAGAAAAATTCAATGAACGGAAAATGTATAATTGAATTATCGACTTTCATAAATCAACGTAAATATATTTAGGCACTATAAATAGGTACTATAAATTAGGCACTATACATATGTTTAGACACTATATAAAAGTAAATATATTTAGGCACTTCTGGGAAATCATCATTTTTTTAATTATGTATATAAATGTTTATTAAGAAAACGAAATTAAAAATATCAATAATATATATGTATATGTACGGTTTAAAAGTATATACGTATATACATATATATATATATATATATATATATATATATATATATATATATATATATATATATATATATATATATATATATATATAATTTATTTTAATCTTTATTTTTACAATTTTTTTATTAGTTTGTAATATAAACCGCTTAAACATGGCCAATCTAATGGTAAATATTTTATTAAATTTATTTGAATTGTTTTATTTTATTTAAATTTATTTGAATATTCATTTGTTTTCTTAAAAACCAACAATAGTTACATTCAAAATCTCTTTCGAAATTATATATTAGATACATAAATAATTTTAAAAATATGTTTTACGTGATGCGTAAAATTCGACGCATTTTCTGACGGCTCGGGAAAACAATACCCGTTTGGTCGCTTCGAAGTGGCCGTATTTCCCTAAACAATGGCGGTCGGGGAAGCCATTTTTGTTGGCCTAGAGTCGGATCATTAGTCATTGGTCATTAAATAAATACGAACGCCAAGAAGACGGTAATTGGCCGCCTGGGGCGACCGCCCCATTGTTTCGCGCGTAGAATTTTCGACAGAGGAGTAAATTTCTTTACCTTCTTTTTTTCATTTTGGTTACTTTTTTTCCTTCGATAAATGAAAATTCGAATGGGTCGGCACCTGAAGTCGGCCGAATTTTCTCTCGTTTGATATTCGGAGACGTGTATTTCGCCTTTGAGCCTCGACTCGTCTGTTTACCCGAACGGATCGTTTTAATTAAGCCGAAGAAAATACGACAGGGATGTTTAGCTCGGCATCAAATGTGTTCGCCTTATTTGTTAGGTGAGATATATTAATAAAAATAATAATAGCAATCGGTGCTAGGAAATGCGTGAAAATTTATTTTGTGCCAATATACATATATATGTATACCGATTTTTTTTACCAAATTCATTGTTAAAATAACAATTGTCACTTATTGTTATAAATTATATTTTTTTCACGTTTCATAATATACTGATATTTTCACAATAAAATATATGTTTTTCAAACTACATCATAAAAATCGTAAGAAATATTTGCCCAATTTTTAAAACCTTATTTTCATATTTTTCCATACGAATTAGCTCTGCATATATGTATACATACATACGTATATATTTATGTATAGCCATAGTGGTGACTCGGAACTACTCTGTAATATCACTATGGCAAAATTTTAATAAATAAATATGTATTCAATATAACTTTTCTTATGTGATCAATATGTAATTGCTTCTTTATCAATGGGTAGTGACTAGCAGACATCTCTACAATTCGTTTCAATCATTGATCATTTACATACGTATGTAGGTATGTACAAAACATGGGTCGTTTTTTAAAAAAAATTCAGTGGGAAAATGACATGCAATTTCTATTAATAAGATTTTTCAGATATTTTGATCGATGAAAACCCCGTATTTTAGATTCCCATGTTATACATATTTGGGCACATAGCAAAGCTTTTGGACTTCTTTAAAAGCCACATTTTTTAAGCTTTTAAATGTCTCTTATTGTGCGATTAAATAAATAAATGATAAGTACCGATATTTAAAGTTTTACTACAGTAAAAACAACTGAAACGAAGTATCCAAATAAGCAGCGTAATTACATATATTCCAAACCCCAAAAGCTATTTTTCATTCTACCGCACAAGAGCTATTTAAATTATATGCAAATCTACAAATAAATTAAGCAACACTAAATTTAGCAGCCTTTTCTTATATTGTCTCCGAAACCAGTATACTGTCTATGATATAATAGTACTATAAGATATATAAAACATTGGCAGGCATCAGCGGCAACAATATATTATTTGTTATTGCTTTATTTGGCATAAAGTCGAAGTTGTCAAAAAATTATTACACATTATCAACACTACGTTAATTTATCATTGAATATAATTAAACGCGTACATTAATTATTAATAATAATAACCAAATACATACTTGATTTACATGTCTTTATATGTATATTACATAAATTGTGTTAAATTTATACATAATATAGCATTATTATCTCATTCAACAAAACTCCGTATCTAGAGCGTAGCTCGCGGGCTAGGAAATGAGAAAAGGGTTAACGCGCAGTGTTTGCGGTGCCACATTTAACACCCCTGCCGACAATACAAGACAACATTTCATCAAAACAGGAAGGGGTTAAACCTTATCCCCGTCCCGTAAAGTGCTAGCGAGTTGGCCAAACTATCCGCGATTATTCACCGAAACTAGTTCACCGGCTTCCTATCGAGTTTTGACTGCCGAATTCCCATAGCCTTTAGCCCTTATTGAAATCCACGATAATATTACATTTTATTCATCCTAGATACCTACACTCTTCCGAAAATACCCTATTCTTATGGCAAAACAATCAAACCGTGGTCTTTTCTGTATTGCGTGAACTGGGGCTTTTACGATCGCCAAATTGACCCTTTTCCAACGACGAATTGAAGGCTTCCATACTTTACTTTTAGACTCGGTTTTGCTCTTATCAAGATCACACGCCACGTTTGACCAAATATTAGTTTCATTTTGTTCGATCTTGACGTACCTAGCTGGCCGAAAAAAATTGTGAAAAAAAAAAACATATAGCGCAAATTAGGTCAATCGATACCGTTTCGGTCTACTATTGTTTGGTGCAGATAGATTCGTAGAGTTCAGAATTATTGTCACAGTTCGCAATTGAAGGATTGATTGTCGCAATAAAGACGAGATTCGATCCGTTGCGATTCGATACTAAATTATTACAATTTGTAATTAATTTCATGTCGATGGAGCTATGCGCCTCGTTCCATTGTTACTGACGTGAATGATAATATTATATGGAGAATGCCATTAGTGGGATGACGGTTTACCTATTACCGCGTAATACTACACGTGCAGACGGAAATATATTCGTTTAATTAATTTCGATATATCGTAATGTGCAATTTACAATATTTTTTATTAAATTGTAAATAAATATTAATAAAACATCATAAAATAATCCAAATGCTTACTAAACATACATGTGCTAAATCTAATCTTTGTATAATATGCTTTACGTGATGTTAACATTGGCTTATTGATTAATATTATAATACATGTAAATAATAATTAAGCTCAGCCATGCTAAATGAAAATCAATGCTTGGAATATTAACCGACTTGCCGGCGTTGCTCGGGCGATTGAAAATTATAATATGAAAAGTATACGGTTTCAGTATTTGAACCATAAAATAATTCATATAGCAAACTTTATATTCTAGATTGAGAACTATAGATTTGTGTATCGAACAAACAAATGAGACTTGAGTATGATATGTTATACACATTCATATGGTTAGATTGTTTTTGTAAATAATTACTAATAATTTTTCAAACATAACAGTACAATACAATAGAGACATCATAAATTCTCAGCAAATTGGTGAAAAATGCGTAATGCAGGTAGCATATTTTTATAAGATTCAACAAATCCGAGATGCTATTAGCTCGAATGTGCGAGAAATTCAAGGGTAGAATACTGATTTATTGGATCCGTCACAAGAATTATAGAAAATCTGGAAATCTAGAAAGTTGGAAAATTCTAGCAAAAGACGATTGATCTGTGATTTTAATAACCATAAGATCTCACCAGCAGCATTTTCGGCCAAGACTTGAACCCACGACCTCTCTACTGGTACAGGTAATATATGTACATACATATATCTATCATTACACTATGTTGTGGCTGCAATATATAATTCAATCAAAGCAAATGTATGAATTTTAGTTAAAATTATAATATTTTCTGCTTTTGTTTATGGTTAATAATATTTTCAGAATATATGTACATATGTACATATGGAGGGATAAATAATGGTAAGCAACATTTGTCACTTTTGGAGATATTAAGAAAATTGTATGTTGTTTGCAGGAATAAATGGCGCTGGGAGTAATCCAAGATAACACTGCCATCTTTTGAGAGAATTTGGAACAATTTTAGAATTTCCGTAGTAAAGGTCTTGTAGCATTTTTTTTATACGAAAAACTCAATTGAATAATTATGCCGTTGATTAATACTTCCTGCCAATCCCCTCATATGTAATACATAATTTATAAAACAGTCTCAACTTTAAATTATTGAATATATGTATTCCGAATCAACTCACAACACAAGTTCCATTCAAATATATGTTTTTGAAAAAAAAATGTATGAAATTATTCGGTTTTCAAATAAAAAATTAACTTTTTTGAAAGCAATCTTGTTTTAAAATGTGAAATATTAAACAGATCACATTTTATTAAGTAGGTATTCTAGTCTAGAGGCAAGAATTGTAGGCATTTTTTCAGGTGAATTAAAAAAATATTTTTAAAAGCCATCATTTTACCGAATATGTATTAATGTTTGAAGAATACATAAAAAAAAATTCAAAATTCCAAAAGTTACAGGCTGATAAAGTGAGGGGTATCAAAAAAATGGCGCGCCCTGGTTGACACGATTGCAACGCTCTTAGTAATCTGATATAAAAAAAAAAAAAAAACAAATTAATTCTTAACCCAAAAAAATGCTGCAATCGCCCGAACTACGGAAAAGTCAAAAAAAAAATCGCAAAATAGCGGCTGTCTGAAATAAAAAGACATTTATTACCAGTTTTTTTGACTTTTCCGAATTTTTTAAAAATAGTAAAAAATAATTTTTAAAAATAATAAAAGTTGGTGGGATAGAGTAATGTACAGAAAAGGTTGACACCAAATTTCAAGTAAATTGGTTCAGTGGAACTTGAGATATCATGACAACCGTCTCGAAAAAAGTAGTTTAAAGAAAAACCCGTTTAAAGTTTCGGGTAAACCGCCGGTTAAATGCCACGTCACTAAAACAGCTATATCTCCGAAAATAATTTGAATTTTGAAAAATCCTCTTAAAAACATATTCTTAAAGCTTTAATCTTTGAAAATATGAAAAAAAAATCAATTTTTTCAAATTTCAAGACTAGAATACCTCCTTAAGACGTATTGATTCGAAAAGACCTCAAAATGAAATTAATACAAGTATCGGTAGCATAAAGCACCCAATAAGAGCAGGTTAGAAAAACAAATCTCCAAAAGTATGCATAAATATACATACACACATAAGTATATGTAGTCAAAAAATATATATTATTATGGGAAAGTTTCCATTACTCGCGCACGTGTCGAGCCAGATAGATTGCGCGCGGCAGTAAAACTTGCCCGCGAAAATTTTCCCCATGACTTTATTTACGGGCTTTGCGAAAAGCACAATCGTATGTGAAAGGTCGCCGAAACGGTAAAAACCGGTAAAAGCTCGATAGGCGCGGTCGGTTTACGACCGGTTCGCGGTTTACCGTCTCTTAACCGGTTCGCCCAATAAAACTTAATAAAGCCTAATAAAACGTACATAATCGTGTCGACTGAAAGCGATTCGACCGATATGCGACCTTTTAACAATGGCACACACACACACACACACACTCTCACGACAAAAGATAAGCTCTGTGTAATAATTATACACCCAAAATATTATGTTGCCCATAATAAATATAGCCACAGTATAATGCATGTGTGTATATTTCATGTCGACTAATTTTATTTAAGGCCTCGACTCCACCCTGGCTATTATTTATATAATTAGATTTATTGCAATAGTTTTAAAAGAACTATGATTTCATAAAACAAGGCGCCTTACACTAGACTATATAATTTTTAAAACTATGTATATCATACATTCAGCTATGAACGTTACTTCAAACATGTATATATGTATAAATATCAATTCATCTGGTGAATAATAATAATCAAACATTATACTCTAACAACATTCCGTTTGTTAATTTAATTTAATTTTATATATAATCTGCATATATGTATACAAAGATCTAGATTTTGCTTGAAGTTCATCATTAAGAGCGATTTTTCCACAGTCCCAAATTCAAGTATTTTAGTTATTATAAAGGAAAACACATTAAAACTTATTGACAATCGAAAACGTTAAATAAAAACGATTATATTTATTTAATTTACTTAGTATCGTCGAAAAATACTCCAAATATACTGTATTATAAATTCGACAAAATATTATCGGAATATCTTTAAATAGGTACATACATTTAATTATTTATTTATTTATTTATTTTATTCTAAACAGACCATTGTGGCGTGGCATAACATGAATTCCTAAAGCGCCACAATGGTCAAAAAATATACAAAAAAAAAACAAAATAACAATTAAACATAAATTAATACATAACGAAATTATATGTAAGTATATCTTAATACAATAAAACAAGAACTTAAATCACACGATAGTTTTTAAACTTAAAAGCTCTACTTTATATAGGAATTCCTGATTAATCTTATATTATTTAAAATAAGTTTGAGGAAAACACAGCTTTTGAAGGATTTACACTTGCCTTTAAAAGGCAAAAAGTTTGAAAAATAAATGTTTTTCAAACAACAAAAAAATAAACAATCAAAAGTATCCATATATGTATGTACATAGTATATATAAATAATTTGATATGGTAGCATCGATATATAAATACGGAAGAAGAACTTTCCCGCACGCAATCTGCAATGTAATAAGCTAAACTTTCACTCTATTTTACCGTAGATTTTTCCGCATACGCTTAATTTTCTTTTCGCGTTCGACCCATCGTTCCATCACACCTCATTTCCCACGATCGCAGATTCAAACAGGAGATCCCTGCATATATTTGCTCGAGGCGTTCCATATCTTCGTTATTTGCCCAAAATATTTCCATCGGCGATGATCTTTTCGTGATATAGTTATAAAGTTAGACTCTGTATTTCGATTCGACAAGTTTCAAAGGGAACAATTCATCCGAAGCGGTTTTTCCACGCAACATTTGCTGCGAACGTAGCACTTGTTCCAACCCCTTCTATTATCGTATAAGTTACCTTTTTTGATTTTTATTTCACTTTACCTTTTTCGACTTCAAGCGTTTTCAATTTTTCCCCGCTCAAAACTGAACAAACCTAATTTAAAATCCCACTCAAAATCTACACGATCTCGCCATGCATCGTGAAGTATATATTTTTTCAGTCGTACAAATTTATTATATAAAATATAGTTCAAGGTGTATTCCATATTCGCATGAAACAATTATTGAAATATGCTGAAATATGAAGCACATACATACATTTATGTATGCATGTATATATACAGCTGTATACGTGTATGTATACAGCTGAGAATGCGAATTTCGCAATCCGAACACGAAGCTTTCGACTTTCACGCACAAACTTTTCCGATGGATGTGATAAAAATTTTGGCTATTCCGATCGGTTTTTCCACAGTCAAGGTCGTGAAGTGAATTCTGCGTGCTTAAACTTCCCAAAAATACATTCGTTTTAAATAATGATGTTAACTATTAGTCACAGTACATTAATTTCAATTTATTAAACCTATGTCATAGTGTAATAAATTACTGGAACATTTAAGATCGGTTTGATCGTTACTTGTATATTTTTATGTTTAATACATTTTATAGGTAATATAAAAACCAATTAAAAAATTCTGTACTTTAGCCAAGCAACGACTGAAATAATAAAAAAATGAGTAATAATCTTGAAGAGTCTATAGTTCTCTCGTAACTAATCAATCAAACGAAAATAACACTAATATATTTTTAAAGGAAAATATGACCATTTATATATAGTATTTTTATTTTAAATATATTCATACGTATGTATGTAGATACATATATGTAATCTGTAGTTATGCGAAAGTAAAATTGTCTGTTTATTGAATCAAAATAAAAATAAAATTATGTGTAGTGTAGTAAATTAATTATAAAAATTTGAAACGTTTGATTAAATAATGTTTTGATATTACAGACATAATAAATTGAAGTATTTTAAATTATTCAAGTTTTAATTGCAAAATTATATCTTAAAAGCTCTTAATTTTATCTCAATCGTTGAGAGATTTTCATACAAAATTCTACTAAAGTCGCCTTACCTACTAATATTTTCCTTCGCAAAGAAATGAAAAATCTACTTAAAAAGCGTTTTTGTGAGCCAAATCCGAATCCACACAAATCTCATTAAAGTAATGGAAGCGGGCAAAAAATTCAATATATTCGATTTATAGCCTTATATAACATACTATTTATTTTATTCGATTGAATATTGGTAGCTTATTAGTCAGTCGGAAACCATACCTACCGTTTCAGGATTAAAATCTGGATATGATGTAGGTGTTAGCTTAAAGCAATATGTAAATGCATGGAAATCAGTTCAACACGTATTCAATGCACGTGCAAAATACACCCACACACACATACACAATTCACATATGCAAGTGCATATTGCATTTGTTTTGCGACGTCAATTCATAAGCGATGCTAAAGCTTGCCTACCTGTTCGTCCGATCCATTTGCATATGCAAAACACGTGTCAAATGCACTTTGCGTATTGCGAAAAAAAAAGTCGCACATAAGAAAAGTCTCGCAATCGAATCATGAAAGTGTTTTACCACGCACTCTTAACTATGTACATATGTACAAACGTTTTAAATATGTATGTACTTTGAAATTAATAAACTGTAAGTTTTGTATATGTAAGTATAAAGATTACTTCATATCGACGTCTCGTATAAGAAGTTTAATACTAAATATTAAAAGTTGAGCAAATTGAAAGTATACAAAATTCTCGTTAAACTTGCGGTGAACTTCAAAGGTGGTGTATTTGTTTGCGCTTGATAATTCAAATTAGAAAGTTTTATATCTCGTAGAAGTCTTATAATTTTTGCTTTCAGTTAATATGTATGCATATTTGAAGGGATTCAATCGAGACTAATGAATAAAACATTTTAAATGCAAATTTTTAAATTTCTCCCATCGGAATCTACATACATACATACATACATATGTACGTATACAAATATGTACATATACCTATACCTACATATTTTAACCTATTCGTCTTGTAGCCTGCGCTCACTATTATTTTCATAATTGAATATGATATGGGAGTGAAATTTTGATATTCTCTATTCCACTTGGTATATATCGCATTTGAGGCTGGTTCTTATACATACACTAGTGAATAGCCCGATGAAACATCATCGCATGGGTATAAAATTATTATATACTCTTATAAAACAAAAAAAAAAAATCCGGAACCGGAACCGTTATTTTCGTAGACTCTCATAGATAGTTTTCAATTCTTTATTTGTAATAATTTTCGATTCTTAAAAATACGCAGACTCCCATGGAGAGTTTTCAATTATTTATTTAAAGACTTCCTATTTTTAGCGATACTGCAAATCGAAATCGATTCACTCGATCCATGACACCCGACTTCTCCCGACAACTACCGAAGATATGACTCCGTTTTGATTGGTTGTCCATACGTTCTGTACGATTATTGAATATTAACGTTATTTAGAGCAGCCTTTATATCCGTATCATGGTGTACTGGTCAGTGTATATTGATCTGGGCGCGATGGGGGTAGGTTCGAGTCGGCGTCCTGGAATTGATTTTATTTTTTCAAATATCGCTAAAATATAAATTAATTTCAATTTCAATTTCAATAATTTCAATTAAAAATATATATTTAATTGTTTTATATGAAAAGAAAAAAAAATGGTTCAAAACCTCGCTAAATGAAATTATTAAAATTACGTATTTTTATATGGCGAGAAGGAATATTTCAATTAATGTTTAAAAAAAAAAGGCGAAATGAAAAATTGGATTTGGCACGATGTCCGAGACCATTATCTCATTAGACCCATATTCAGGCTATTTGGGGTGATCGGTTCGAGTCGCGACAAAGTCGTCTCGTCGAAAAATAAATTAATCGATTTTTATCGATTCGTTCATTATGTTCGGCGAGAGTTAGGACACACACACACACACACACCCACACACACACCCACACACACACAGATTACCGTCGTTATATATATGATATATCGGTGCTGGCTTTATTTGCAAGACATTTCCTACTTTTTATTTTATTATTTGATATTTTTAATTTATCTGCTATTATTATAATGCAATTGCTTTTTACTTACCTCTTATTAAGTTCACATGGTTTTCGTGTTAGTGGTCATTTTTTATATCTCTTTTCTCTTATCCGATCGTTTTCATACTTTGCCATATTGCTCATTTTGGTCATCAATATATGTACGTTAATGTATCGTCTGCCATTACGTTGGAGATAAAATATCGTATACAATGCGTATCAAATATCCAGAATCTCAGGTACGGTGACGTCTATGACGGTACGGCAAGCTACCATAATCTATCTTCAACCTTTTCGCCTTGATATGGCGATATCAGATTTTAATTGTTTAAACGCCTAAAATTCACTCTATATTTTATAAAATTTGCTCTATAGGTTCTCGTTATCTCTAATATTTAAATATTTATAGTTTTAACTCTCATATGGATATATAAATTTCAAATTTGGCGTCTAGCTTCATGTAATGTAATACACGATATATATTGATTTATGGCCAAATATGTCAAATCTGACATTTCACGGCTAAAAGTATATCTCTTCACGGAGTTTTATATGCGAGATAAGTATTCAATAAGAAGTTATGTTGTATCTAATTGTTAATATGATTTACCATAAGCTTACATACATTTAGTTTTTTACAATAAGCTTACATACATACATTATATAAAATTAGTTCAACAGCTACCCATAACCTCAAATTTCATTGTTTATTTCTCCAAAACAAACTTTCTAACCAATACAAGCTTCATATATGTACACAGATCAAACAGTGATAGTTTTATTTTTAGTTATCAGCTGATTTTTATGATTATGTATGTATATTTTTTTTTCTCATCTCTCTGTATGTTTTCGACCACTGTGATGCATTAAGGACTATCATGCTACAGTGGTCCAAACTCAAACTTTATTATATATTCATCAAAATCATATATGCATGTACCACAATCTATAAAACTATCGTATGTGTTTATATATTTTTAATACGACTAGTTTAAACTTACTAAATTGACTAGTTTATCGCCTAAATGTAATTGGGCATTTTTTTCGTACAAAATTTTGTTGGACCAAAAAGTTTTATTTTAAAAGTATTTTGATATAACTAGACTGCAATTTATTTTACATTTGAAAAAGTAACACACAATATATACAGAAAGGTTAATCGTAGCATGTAATTGAAAAAAAATTGAATTACAGGCGCTCAGATATATGTATCTTGTGTGTGTTTACAAATTGTCTCAATAGTTGAAAGACGAAATCACTCCACTAGACCGAAAACTAATGTGTTGATTATTCTAGTTTTGGCAACACAAATATCTGCCTACAAATGGGCTATTAATATTAAAATCCATTAAAAATGACGTTCATAAATAATATATATGAAAATCTTACTCATTTTCTTGATGCTATTGATTTTGAACTCATTTACAGAAATTATGTATGAACCAGAGATAATCATAGCAAATGGTTTTGTACGACTAATTGTACTTGGTCAATTATTCAAACATACCAGAAATGTAACAAACGTATCGCAGTCCCATTGAGTTTCGAGAAATTAATAACGGAAATTGCTCACAAAAACGCTTATTCCTCGCGATATAAACGCACCATTGTGCACGTGCTTTAAATGGCCAATATCTACATAAATCTTAATTGAATTATATAGTTCACATGATGTGTAATAGATTTGATTTCAAAACGATTGCGTGGCACTATTCAGATCAAGGTGAAAGAAACGGGTCGAGTCATTGACATTTTTTTTCTTTTACTTTTGGCATTGTTCGTACTCCACGCACGATATTCAAAAGGGTTAATGTGAGAACGCTTTTCGCATATTATAACCACGCATAAATACCCTGGATAAATTGAACGGGTCATTGCCTAGGTCAATGCACGATTTTTCTCACCCCCTAAAACATACACACAAAATATACCGTTTTTAATATCGCGTGAGAAAAATACTTATAGTGGATTTTCCCCTATTCCCGTCCCTATCACACTCGCCCCTTCATTTCTATCACGCGGTAAGAGAAAAACTCATATTGGAGGCTTAGGTCATGAAAGCCATGACGTTTGATGTTTGTATTCGGATTGGCTGTATTTGTTGGTTTTCTTCTTGTGTTATTTATTTACTATGCAGTATTGAATGAGTGAACGATACACATTTTTATTTACATGATTTTATGCTTTGTATTGTGTATTAATTTTCCATTTAAACGACTCACCTTTGAAAATCAATACTTAAATAAAATAAATGATCTAATATATGACTTCATAATTTTAGGTTGCATTAACTGCATTCAAAAGTATAAATACAATAACAGCTTTAATATAATATATGTAATATCATTTATAAATTAATTCAAAGGTAACAAAACACAAAAGGTCAGAATCATCAAATTCGCCGTTTAAATAATTAAAATATATAATATAAACATTACATTTACATAATGAAATGTGAAATTTTGAAGATGAGAAAACGTATTTATTTATTTTTCACAATCTATGTATGTACATATGTGTTTGTTCAACAAAACAAACGCAAAAATAAATCATTGAATAAAATAAAGGTAAGAATGATATGAAATCAATAAAACTGAAATAAATAAAACATACTAATGGAAAACAACGTTTTGTACATACAAAATATTCCACCACAGAAACACAAAAATAGACATATGTAAATACTTTTTCATTCAAAAATTAAACTTTAATATGTACAACAAAATGGGAGTTTAAAATTGAATTGTATAATTATATAAATATTTTATACTATTTTCGAAATACATATGTACATCTCAAAGTTCACGTACTAAATCTATTCAAGGATTATCATTCTAATAAAAATGAAATAAACGTCTAACAACTATAAAGAAGATTTAACCTGTTTATAAAAGCTACATATTAGCGTTAATCTATCATAATATTTCATATATGGATATTACTTTTGAAGCAGGTATTAGTAGTTAGTTTTCACATTAGAAACAAAGTTATGCGAAAATGTATAACATTTCGGTAAAGGTCCTTCCTGCAAATGATCGCAACAAAATAAAACAAATGCAAAAGGACCATAAGTGCAAATTGGTACATTGTAATTCAAACGTGCACGGTGCACTAGCATTCGAATTACAAATTCATTGACATTGAGGATTTCATTTCACTGTAACATATATATTTTTTCGTCGTCAATTTAACTTTCAACAAGCGACAGCATCACACATCTAAATCAAAGCGCACGTGAGTGAAGTCATTCATCATCACTGCGTTATTGTGAACATCAAATTGTATGGATAATGCGATTGTCTTGTTACATAAATTATCGACGGCCAATTAGCCGTTATTAATTCAGTGTCGGTGGGCCTATAGACCAGTTCTGTGCGCTAGAATTCCATGTGCATAAATCCGGGATTAACTACACGTTACACTTTCACACAAGCAGTTAGTTATTTCCAAAGTGGGGGTGGGTTCAATTTTATAACGTTTGCCGTTTAAATGCACCGCGGTTGTTGCTCTACGCTTTTACGCTATTTATTCATTCGCTGAAAACTGAAATATAAAACTCGTGTCCAGAACGATCGTTTGGCTATCGCACGCAAACTCTCGTTAATCCTTTAACCGTTGATTTTTTTTTCATTTACATATATACCATAGGCGACCAATTGTTCAAATTCGATGTTAAAAGGATTAAAAAAAAACACAGGTATATTTTCACGGCACGATTTTATGAAATTTAAATGTTAAGGTATTGCATAAGTGATCTCTTCCTTATTTATATATTGTTTTAAGAATAATTGGGAAAGGCGGCAAATCCGATGTACCCAAGAGATTTGATAATACATAAAGTAGTATATAAACAGGGCCGATGAGAGGGGCATTGGGATAACTTTGGGAATTGGGAATTGGCTTGGAAGGCGCATTGGAATAACACAAAATAGATGGAAAAAAATTAGCAATACTATCTTGAAATTTGATCAAGAACTTACATAGTTTATGAGTTCAATGCTATACTGACTAAATTACGTAGTGACATAAATTTAGTTTACGGACTGCATTCATTTTATTTTTAAATTTTAATAACATTTAACCGGCACATTTCAATCAATTTATTTTACGTGTAAAATAAGCATACCGTTTTTAGATTTGTCTTATGTGCATAAAGTCATGAAAGTTGAATGTCGGGCGACAGTAAAACCTTCATTTTAAAAATCAAAAAGTTCGCCGGAAAGCTTTACGTCTACGATAATAATTCCCGTTTTAGTGTTATTCTTATTTTTTTGAGCCGACAATAAAATTTCGCATGTATCGGTAACGTGTCGCAATAATCGTATATTGCGCCATTACTAAATAAACTTCCTTTGCGGAAATCTAAATCGCGGAGCATAAAAGTACACAGTAGTAGGTATTTTGACTTTTTTTACGATTTTTTGTCTCGTATTTAAATGGCGTATATTTATTTTATTTCGTCGCCGACTTAAATTGTTTTTATTGTGTCGGCAACAAAGGCTTTTCCAGCAATTTTATTGTGAGAAATGGCGACCGGTACGATGACAGTACGGCGGGTTAACACGCCGTCAAATTAACCGTCTATTCTTCCTGTCTTTTTTTCGTCCCAAATTTTTTCTTTTTAATTCAACGCCATTTTCTTCGCGTGGAATCGTTAGGTTGGTAAAATTCCACAAAATAAAATGCAATATTACGTTAACAAAGTTGTAGTATCCCTTATATACATAGAGCGGGCGCGCGCGCCGGTGCGGGAAAACTTTCACCGGGACGATTGAAACAAAGTTTCCCGCTGCGCGTCTTTATACGGCGAATTTCCGCCAGGTTCTCTGGCTTCTCTTTTTCCCATCGTTTTTCCATTTTCCGCGGCGTCGGTTTTTCCGCAAGTAACGGACTATTGACTCGCGGCCTCAATGCCGTTTTCTTTCAACGACTAGGCGTGGGAAATGCGACGTCGAATATTATTATTTCTTCTCTCGAGTGAAAGTAAAACAAGAATTGTACTCCATACGAAGTGGGCTTCACGTATATTGACGATGAACTTAAAAAGTAAATCGAAAAAAATAAATAAATCTGGCATGTACATATATTTATTAATATATTTTATAACAATTTCCATAGTGATATGACAAATTTTATTTAAAGAGAGCATAAAATATTTATTGACATTAAATAATCAACGAACGCTGATCGCATTTTTACAGTAATGGAGAAAGTAGACTAATTTTGTAAAGAAAGCGTCTCAACAAGTGTATTACAAATGAAATAAAACTAGTAATTGCTTATTATAACCAATTTCAATATTGAGAATATAAACATACCTTAATGCTAGGCTTTGACTCACTATCTTCGAGAATAATTATTGCCATTTCCAGATATTTCTTTGGAGTATTAAAAGGAAGAATCGATAATCCTTCGATTTTATTGGAATTAAAATTTTCGACTACGAGACGTCACCGAGATTAAAATTTTCCGACTTATTTCGCTTCTTAAGCGATAAATTATCTCTATCGTAATGGCGTAGGATCCATTGACTTGTATTGATGACCAAAATGAGCAATATGGCAAAGTATGAAAACGATCGTATAAGAGGCAAACTTTTTCCTGAATTGTAATCGTAAGTGAAGCGTAAAGGAGGTATGTAAAAATTACTTGTAGTAGTGTTTTTTGTTTTATTTTACATATATTTATTTTTCATATATTCATACACTATACGTGCCACAGGAATAACCAAAAGGTGACAAATATGATAAGATTATTTTTGTACATTATCAATTATAACAAAATAATATAATAGAGACATAACAAGATAATAAAATAGAATACAATAGAGACATCTATGGACAGTCAACAATTATTTTGATACACAGCAAATTTGCGAAAATTGAATTATTTACTTAACAAAATTCTAATAGAATACGGTCGATCTGTGTTTTTGATAACCACAAGACCTCGCCCACAACCTATCTACTGATAAACAACAGCTCAACAGCACTATTTTTTAATCTGCTGATTTCAACAATTGACTCTATGTATATACAATTGACAAATATATAGGAAATACTATTATCAAAGTTTCAACCTTGAGCCTTTCAGTATACACACAAACTATTTGAAACTTAGGCAGTGTAATTTATTCTATTAGTAAAATTTGAAGCTTTACTTAGTCATAAAGTTTAAGCATTTTACGGTTGAAATAAATAGTAAAATATTTTAAAACGTCTAAAGAAAATTACTAAATGTTGAATTTTTTTTTTCAACAGTCTTCAATCATGTTTAAAATTCAATTACTACATACTATAAATATTCATATGCCCAATTCAACGAAGTTGAAACCTAAATAAATCTAGATTGAAATACCGACTGACATATGTACAATAGTTCAAATTTTTTATACATTAATATCATCAGCACACAAAGTCGAGAACCATTGTCAAAATTGTAAACACATGAGTAATTACCATAAATTTCAGCCCGCTTGTTTTTGCATAAAACAATTATTCTTCAAAAGTAAATTGTACGATATAAAATTTTATCTTGCTTCATTTTCTAGAGGCTTAAAATTAATACAATAGGCTTAACCACCCGAATCACCAAATATAATACATTCAGTAAGAGTCTTTCTTTTTTTACAGCTATAAATTTTAAATAAAATATTGAAACAATTTTTTTCTTTTTAATTCTCAACCTCATACATATTACACATACAATTTTACAAATTATATAATCATCTACGTATGTAATTGTGCACTGGAGCGGTCTTCAAGTTCGGTCAAAGGAACGCACAAGCATTTTATAATATTACACATTAAACATTTATCCACTTATCGACATACCAAAATACGCACAATATTTTTTCCCATCGTAAATACGTATCAGCACATAAAACTTGTAATATAATAATATACCAACACTCTACTATAACATATACATACATACACGCATATGTAGTGCCTGAGTAAATACATACGCGACCTTATAAAATTTGCATACAATCTCGACGTAGAAAAAAAACAATGACCCTCGAATAAATAAAGGTAAGAGACTTTTCGAGAGCGCGATCCACGTAAAAGTCGCGAATATATTTTCGAGAGAGTATTTTCAGTACACTTCCACAAGTTTGATTGAATTCTCGAGTACTTGGTCGTGCGTTCTCGACAGCCTTATGTGAACACATACACACACCCACACACACATATATATACATGTTTATATGTATTTATATGTATATATATAGGTACACACCGGTTCATTCTTGCATTGGATTTTCCGGGATTAGGTGAGTTTACTTTAGCTCGTGGGAGAGGAAGAGAAGGTGGAAAACTCGACCGAGCGCAATTTGGTTTTTCATTTGAAAAGTTTCCAAAGGCAGTTGCGACGAATCGCTTTAATTTTTTTACATTATATCGATATATGTATATGTCCTATATTGTGTTGGATGCAAAACCTACATATGAATACGGGAAATAAAAAAGGATCCAAGTGTAATTTTTAAGATTTAGAGATAGTACATCGATTTTTGTCAATATGTTGTACAACAATTGTACGAGCAATACAAACTTGCTTTTGATATACCTTTACGCCTTTATATCCTTACATACTTGATTGAAATCCCACACATTTTATATATTTATAGATTATATTCTCGTACATTTGTTGTTGAAATATTGTTTAAATTGCTTTTTTATTTTATTTAATTATTTAATAATCATTTTTTATAGTCCAGTACATTAGGTTATTATTTCTGGTATTCATATTATATTGTATATGTACATACATACATATATGTAAACATTTATTGGATGACTGGACTTTTCAATGAATCCTTACATACATACATACACAGTTAGCCAGTAGTATGGCTCGTTTATCTTGAGCACCGAGAGGCTAGCGGGTTCGATCCCATGCTAATCTTTAATGCTGCTGGTCAGACTTGAATATTTTAGCTCCAAGTCGATCGTTTCCTATCGGAATTTGCCAATTTATCTGATTTCATTGTTGAAACAGTTCCTCCATAAAATTGTCACAGATATTTGAATTTGATTAAATACAATATGTAAAATTTTTGTACAAGTCTAAGTCCATAGATATCTCTATGGATTAATTGAGTAATTGATTAATTGTTAATTTCGTGTTGTTCAAGGTCTCGAAATACAGCGATTTATTTAATAAAAAATGCTGCAATGTTTGTAATCAATTGTCTAAGAAAGCGCATTGGGGTTTACCTGTTAGGTATTCCTGGTATTCCTACATATGTAAAAATAAAAAATAATTGTATCTAATTTGATCTTCGCAGAAAGATTTATATAATAATTTTACTTTTGTCATGAGTTTTTGGTCCAAAATTAGACGTTACAAAACGAGAAGAACGCCGTAGAGAATATCCGAGATATTCTCGTAAGCATAGTTGCATAATAATGCATAAATTATAAATCTACGGTAATATCTCGACACATTTAACTTTGGACTAAGAACTAAAGACAAGGAGCACTTACGTAAGTCAAATTAAAGCTTACATAAATTAAATATATATTGAGTAAAATACACACTGACATACGAACAATCAAATTTTTATGTTAAGAAACTTATATTTATTTACATCCATTACGCAAATCAATGATTTTCATTCAAAACCGCAAAATTTAGCACACTATTCATAGTACTATAGCTTTGTTAAACGGTTCAAATTTTTAACTTTCACCCACCCGAGCAACACCGAACATTTTAACAAGTATAATACACATTCAACTATAAATAATTATGAAATAAAAAGGAAATAGTTCGGTGAATAAAATATTTAAAAAATTTAACACAGTGTTATGAAAATTTTCCAAAGATTTTCCACTATATACAAAATTAAGGCCACAACAAATCAGCGCCAAAACATCGACATTGCTTCTTTGAAGTCAGTGAATGCAATCGGGCGCAGGTGGGAGACCTCAACACCCTCACAAACGACCCCTCCCAGTCACGGGGTGGTCTTCCAGGGGTAGATTTAGGTGCAGTCACACGAGAACAATTAATTACAGTCGCGACACCTGTACCGACACCGATGCGATGCCGCGATACAAATTATACGAATACACATAATCCCGGCTCGTTAAACACGAGCCATAGAAATAACAGGTGTACGATAACAATACACCTGTGGGTTATCCAACGCATATATGTATGTACGTAACTAGCGTCGAAGTCTACTTATAAATGTACGTATGTACGAGGATTGAATCGAGTATGTGACTTTTATCGATGTAAAAATAAATACAATTCAATACGGCGATGTTTGCGCAACGTTGGAAAAATGATTGCTTCGTACGAGATGAAGTCGACATGTTTGCAACGAACGCTTAATCATTTTTCAATAAGATGAAACATTGTGGTCAAACTTTCGTATTGCGGTTTTATTTTGTAATACCTTGAACTATACCTTTTTGTGGCTTTATATAGAAATTCAATTCTTACAATGTATTATTCTTAAGTCAAGGTGCAATTATGATATTTTTAATATTGTACATATACGTAAGCATTATACTTTTGAATAATCTCCGTAAAATGTATGCATACATACAATACTCGTATTTTGACTTTAGAATTATATCAACATTGAAAATGATATAAATCATTTTAAATTTCATATTTTGTGCTTTTTCTTCTTATTCTTTGTATTGCTATTTTTACTCTATTATTATACTGTTATGTGTTTTTTGCATATTATACAAGGTATGTGCAATTATTTCAACTTCAAACATGTAATTATATAGTTAATTTGACTATAAAAAATAAAAAAAAAGATTAATTACTAACCAATTTTTGACCAAAAATTTCATAATAGCCTCCAGTTTATTTTACAATTTTTTTGTACAAGATTTTAATTGATAGATAATATTACATCAAATGTTATGATCTAATTTTGTTAATAGCTTAAATGGCTTATTTTTCTTTTCTGATTGGATTTTCTCTAATTTCATTATAATACATATATATTTTTATGTAAGTAGCTCATTTTGTTGGTTTAGTATTCAATAAAAATTTTAGTAAACATACATACATATACATATACCGAAAAAATTATTTAGTATAATAAGCTATACGAATTTGTTTTAAAATTTAATTATACGATATTTTTTATATAAACCTTATTTATCGTATTTTTAATTTATTATGAAATATATATAGTATGTATATTTATTTTACATATACACCTAAAGCCAATTCGTGTAGACACTTCAGGAAAGTTCATAATAATTTTCACTGAACAGTTCGAATGTAATCAAAGAAACTTCCTTTGCTTACGTGTAAATAAATATTTAGACGGGATCTGTTGAAGTATGTATTTAACAAACAATTTTCTGTTTAAATTTTGAATATATCAATCCAATTTAGGGAATTTCCTTACACTTTTTTCGACAGAACCTCAATCACAATTTTTCTAATTCTAATGGGACTTTTTACGCTGTCGTAAACATTTTCACTTAATTCGGGCAAGAAAATGTCTTCAGAGCGGCGACGGAAATTTTCCTAATCCGTGAAACCTTCAAGGTGGAAAGTGGAAGGAGGATTACGGGGGATAAACGGGGAAAAGACTCGTAGTCAAATTACACTTTGATTGACAGCTGCGGATTTAGTCCGTCGAACGAATCACCTTCAGAGGTGGGTATACTTATTTGTTTACGAGTGAAAAAAAGTCGATATAAATGTACATATTTCATTGTCAGACTTTCATTGAATTCAAAAGTCGACGACACGAGCGATTAATGGTGGATTATTCGTTACCGCTTTTGAATTGCAAATCTCCAAAGTGCGATCGCTTCAGGCGAGTCTGCGAAACTTCTGGTCTGAAGAGCAAACTGTGGCAAATATTAGAAGGAAAATTGTCGCACTTTGCACATCCACAAAGCGAAATCACGCTCTGAAAAGCGTAATCGTCATCATTAACCTCTCCCGGTGCAAAACTATACAATTCAAATATTACTACTTTCTTTAATTTAACACTTCAAACTTTAAATTAATCTCAACACATTACAATAATATTTTATACAAATAAAACCAAATTTGAATCGTATGTATTTAAAACTTAATTTCCAACAATTTTCGACAAAACGAATGAAACATATCGATAGTAAAATTTTGATCTAAAATCAATTCTAATCCAATTTTTTTTATTTATATTTTAAATTTCTGTATTAATTAAATCACTTGAAGATCAAACAAGATCAAAATTGAACTCTTACTAATTGGTTTCATTAAATTCTAGGGTAAAAAATAATACTCAACAGTCTTTAGAAATTATAGCAAATTTATTCGATTCAAAACATCAAATTATTCTAGCAATAATAGATACATTAAAATAATTACTGAAAATTTACTCTAATCACTATGTATGTACATATGTACATATGTAGCCATGTAAGTAAATACAGCAGTAACAAAATTGTATTTTTTTTTAAATTCACTTTTGAATAGAGAGCTTCATATTATATACATACAACTCGCTGAATAGACGAAAATTTTACGGACGTTTTTTTACATTCAGCTAAAATTCAACCTCATTTATGTAAACATAATCTTTTTCGTATAAAATTAAAATTATACACACACACTGTGATAGATTGCGAAAGGCTAATTTATATATAAAAAAAAACCGCAACGTAATGCTGAGATAAAATGTGACCCAAATTTAAAACTCTTTTTGACCGCGAGCTATATTTTATTTTTATTTTTTCCCAACACAGAAACGTCGCTTTATATTTGAACGAAGCTTTTCATCAACTCGAACGTTAATCGACGTTCATTAATTTCTTGAGGTACGCTGTGTTGTTTTTTTTTTTTTCATTTCTTTCACGCCTAATTTTTTTTAATGAGCGACGAAAGGGTTAAAAATGATCGTGAAAGCCTCGACGTCACTTTAGTATAATTTAGAGGCACGACTTGTGGTGCAAACGCTTAACTTCTGAACACATTTCCATTGTGCATGGTCTCTCTCTCTCACTTTCCAGAAGATTCGGGGAAAACGCCTCGTCATATATCTCCAACCATAATGTGGTTGTAAACATTGTTGGCGGTCTGAAAAGTTGGCTGAAAAGTTATAACACTTTGGCGTGATCTTGTTACCGTTAACATTACCATATTTATGGGGACGTGGAAGCCTTTGTCTAGCAAACGGGTGCCATTGTCTTGATGTTTAACGAGATTTTTCCCCATAGAACGAAACTATCCATTAGAACGGCGAACCCATCTCGTTTTATTAGATTTTAATTTATGCAAGCTTTACTGACTATACCTAGATAATAGTTACGAGATTTGATTAGCACAAAAACCGATAGATCTTCAGCTTTATTTCGGTATCATAAATGTGTGTGTGTGTGATTTAAAATAAGATTAATAATACCAATTTATCATTTTATGTAGTATCACTACAACAAATTCAAATTTTTTTACAAATAAATTCAGCACGAGGACATAGTTATGTTGTATTTATATTTATGTGCGGTGCATCGGTGCATTTGTATGTATGTACATAAGTACATACATACAAACATATTTTAGAATACCAGGAGAAGGTATACGTTTTTTTTATTTTTATTTTATTTATTTATTCAATTAATCATGTATACTCGTCTAACAGATTGTATCCAAATCGACGATTGTTCTACACAGATCAAGAAACATATCAAATTACATATAATACATTTTTGTAGACGACATCTATGGCCAAACATTGCAAACATTTTTAATTTATAACACACTAGTGGTTTTACCCGATTTCGCTCGGTATTTGTAATATAAACCGCTTAAACATGACTTATCTAATAGTAAACATTTTATTAAATTTATTTGAATAGTTTTTTTTTTATATAAATTTATTTGAATACTCATTTGTTTTTATTATTAAATTGACTGTCAAGAACAAACAAACATATATGCTAAGTCTCTTTCGAAATTATATGTATACATGAATCCGGCGCCTGCGCCCCCGGGGACTTCGAATCCTTTGAATCGAAAAAAATCGAATCGGCACCTATGAATCAAAAAAAAAAAAATCAAATGTCTTGTCTACGAACCAACCAACCAAGGTTACATACATATATGCAAAGTCTCTTTCGAAATTATACATTAGATGTTATACAGCACGGATATTTTTGTACATTAACCATCCACAGAGACATCTATGGAAAAAAAAATTGCATTATTTTTGTATACAATCGGCAAACTATGAGACACTGAACAACTCAAGGTTTGCGAGAGAAATTGGGGAGGGAATACCAATTTTTACAGTTACCATTTCAATGAAAATCAGAAAAATTGGAAAATTCTGATAAGAAACGATCAAACTCGAATCTCAAACCAAGGTCAACAACTGGACTCTATTAGTGGGAATCGACCCCTTGACACTCTGCACGAAAGAATAAGACACTAGGCTACGCTGCTGGTTATGCATAGGGATGTGGCGTGACGACCGATCGTGTCTAGGAGACGCGGAGAAGTGAAGTAGGAGGAAAGTGGGGGGGTGGGGCGTCTCACATGTGCTCCTGATATTGAGAAAGTTGGAATGGGTTGCGTTAGCGTCAGTTGCGTTGTGCGGGAGTGTACACACATACATACACACATCTACGAAGAAACACACACACATTCAATCATCATTTCGACGCGGGAATAAAGAATTGCAGACGAACGGTTTGAATAAAAAAACAATTAATTTTAATATTCGGTACAAGAGTTGATTACGGACTAACTTAAATTCTAACAATATTGAGTTTATATACTCTTTAGCAAACAATGAATGTGTTGAAGACACATGTTGTACAATCTTGGTTAGTCAGTGCATGGGTGTGGTGGATATAATAGTATTATTCATTAATCAATGTAATTCATACATGTGTCATTAATCAATGGTGCATTTATATAATTAGGTGTGTCTTACCTATACTGGTTATTCGTTTGTTCTTTATATTAATCATGTGACAACGAAGGAGTCATATGATGGCGTCGTAGAAATGAAGAATTTTCGAGTACACGAGTACAATGGTAGAGGGTTATCTTCAACCTTTAACTCGGGCAAACGGGGACCATTTAATACGCGCACATGTATATAAATGACCTTACACTACATTTAGGTGTATATGTATAACATATAACTTTATGTTAAATCGTGTATCAATTATTTTCCGAAGCCGCCCTTTGAAATCAACGGGCAAAACACTAGTAGTCATATATTTCGGTCAGAATCAACATTTTACTTTCGCTAAATGATGGTGAATTAAATTTAATTATTATCCCAAACCCCGATGAAAAATGTGAAACAGTTTTTTTCGCGTTAAATTACATTTTTTTCACAATGTGAAAATTACCCTTAAAGCGAATGTGCCGAGTGTGTAACAAGTGTGCTTATGTCATCCGTAAAGCACAAAAGAAAATGTCTGATGAAAGTCAAAGGGTCACAAGTGGTCTGTGACTGTGTTATGCTATATGAAACCCTTATTTTTCACTAGACAGCCACACAACGAAAGCGTTTATTATATCGCGACACCGAATAGCGTTGAATTTATGCATATTTAATTAAAAGCATAACTTCTGAATAAAATACTACACGCGATAAATTAAATTACTATTCACATTCGAGCGTAAATATACCATACGTATCTTGAAATATTTAATAGACGATTGTGTCAGATCGTCGCGGTCGGAAAAACCTCGGAAAACTGTGTCCACGTTCGAAAAGTATCATCCACACTCGTGCGCGCAAAGGGACGCCATTTTTCCCATTGTTGCTTACGACGGGTATGGGGCATTATGGTGCCCCCCACGGTATTGTATAGGCATGTCGACCAGTAAATTGTCAAAGGCCGGAAGCTGTATTCACGAGAGGGCCGACTACATCGCCACCTGATTTCCCTAATGCATCCCGTAACGAAGGATGCCATAGTTGTCGCTTCCATATTTTGTTTTAAGCTATGTAAATGTATAATTATGCACGAAAAGTGAACCTTTACACTCTATAAAATCTTATTGCAATACAATGATGATAGAAAATAAATGACAATTAATTTTCTAAATCTATTAATATTTTCGGAACTTCATAGTTAGTATAAGGTAATAAAATAGTAAGATTAATCTGTTATCTGTAGCTTTTCTACCATAATGCAAAATTTGTTTTTCCCAATATATATATATATATATATATATATATATATATATATATATATATATATATATATATATATATATATATATATATATATATATATATATATATATATATATATATATATATATATATATATATATATATTTAAATGACTTCTAGCTACATACATATTTACACATGTTGTTTTCATGTATGCTATTGTGCTATTTTTTATTTATATATATATATATGAGTAATTTATCTTTATTTATGTGTATTTATGTGTTTATGTGTACATATATGCATGTATAATGTTTGTATGTTTATGGATGTATGTAATATATGTGTATGTGTATATGTATATGTGTATGTATGTATATGTGAATATATATATATATATATATATATATATATATATATATATATATATATATATGTGTAGGTGTGTATGTATGTATATGTATATATGTGTATTTTTATATTTATGAATGTATGTATGTGTATTTGTGTATACGTGTAAGAATTTGTGTATATATGGATGGTGTACTTATATGTTTATATAATTGTCTTTGGCCAGGAAGGTGCATTGGGTTTACCTGTTAGGCCTTCTTGGTGTAAATTAAATAAAATAAATAAAAAAATATATATAAGTATTCAATAAGAAGTTATATCGTATATGTACATCAATGGCCGTAAATCAATATATAAGGAAAAATAAACTATAATTGTGGTCGTTGAATTGCTTACATTTACAAAAAAATAATAAAAGCGTGTCTAAATAAGTATACAATGTGATGGCGTTCGATAATTTTCTTATAAACTTGCTAAAGTTTTTTTTTTCCATATAATAAAATAAATCGTCCAAGTATCGCGAAGGGAATTAACATACGACTACAGTTAAATTCTGCGCGCGTACATTAATACGGGAGGAAAAGCCTGTTCCTCTTGTTCCTGTTGTATCCTGCTCGCGCAAATTAAGTATGTACCGTTTACCATGCACCCTTTTTTTATCTTTCAAATTAAGATCTTTCGATTTTCGATCTTTGCCTTCCAATATTTGCGTTTTCGGGCGTTTCACATTCGGGCTCGTGAGGTAGACCCATAATGTAGACACAGGGAAAGAACTGTGATATTTGAAATAATTTCACATACCATTAAAAACAAATAATTTGATTTGGATTTTGATAAAAAAAATCTATTTCGCCGCGACAATTTGTAAACTGAGACGTTCTACATATAATATTAAATACACAATATATTTTCATTTCAACATATAAAAGTTCACCATATCGATAAATTCGAGACTTTTTTATACACAATATGAATGTTTACATATATGTATGAATGTTTGAAGGCAACACTTGAATTTCTGAATGGAAATAAATTTAAATTTATTGAACCGAATAGACTCGTAATTGAATATTTAATCGAATTTTACTCTTGCATTTATGCATCATGCTGGAGTATTCAATAAAAGTTCTAAAATTATTATTTTAATATATAATTGGTAACATATGATGCCTCTACTTTTCAATATTTAATATATTTTTGAGTAGATAACATTTTTTTAGTCTTAAAGCTATTCAATGGAAACGCTTAAACTTAAATAGAACATTTTTAATTTTAGTTATATATTTAATTATTACAAGTAAGAACGCGAAAAAATATAATTTATTTCTCAGATCAAAGTTTGATAATTTAGCTCGGAAAATTGGTAATGAAAAAACGCTTTCGACACGGCACTACATTAATTCCATTATGGTAAAATATTCAATTGAGGTCTGGTACGAGTGTATAGATATAAATGATGACTGAAACAAAATCCGATATCTTGGAAGAAGAAGTCTACGAGAGCAAGGGTTCTGTACGAGAATATGGTTTGTTAAAATTTAAATTTCCATTAAAAGAAATTCAATAACGAGCGTAAAGTAAAATTGCAAGATAAAATTCAAACGATACCACGTCGTCCAACACAATCTTATTGAGCAATAAAACAGATATAAATAAAATCGTGGTTGAAACGGAACGGGTAATTAGCTTAGTGTTCGATATCAAAATTTCTTGAAATACACGTCAAATGGGTAAAACGTGGGCTATATAAGGTTTCTCGGGATAAAGCCGTTCAAGTGTCCGAAGTAAATATTGTTTTTACGTGAAAGGAGAAAGAAGCCGCACAAAAGGCAGAATCGATACAAAGTATTAACTCTCATCTGATGAAGATGACGAGTATCGATTCTATGCGGCTTAACGAAAACGATCCAGCCGGGGAAAACAGGAGTGGGTGGGAAATGGAAGGAAGGTCAGAAAATTCGCATGGAAAAATCGCGACTGGTGGTAAACCACACTATAATGGAATTTTTGTGTCGGCGTAAGTCACTTGAAGTGATATCAAGGTTAGACATCTGTCAAATTAAAGCGTCAAGTTCCGTCAGAAATAAAAATCATCCTGAGCCTAAAAAAAAAAGGATACATATGTATACATATATACTCGTACTTTAAAATATTCCAATTATTAAGTTAAAATGGAAATTCAAAGTTTTATAAATACCATTGAATGCATTTATATATATATATATATATATATATATATATATATATATATATATATATATATATATATATATATATATATATATATATATATATATATATATATAAAATTTTAACAAACACAAACACTGGCAGAAGCACACATTTTCAAACAACTTAAATATCGTAAACAAAAACCGAAAAAACGAAAATCGAAACTACGTATATTGTAGTTACTAAGTAACAAAAAACTCCTCGTACTATTAAAATAAATGAACTTGACTGAATTTTTTTTAAAATCATTTTATATTCCATACCAGTTGGTTGACTCAACATCAGTATTTTGACATCGAAAATCTTCAAAGGAAAAATAAACTATAATTGTAATCGTTGAATTGCTTACATTTACAAAAAAATTAATAAAAGCGTGTCTAAATTAGCAAATTTACAATGTGATGGCGTTCGATAATTTTCTTATAGACTCGCTAAAGTTTTTTTTCCATACAATAAAATAAATCGTCCAAGTATCGCGAAGGGAATTAACATACGACTACAGTTAAATTTAACGACATCATGAATTATTCAAACGCCTTTGCGACCGGTACGGCGAAGAAATCGTCGACGACACAAACGATTGTCTCCGAACTAAAATATAGCACATACATATTTATATTAAAAAAATAAAAACCTAATTATAATAAAATATTTAGGAGTAACGTTCGATAAAAGATTGAGATGAGCACCTCACATTGAGGGAGCGAAATGCAAGGCGATGCGGGGTATATCCTCAATATATCCAATATTTAATCGCCATAGTTCTTTATCAACTCAAAATAAAATAAAATTATATCGCGCGGTCATATTACCATTATTAACCTATGCTTCACCTGTATGGAATAACGCCTCGAATACTTACCTTTCCAAGCTCCAAGTAATACAAAATAAATCCCTAAAAATAATTTATAATACACCCATATATACTAACTTGAAAAAACTGCATGCCATATATAATATTCCGTTTATTACAGACATTACTAACAAATTAACCAGTAGATTCTATGACAGAATCACTAATAACCATACTAACACACTTGTGAAGAGTCTCGGTGATTTCAAAATTTCTATACCCTTCAGGTATAACACACAGATTACCCAAACACAATCTGCTCTAGGTCATTGACTTTAGTGAGTCTTTAATTAATATTATGTATTAGATGTATTATGAAAATTTATAAGGATTGTAAATAGGTTTTTGAGCTCTTTTTTCTATTATGCTGTAGATTAACATTAGAATAATATAATACCATGATTAGTAACCAAATTAAATTAAATTGTAAAATAGAAAATGATCAGTAGATCAGTAGCTATTAAAATAGATATAAGATGTATTGTGAACATAATTTCGTAATAATAAAAAGCATTTAAAAAAAAAAAAAATATATATATATATATATATATATATATATATATATATATATATATATATATATTACATACATATATAGTAAATAGGTTTTTGAGCTATTTTATTTTATTTTTTATTTTATTTTATTTTATTAATTGAAAAATCAACAGACAGGATGTACATAGATATGTATAAAAAAAACAAAAAGTAAATAAATAATATATGTAACATCCGAGTCCAATAATAGATTTTTACAAAAATGAAAAAGATAAATATAAGGAAAACAAATTAAAAAGTAAAGAATAAAGGCATGACAAAATATGTAGAACATTGCATAATTAAACTATAGTATTAAAATATTTGGAAAAGGTTATAAAATAGAATATAAGAAGAAATTGAAATTTACAAATATAAAACAAATGAAAAAGGTAAATACAAAATAAACAAATGAAAAGGAAAAGAATGAAAGCTATAATATGATTAAATAGCACATTACATAACTAAACTAAAGTATAAAAATATTGGAAATATTGGAAAAATAGAATAGGAGAAGAAATGAATAAAGATTCTCTTGATGTTAGACCTGAATTGATGTAGGGAAATACCAAATAGATCAACCTCATTCAGCTCTCCGTTAAACATACGATAAACGCGCTGCAGATAAAAATATTTTTGGGAATTAGTATTGAAAGGATCAAGTGAAAAGAGTGCAACGCGTCTAGAGTATCGAACTGGGATTCTGAAATTAACCTTATTCAGTAAATCAGAACAATCAAGGAAACCATTTATGAGCTTAAAGAAGAATATAGCATCAGTATGTCGTCGCCTGACAGAAATATTGTTAAAAGAAAGGATTTTTAAAATGTCGGAAACAGTAGAATGGGTATAGGTAGGAAAAAGGTAGCGTAAGGATTTAATAAATTTAAGTTGAATTTTCGCAATACAATTAATATGGGATAAATAAAAAGGTGACCAGATAATTGAGGCAAATTCAAGTATTTTAGTACATAAGGATCATTAAAAGGTTTTTTTGAGCGGAGTAGGAATCCAAGAGATTTAAATGCTTTGTTGGTAATAAAAGAAATATGTTCAGAGAAATCTAGTTTATTATTGAGTATAACACCAAGATCCTTAATAGAAGATGACGTGTTAAGGATTGAATGATTTAATTGATATTGATTGGTAATAATTGACTTATTTCTAGTGAAATTTAAAATATCCTATTTCTAGTGAATATCTTATTTCTAGTGAAATTTATAATATTATTCCTATTATGCTGTAGATTAACATTAGAATATTATAAAACTATTTCGTAATAATAAAAAGCATTTAAAAAAAAATATATATACATATATACATACATATATAGTAAATAGGTTTTTGAGCTATATATATATATATATATATATATATATATATATATATATATATATATATATATATATATATATATATATATATATATATATATATATATATATATATATATATATATATATATATATATATATATATATATATATATATATATATATATATATATATATATATATATATATATATATATATATATGTGTGTATATATATATATATATATATACATATATAGAATAATATTATAAATTTCACTAGAAATAAGATATTCACTAGAAATAGGATATTTTAAATTTCACTCTTGGAAAGGTTAAAAATGTTGTCGCTTGGATCCTGTCCACGCCCCTGTACGTATTTAGCTGAAAATTTATATTTGTATTCTTTATGTAATGACTTAGAGCTTCTAAATATTTGGTCAGAATTCGTAAACCGGAAGTAGTATTTATTTTTAAAACAATATTTCACTATTTTTTTTTAATGTATCAAGGTAAAAGCTAAGCATGCTACATACAAAATTTATGTACAACAAACAAATTTTGTATTTCAAAAACGCCAATCACGATATCTACGCATCAGCGGAAGTTTTCGCCACAAAGGGTAATATCTTCTTAAATAACTTGATTTTAGTGTGTCTTCTGGTATTTTCGGATCTTCGGTTACTGCAGTGGGAGCTATTTTTGTTCCATATCGTCCAATAAATAATATTTCCCCGGTGGTTTTCTTGATCACGAATATAAATGGGTGATTGCAATTAAATTCATTCGGTAAACTTGCACCATAGCCTATAATAGCTATAAAAAAAATACAATAAATAAATGTTCATATACACGTATGATATAAATAAGCTGTTACACGAGGACTTATGGTCCCATTTGGATATTTGTATGTACCTGTCGCTGCTGCTGCTTCTGTACCTTCCTCGTTTATTTCTATAAAAGCTTTCTGAATAACTTTAGATACAGTGATTTTTTGATTACCACTCAATATTCCAGACAAATCACCTTTCGATGAATCAAAGATAAGATTGATGCCAAGCTGAAGTGGAATGCAAAGTTTAAGATTTATTTTCCACTACCTATGTATCTACCAATTACCTCGAAATAATTACTCACTTTAGGTAAAACTGAGTTAAGATTCATTTCGGTTTCTATTTTAAACTTTGGGAGCGAAAGGGTAATAGGACGCGTTGTTGTAATTTCATCAAAGACGGCTTCTTTCAAATTCGTGGTTGCGATTTTTTCTTCCAATTTCGATAAGCCATCTATTTCGTTTGGCAAAATTATAACCATGGATGCATCCTTACCTATGTAAGGCATTTCCAATGCCTGGAATTATGAAGATTTTGTTATTAAAATATAAGGAAATAAAATTTGGTGAGCCAAATAAAATATTTCAATAATTACCCGGGCGTCTAATGATGGAATATCAATGTAAGCATAATCCGATTTATGACTCATCATATCGACTTTAACTTTATCTTTAGAGTTCAAATTAAATTCTTTCTTTTCTGTCAAAGATGCGTTGAATTGTGTCTGCCATGTACCCTAATATGAAACACATGATAGAGAGAATAGTTGTGGACAAAAAGTATTTAAAATGATTCAAAACAATTTATATTGAAAGACAATCGAATTAGGAAAAACTATTTCAATAATCCATTCGCTATACTCGTTTTTTTCATTTTTTTTTAACTTAAGCTATACGTACATATTGATTTATAAAAATAATAATAAAAGAATCTTTAACAGCCCACCTTAAAATAAATAGCATTCACAAGAACCATGTTTGTGCCTCCATTTAAGTCAGAAGATTTAATTAAATCCTTTATTTTATTATTTGTTTTACTTTCAACCTGTTCATAAATCGAGTCGCATTAATTAATATCAAAAAATGAAAATTATTATTCAGCAAATAAAAATCCAATAAATACCCATTGGTTTATAGTGGAAGCTGCTTTTGCTGATTCGCCAAAGTTTATATTTTGAACCTCTGAATTGAATATTTCAACGGCTTTTTCTTGAAATTCTGGAGCTAAAGAATATCCAGGACCATCAGGAATGTAAATTTTATTAGCAATATTTAAAATTATCCCCTTTACGTCTTGCAATCCAGCTATTGTGGACTTAAAAGCTTCAGCACCCTAAAAAATCAATAAATATAGTGCATATATCTAACTAAAATTTAAATATTCATTATTAAACATACTGAATCTGGTAAATACAAAGCCGAGTTGAGTTCTTTCTGGGTTTCTCCTTGAGCTCCTACCGAAAGGAAACCTAACGCTATGTGAGCCGAAAGTGGAGAGCATATTGCATTTTCTTTAGGATTCAATAGGGCAATTTCCTGCATAAACATATTATATACGAATAAATTAAAATTTGAATTGGTACAAAATAATGTGTGAGAATATTGAAATGAAAATTGAATACCAACTATCTTTTAAAATTGAATTTTACCTTATAGAATCGCGATGAAAATTGATTGATTGCATCCTTTAATGCCAAATCTTGGTTCTGTCCATTGGTGATTGCAAAAATAGTGAAAAACAACACTAAAAAAAAGATTTTATGAAATTATTGATCAATATTACGTTACCAGCGTTTGTGTTATTTTATCGAAATTATTACCGTTTATTAATAATCGACGCATTTTGATCACTTTATGTGTTCAAGTGCTTTTCACTGACTAACACAGATCTTCATAAATTAGACACTTTTATATATTTTCTCAAGATCTTTAAAATCCTCTTTCTCTTTTACTCCTTTAAGTCAATTTTTATATCTGATTAACATTAATCCTATTAGACAGATTTAAAAAATGTGGGAATCAAATATTTAAACTTACATAATCAGGACTTGAAATAGAATGCTACGGATTTTTGTATTGCATTACACATAATAAATTATGACCCGAGGAAAATTTTTCATTACATATTATTGCATTACATATAATAAATTACAACCTGAAGCAGAGGGAACAAATTTCGCCACTATGGTATTTATTTCTTAAGCAAAAAAGTATTTCTTAAGCAAAAATAAGATATAACAGTTAATACTATATAAATAGGGAAAGGGATGATAGATGTCGTGACTCTAACAACATTTTATAAATCAATTTTTAAACCAACATCATAATTTATATAATATGTAAAATATGATTTATTATACTTTTGAGATATGTAAGAATATCGGAAATAAAGTATTTTCAATATGAATTCAGTGACAGGTTGACAGGAAATTTTCATTTGGTCTATCACTACATTACAGGTCTGTTACCGACAGTCTCATACTCACGCACATGCGCACGAAAGAGACGGTGCACTAATTATCTACAAGAGACTCTACACAAGCGCATTTGTTCGCGCCAACTCTCGGTAATAGACCTATAATAAATAATACATAACGGTAATTTGATTTAGCGAGGCTTTCAACCATTTTTTTATATGAAACATTTACATTCAAATATTAAATAAATTATATTTTAAAAATATTTAAAAAAAAATACAACCACTATGCGAATCGAACACATGGCCAACCGACCGACGGGCACAACTGAACGGCCAAAGTCGCTTCACAGCATTTATTTAACAATTCTAGAGGTCCACACTTAACCACCGCTCACTCCAGAATAATCTCATCTACCGTGTGTACCTTCATATAAAGGACAAGTTGCTTACCACAGCTTCCCCGATCCATTTATGTATCCATTGTCTAAGCACGTAAAGGTCTCCATTGGTGAGTCTGTTATTCTGTGAGAACTCCAGCGTATCCTTTGTTCGGGCACTTGGCACCGAGTCCCGTTCGTCTGATCGGGGGTCTGTATTGTTCACTCACGAATGCACTTAGACAATGGATATTCTCTCCCATGTTCACACGTTACAGTATGTATTTACATTGGTTATATTATACCGTTTTCTTTTCAAATTAAAATATGCTACTTCGGCATTTAAAAAAATCCTATTCAATTTACAATATTTTCATTGGATTAAATTTAAAATGAGCGGCTGCTATTTTTTTTAATATTCACATTAATCAAGTTAGTATATCAAATATATACAACAAATTGTATTTTATTTATTTAGTCTTATAGTTACAGCTAGATGTTATACTCAATGTGTAAATAATACATCAAATACTTTTGCGAAATGCATATTTATTTACATAAATTATTATTATATGATATTTTTCAGCTGAAAAAATAAACCACATACTGCAATTTTGTAAATGTTTATTTATTTATTTGAAATAAGGCCAAAAACACACTTTTATAAATATTTTTTATTTATTTTATCTTCAGAAATAGCTCAATAGCTCATACAATATATTTGATATCTGTTTAGGCAGATATTAGTTTTGTTAATTTTAAACTCCTTTCACTAGATGTTTAAAACTTTTTTATCCACCAAATTTGTAGAATAATATTTCATTTAATTGTATAATTGCACGTATATACCGTATTTGCGATTGAACAGTCGATTGCCCTTATTTGTTCTCTAACTCTATCAATAATTTTAGGGCTAATGTGAAGAAGCAAATATGTGGTTGATTCATTGTTTTATTTATATTCGAACTTTGAATTGATCATTGATCACGTGATCTAGAAAAAATGTGTGTGCTAGAATGTTTGGCTGTGTATTTTGAAGATTTTTCGAACTACGTTTATCCTATCGAACTGAAACTTAGTATCAGTTATTAAAATTCTTATCGATACGACGTAAATTGACCGTAAATGTTACCTGCCTTTATAAATGTCGTTTTATAGCTATAATAAAAATATTATACTCTAGAAATTTTATACAAAAATATTTTTTAAATACTTTTAGCTCAACTGGAAGTCTCCAGAATCAAGGATTTTTATGTTTTACTCAGAAACCTTTAAGTGTATTGAACTGAAATTTTCTGAACGTTTGTCAACCGAAATTGGCAGTTAACTCTTCTACTATTTTTTTAACTAACCTCTTTTTACTTTCACTTACGATTACTATTAAGGAAAAATTTTGCCTCTTATACAAATACAAAATTACATCGTGTCGATAAGAATTTCAGTAACCGATACTAAGTTTCAGTTCGATAAGACTAACGGTGTTCATAAAATCCCCAAAATACACAGACACACAGTAACACACACACACGTAATCGATTGAGTTAGAATCAGTCAAAATCTCGAGTTCGAATTTTCGCATGATCACAAAACTTCATCTACATATTGTTAGTACGTACATAGATAAAGTAAAAGCTGGACACAGCGTTCCGAGAAGCGATAAGCGCGGAAGAAATTTTGTTTTTTCTGGCACTATTCATATCATTTTCATCTTCAAGGTCAAGTATCAAACAATATTTGGCCGCGCAGTGCTGCGCCGCTACACTGCAGTACACAGGAATGTCCAGTACACTGTTGTGCACTGGACATTCCACGACCCAACAACTAACAAGACTAACTGAACACGTGACGAAAAACTTTGATATGAAGAGAAGTACCGGAATGGTATGTCACGACATTGAAAAGCAGTGGCGGCTCGTGATAATTTTTAGTGGCGGGGCTGCACTGAAAATATGTCTAAAAAATGTCACCATAATTATTCTATCATGTCATAACAGGACAAAATAAGCACAATTTTTGGCGTACGACTACTTACATGTGGATTTAAGTATTATTGAAAAAAAAACTAGCAAAATTCACCACCCATTAAAGGGGTGCGTCCAAACGCGATGAAGATTTCGAAAAATACGCTGGTACTCCAGTAAGATTGCTAAAAAAATTCGTTCTTGCTGGTTTCGCGACGCGGATTAAAAAAAACCCCAAAACCTTTCAAAAACTTAACCCCCTAATTCGTAACGAAAAACATTAACCTGTTGACAATGCATCGATACATCGGTTGTTTCATCTGCCATAACAGCTAGATAAGTTGTTTTTTTTTATTTCAGCACTTATTTGTTCCCTACACACGTTCAAAATACAATCTAAAAGTTAATTTTTAATAGTTTTTGATGTCCCTTTAAAAACCGAAGAAGTTTGAAAATGTTTTTTTAAAGAATCGTCGAAATTTTGTGAATATTCTAGAAGCCCCCGAAAAACTCCTGGATTTTTTGAATTATCTGTTTCATCGTGTCCCCTCATTGGCATTTCAAATTTACCGCAAAATTTAACGCAATCAATAATTTTAAATAAAACATCCCGATTTTTTTGACGTTTTCGTTATGCTTATCTATTTCCCGCCGACAAGCTTCCCAAAATCGTGAGATTACACAATTTTTTTAAGTGTTCGACACTTCCCTCGTGTTTTTAAATTTATCGTTTAAATGTTTTAAGTCAATAACTCCTGTTTTCGTCTAAGATGCTTCGCCTGGCGACTCGCCTCCAAACAAAAGACACGGATAACAAAATAACGTGTTTTTTTCTGTACATCTCGTTAACCAATTGTATTTTTTATAAATGTCTGGATTAAATTTTCGCGAGTAACTAAAAGATCTACTAGTTGCAGGCTGTGAAATAATTAAATTGGGCGTGAGGCAGCCTAATGCTTTTATAGCGACTTTTTCGGTAAGCTCTAGTCGCGAAAAGTGCAAATTTTGTAAATATTTTACTGAATTCTTTTGTTCTTCCATTTTTAAAAGAAAAAAAATCTTAATATATTTAAATAAAAAATTACGAGAAAAAGTTAAACAGATTTGAAAAAAGTTTGCTGTTATCAAAATGAAAACGACTCACCGAAGATTTGATGAGGGCTCGTACACAACCAATTAAAAGTAACGAAAATGAATAAAGCTGTGATCGTGCGATTCAACTAATCAAATGTAAGATCAAGCGCGCGAAATCTTAAACAAACTGACAGAAGAATGTCGAAGGCGAAGACTGCCGACTGTAGACGGCAGACAGGCGAAGGCTGCCGACTGTCCAGCCCAAAATGGCAGAGTGAGTGAAAGAGAAAGAGCTATCTGCAGTTGCAAATAGCTCTTTCTCTTTCTCGTTCCGAAACTCCGGGCTGCGCAGCGTTCAGCTCGGCGCTGTAACACTTTACAGCCAGTACAGCAACATTTTAATTCATCTGTCACCATACAAGTTAGTGGGGTCTTCAAAACGGTCAACATTACTTACAATATCACCCTTTTGGATATGGGTGATATTGTAAGTAATATTTACTCTGTCGAAGGCCCCAATAGTTAAGTCCATCCAACTAATAAAAAAATATCATTAATAAATAAAATATTAAATGTATTATTAAATATATATCTTAGAATTTTATAGGAGGGGCTGCAGCCCGGCAGCCCATTAGGACGAGCCGCCACTGTTGAAAAGACTTTCGACACGGTTTGGCACGATGGACTCTTTCATAAGCTCCTTATTAACAAAATACCAAACTACCTAATTCGCATCATCAAATCGTACCTAACTCGTAAAAAGCTAGTGGTTAGCGTAAATAATGAATTATCGTCTCCAAAAATAATCGCAGCTGGCGTTCCGCAGGGGAGCTTGCTTGGCCCACTCTTGTTCTCCATATACATATATATAAATGACATACCTATTCCAAAAAACTGTCACATAGCCCTATATGCATATGATACCGCTAGCTCACAAGTAGCAAAAAACCAGACACTATTCCTAAAAATCTTGAATTTGCAATTAAAACAATGACGGAACACTTCACTAAGTGGAAAATTCAAATTAATAAAACCAAAACAGACGCCATATTCTTTAGTGTTAGAAAGCATAAGCCTAGTTCAGTAATAAAATATTTAGGAGTAACGTTCGATAAAAGAACGAGATGGACACTTCACATTGAGGGAGCGAAATGCAAAGCGATGCGGGGTATATCCTCAATATATCCAATATTTAATCGCCATAGTTCTTAATCAACTCAAAATAAAATAAAATTATATCGCGCGCTCATATTACCATTATTTACCTAATTATGCTTCACCTGTATGGAATAACGCCTCGAATACTAACCTTTCCAAGCTCCAAATAATACAAAATAAATCCCTAAAAATAATTTATAATACACCCATGTATAATAAGTTGAAAAAACTGCATGCTATATATAATATTCCGTTTGTTACAGACATTACTAATAAACTAAGCAGCAGATTCTATGACGGAAACACTAATAACCATACTAATACACTTGAGTCTCGGTGATTACAACAAAATTTCTATGCCCTTCAGGTATAAACACAAATTACCTAAACACAATCTGTTTTAGATCATTGCTTTTAGAGAGTCTTTAATTAATATTACGTATTAGATGCATTAGATGTATTTTAAGCTCTTTTTCCTATTATGCTGTACATTAATGTAATGTAATTAAATTAAATTGTAAAATAGAAAATGATAAGTAAATTAAATTAAATTAAACTAGCTATTAAAATAGATATAAGATGTATTGTGAACAAAATTTCGTAATAATAAAAATCATTTAAAAATCAAAAATCATTTGTTCACATCTTACACATTTAGGCTGAATCCGACTGTTCTGCGAAGAGATCGTCTATACTGAGACCGATTTGCGATATTTTACGAAATTTATATTATACTATTGTAACGTACGCCGCGGATTAAGCGAATAGAATCCCAGAGACTGTATGACCGTTCAAAGATTATCTGTAACGGATATCTGTTAACGGATTAACTAAATGCATACCGTGCGACTGGTATAAGTGGGTTTTAAGGATTAGCGACAAGCTAAGTGCATGAAACAATGATTGCACTTCTCATACCATGGGAATACATATCCGAATACGTGACTATACAGTAGGTAAACAGATTAGACGTCCTGAGAGATCTACCCCTTATAAGGCGGTACGTAAGCGATCTCAGGTCATTCTGGACGGAGCATTGGCAATGCGTGTATCTCCTTAATCATCAATAAATGCTGTGATACGACTGTTGGCCTTTTACTTGGATCCTCCACCCACCCCTACGCAACACTATTGATTATAAGCCATTTGCAGGTTATCCGACACCGTCGAGGTATTTAATTCTATGGAGTCTGCAATCTCCCGTAACAGGGTTTTGCCAAAGAGAAACTTAAGCAGCTGCATAGAATTTCTAATAAAAGCCTTGTTTTTAAAAAACTTTTTTTTACTTCGGTTTTTTATATCTTTCAATACTCAATGCATTCTATAAATATGTACAAATTTATTTTAATGTACAAATTTATTTTAATGTACAAATTTATTTTACAATATTTTTACAAAATAATTAGCGCCAATCACTAGATCTACGCATCAGCAGAAGTTTTCGCCACAATTCAGGGTAATATCTTCTTAAATAACTTCTTAATTTTAGTGTGTCTTCTGGTATTTTCGGATCTTCGGTTACTGCAGTGGGTGTTATTTTTGTTCCATATCGTCCAATAAATAATATTTCCCCGGTGGTTTTCTTGATAACGAATAAAAATGGGTGATTGCAATTAAATTCATTCGGTAGAGCACTTAACTCTGCTATAATAGCTATAAAAAATACAATAAATTAATGTTCATATACGATATAAAAAAGCAGTTACATGAGGACTTATGGTCCCATTTGGATATTTGTATGTACCTGTCGCTGCTGCTGCTTCTGTACCTTCCTCGTTTATTTCTATAAAAGCTTTCTGAATAACTTTAGATACAGTGATTTTTTGATTACCACTCAATATTCCAGACAAATCACCTTTCGATGAATCAAAGATAAGATTGATGCCGAGCTGAAATGGAATGCAAAGTTTAAGATTTATTTTCCACTACCTATGTATCTACTAATTACCTCGAAATAATTACTCACTTTAGGTAAAACTGGGTTTAGTTCCATTTCGGTTTCTATTTTAAACTTTGGAAGCGACAGGGCTATAGAACGCACTCTTGTAATTTTATCAAAGACGACTTCTTTCAAATTCGTGGTTACGATTTTTTCTTCCAATTTCGCTAAGCCGTCTATTTTGTTTGGCAAAATTATAACCATGGATGCATCCTTACCTATGTAAGGCATTTCCAGTGCCTGAAATTAAAAAAAAAATCTAATTGAAAATATCAGTGAGTTAATTTTAGTAATCGAAAATAAAATAATGCAATAATTACCCTCGCGTCTAATGACGGAATATTAGCATAAGCATAATCTGATTTGTGACTCATCATATCGACTTTAACTTTATCTTCAGAGTTCAAATTAAAATCTTTCGTTTCTGTTAAAGATGCGTTGAATTGTGTCTGCCATGTACCCTAATATGAATCACACGATAGAGAGAATATTTGTAGGCAAAAAATATTTAAAATGATTCAAAACAATTTATATTGAAAGACAATCGAACTAGGAAAAACTATTTCAATAATCCATTCACTATACTCGTTTTTTTCATATTTATTTTTAACTTAAGCTATACGTACATATTGATATATAAAAATAATAATAAAAGAATCTTTAACAGCCCACCTTAAAATAAATAGCATTCACAAGAACCATGTTTGTGCCTCCATTTAAGTCAGAAGATTTAATTAAATCCTTTATTTTATTATTTGTTTTACTTTCAACCTGTTCATAAATCGAGTCGCATTAATTATTATCAAAAAATGAAAATTATTATTCAGCAAATAAAAATCCAATAAATACCCATTGGTTTATAGTGGAAGCTGCTTTTCCTGATTCGCCAAAGTTTATATTTTGAACCTCTGAATTGAATATTTCAACGGCTTTTTCTTGAAATTCTGGAGCTAAAGAATATCCAGGACCATCAGGAATGTAAATTTTATTAGCAATATTCAAAGTTATCCCCTTTACGTCTTGCAATCCAGCTATTGTGGACTTAAAAGCTTCAGCACCCTAAAAAATCAATCAATCAAATAGTGCATATATCTAACTAAAAATTAAATATTCATTATTTAACATACTGAATCTGGTAAATACAAAGCCGAGTTGAGTTCTTTCTGGGTTTCTCCTCGAGCTCCTACCGAAAGGAAACCTAACGCTATGTGAGCCGAAAGTGGAGAGCATATTGTATTTTCTTTAGTATTCAATATAGCAATTTCCTGCATAAACATATTACATACATATTAATTAAAATTTGAATTGATACCAATAATGTGTGAGAATATTGAAATGATTACCTTATAGAATCGCGATGAAAATTGATTGATGGCATCCTTTAATGCCAAATCTTGGTTCTGTCCATTGGTGATAGCAAAAATAGTGAAAAACAGCACTAAAAAAAATATTTTATGAAAATATTGATTAATATGATATAAAATAACCAGCGTTTGTGTTATTTTATCGAAGTCATTACCGTTTATTAATAGTCGACGCATTATGATCACTTTATGTGTTCAAGTGCTTTTCACTTACTAACAGATCTTTATAAATTAGTCGCTTTTATATATTTTCTCAAGATCTTTAAAATCTTCTTTCTCCTTTTCAATTTTTATGTCTGATTAACATTAATGCTACTAGACAGATTTAAAAATGTGGGATTCATATACTAAAACTTAAATAATCAGGACTTCGATCGATCGATAATTTTCAAAGCATGCTTCGGATTTTTTTATTGCATTACACATAATAAATTACGACCCGAGGCAGAAGGAAAAATTTTCGCCTCTATGGTATTTTTTTCTTAAGCATAGCAAAGTATTTCTTAAGCAAAAATAAGATATTACACATATAATAGTTAATACTACATATATATATATATATATATATATATATATATATATATATATATATATATATATATATATATATATATATATATATATATATATATATATATATATATATATATATATATATATATATATATATATATATATATATATATATATATATATATATATATATATATATATATATATATATATATATATATATATATATATATATATATATATATTTATATATATATATATATATATATATATATATATATATATATATATATATATATATATATATATATATATATATATACATATATATATATATATATATATATACATACATATATATATATATATATATATACATACATATATATATATATATATATATATATATATATATATATATATATATATATATATATATATATATAAATAGGGAAGGGGGTGATAGTTGACTTGTACTTTAACAACATTTTACAAATCAATTTTCAAACCAACAACATAATTTATAATAATATGATAATATGTAAAATATGATCAATTATATTTTTTAAATAAGAATATTGGAATAAAAATATTTTCAATATGAATTCAGTTGTTGCAAGTTCATAAAAATTCCGATTTTTGGTCTCAAAACTGAAACTTTTTACTCAATGACAGCTTGTTAAAAACACAATATCTATAATGTGTGTACGATGTGTGTGGATATGTTTGTGGGTATGTTTGTGGCGGACGCGTGGATACACAGCCAATCAGAGTCAAGTGGTCGAGGAGACGTGGGGAATCGAGGAAATGAGGATGTGTAGAGCATTTGACAAGTGCGACGTCAGGCCAAGCGACGGTTGATGTTATGTTAATATATAATTTCGAAAGAGACGTTGTAAGGTTTAATGTATGTAAGGTTTGTGTAGAATCAGTTGTAAGTTGTGGCTGCGTTTTATCGATAGTTTTCTCGGGTAGTATCACGCCCTTGACTTATCTATCTAACGTGTTATATGGGATCGGATTCTCGGTGATGTTTGTAGTACGGGCTGGCGGCTGCTCGCTTTGTTGGTTTTGAGTGGCTAGAACACTAAGCATAGTGTTCCGTTTTGTATTTGGTCACTTTGACGTCTTTATTCGATTCATATATGTGACAGTTAAAATATTGCCAGTCATTAAAAATCGCGACGTGATAATTTTTTATGTTATCTCACACTGGCGAATAGTGGTCCCGGCAAGTTTGTCAAGCCGGTAGTTGGCCTTGAATAGCGATAGCAGGCGCACGGTTGATACCTCCGACGCGCTATGGAGTATTTACTTTTAACACGTGTATTTTTAACCATCAAATAAATGTTCTTATATACCATAAGACGTCTTTTATAACGACCTCACACACAATCAAACGGAAACGATGAATATATCAGCGATCGGATATTTCAAGGAATAACATCATTGACGCAATACAAGGAGCTATCTTTCAAAACATAGGTTTGTGCATTAACTATGGGGTACTGTTACAGTTAGTATGGTTGGTTTTAAATTTAGAGACTATAATTTTATGTTAGTAGTTGGGCAACTTAACTTATGGTTATTATTTTTGAGAAATGTATATTTACAGATTAATTCTATCTATCCTGGTTTAGCCTATACCAATCTTCAAAATGTTGATGGGCCTTTGATTGAATGTGAGTTTGGTCTCACTGAGGAAATTGATCAGGGGGTTGTCTATCTTGCCGAGAGACTTGAAGTAGTTCACGGCAAGTTTGTGTACGTGTTTGTCAAGGTAGTCAAATTTTAGGTCATTGTGAATAATAGTGTTTCTTGTGTACCAGTCGTAGTTACCCGCGGCACGCAAGAATTTGTTTTGAAGTCTGTAATTTGAGTATGGATCTGTTGGAGATGGTTGTGTGAGCCCATACGGTGCTCGCATATGTGATTTGTGGGCGGATGATGGATTTATACAGCAAACACTTGTTTTTAAGCGAGAGTTTGCTGTTATGTTTACATAGTGGGTGAAGCTTTGACGCAACTGCCCTAGCTCTACGCACCGCATTGGTGATATGGGGTTTCCAGGTTAGTTTCTGGTCGATTATTACCCCCAGGTAGCGGGTAGACGTGGTCCAGTTGACTAGTTTGTCATTTATGATGACTGGCTTGGCTGGTTTACGCCGTTTTTTACGTCTGGAGAAGAATATTGCCTGACTTTTATCCGGGTTGATTTTCATCAGCCATTTATCGTACCATGGTACTAGTTGGTCCGAGTACTTCTGGAGGGTAAGCGAGACTCCCTTGGGGCTAATGGAGCTTGCTAAGATGGCAGTGTCATCGGCGTATTGCGCGATGTTTGTGTATCTATGGGTGGGAGTGGATATGTCGTGTGTGTAAAGGTTGAATAGTGTGGGGCCGAGGATAGAGCCTTGGGGAACTCCAGCGGAAATGTCACGCTGAGTTGACATTTGGTCTTTCAATTTGACCTGAAATTTCTTTTCTCTTAAGAAGGATGCAATGGATCGAATTGAGTGGGGGGTGATGTTGGCGGCAATCATTTTATAAAGGAGGCCTGCGTGCCAAACTTTATCGAAGGCTTTGGTAATATCTAGGAAGATTGCTCCAGTGGACATGTTTCGGTCGAAGCCGTCTATTACGGTTTCAACGACTCTGTGTATCTGGTGAACTCCAGAGTGTTGAGGTCTAAAGTAAAATTGTGTTTTGGGAAGGAGGTCAATTTTAGCGCTCTCGTTGTTGTGATTTGAGATTAAGATCCGTTCCAGGATTTTACTCAGTGAGGAGAGCAAGCTAATGTGTCTGTAGCTTGTTGCGAAGGAGGGGTTCGAAAAGGGTTTTCTGATTAGAATGATGTTGGCAAGTTTCCATTGACTCGGAAAATAGCAGATTCTGTTGGTGGCGTTTAGTATTGTTGTGAGTGCAGCGATGGCTTTTTGAAGGAGTTCTTTTAGAGCTTTGTTGGAGATTCCGTCCGGGCCAGGGGCCTTTTAAGCGGAGATAGTTTTAATGATTGTTAGGACTTCAAGCGGCGAAGTGGCGATAATGAGTACGGGGGCTGGGTTTTTGAGGTAGCTATTGACGGAGCTTTTAACCATTTGGCAAAAGTCGCTTTGTAGGTTGGAGTTTGATAGAGAAAACTGTTCCCAGAGACTCTCCGCTAGGGCTTCTGCTTTATCGGTGGTGGAATAGACGAAGTTGTCTCCAACTTTGATCCTATCGATTCTATTGCCGTTGCTTCTGAATATTTTTGTCAGTTTCCAGAAACCGTTATGTCCGTCTTCTAGCGCTCTGAGTTTAATATCCCAGTTGTCGTTTCGTAGTTGCCACAAGGCGTTTTTAACGTCTTGCTGAAGTCTATTCATTCGCTGTTTAAGGATAGGGTTCTTGGTCCTTTGGAATGCCTTCCTAGCTCTGTTCTTAGGGCGAATAAGATATCGGGGGGTAAATACACGAATAAGCTTGCGGGTGCAGAGGGGAGTGAGGTGTGGTAGTGGTGCTGGCTTCCAAGGCTGACTGTATTTCATCAGTGAAGATATTAATGGCGGAGTCTATATCTTGGGTGGTGTGAATCGAGTGGGGCTAAGAGATGGTTTGATGAAGAAGAGTTGAGAATTTTTCCTACGGAGGGTGGGATTTATAGTGACGAGCGTGTTGGCGAGTTCTACTATGACCGGGTGATGGTCAGAAGAGAGATCATTTATTACAGTCAAGGATTGCGCACCTGGAAAATTTTGGGTTAGAACGATGTCTAGAATATCGGGTCTGCCTTTGAGGTTAGTGGGGATTCTTGTGGGTTCGTCTGGGGCCATGACGGAGAGTTTTGGGTTTGAGAGTTGGGAATAACGTTTTCCGATATATATTAGTGTTTCGGCTGTTCCATCTGGAGTGTTTGGCGTTAAGGTCACCTGCGGCAATGGTGGATTTGTTGGTGTTAAAAATGTTGTCCAAGTTGTAAGTGTTGTTTTTGTGGGTTGTAGACTGCGTCGAGGATGATGAGGATGCGCCTGTGTTAGTCCAAACTTCTATTGACGTCAGTTCTATCCCTGTGGTAATCGGCCGCGGGGCCAAGTTGTGTTGGATTGTGTGTTTGATGAATATGGCAGTGCCGCCGGTGGCTTTGCCTATTCTGTCGTTTCTGTACGTAGTGTAGTCGATTACCAGGTTTGAGCCAAGTTTCGTTTACTAGTGAGATATCAATGGAGTGTTGGAGCAAAAATAGCTCGAATTCGACACGCTTGCAGAGTATGCTGCAAGCGTTCCAGCAAAAGATCTTGAGGTATCGAGTCATTTTTGTTGTTGTGTAAGTAGGGCTAGGATGGACGACATCGTCAACTGCATTTGATTGAAGCTTTCAGTCGTCCAGGGGGTTGAGTTATGGTTCTGTGTTGTGTTGGTTTGTCTTCTGTTGGTGGTGGAAGTTAGAGGCAGAAAGTTGGATTTGGAATATGAATAGTGTGGCTGAGGTTGGGGGAGCGTGGGGTTTCGGGGTTGACGGGCGTTTTTCTTGGTTTTGTTGTTGGGATTTGCAAGGCAGCCTCGGGTAGAATCAAGAAAAAACCAGTAACATATATTGTTACTGGTTTTTACACAGGCATTTAGCGCCATCTATTGAAAATTAATTTAGTTTAATTTTAATAAATTAATTTTTATATTGTTATGACATATTCTAGAAATCATAATCTACTTAACTTAATTTATAATATAATTGAAGAAGACCTTATCTCGAAAAACTGTGCCAAAGACTTGGGTATTCTTATAGATCGTCATTTAATGAGCATTTTTACCATATAGTCACTAATTCATATAAGCTATTGGGATTTATCTGCCGAGTTGCGAAGCTCTTTAAGAATCCGCATACTCTAATATTGCTCTATGCCAGTTTAGTTCGCAGCAATATGGAGTATGCTTCAGTCATATTGTCTCCTTATTACTAAACTTATATAAATCGTTTAGAGACAATTCAGAAACGCTTTAATTAACGCCATTAATCCCATAATAATGGTCTTGTAAGATTGTTACCAACTTATAATGATAGACTCTCTTATTTTAAGATCGTAACTTTGTCTCATCGCAGAAAGGTTTCTGATTTGTTACTTTTATATAAGATTGTCAGTGGTGTCCTTGACACATTTTGAACGAAATTAATTTTAGAAATAATGCCCGATTCACCAGATGTATAAATCTTTTCTACCCACCAATTTGTCATAACAGCACATCATTTAATAGTGCAATCGCACGGATATGCCGTTTTTACTATAGTATGGATGATTGCCCTGACCTTTTTGCTGATTATTTCAGTACTTTTAGGGCTAAGCTGAAGAAGCAATTCTGTGGTTAATTTTCTACTTCACCTTCATTGCCATTCATTATTTATTATTTTTAATATTTTTTTGTAATTTTTCTTTTTTGTTTTCTTTACATTACCTTGTGGTGCTGCACCTTTACTATAATATTTTCATTTATATTTTTATCTTTTTTGTCTCACTGTACTGCTTTACTTATAATACACCCGATTTTAACCGGCCTATCGCTAGTGTATAGGTATAATAGTTTGAGTGGTTTTTGGATACAGATACCTTTGGTGGAATTGAAATGTAAAGCATTTTAATTGCAATCAACGATTGTGATTTTCGAGTCATACATACATACATACATATGTATATATATAATGTAATGACTCATAGTTTAAAAAAATATATAGTTAACCTGTAAGATAGTCAATCAATTTTGGCAATGTTGTCATATTATTTTCGGCAATAATTATTGATATTATTGAACATCGTTCATTTTATATTACATATTTTCGTCGAAACTATACATTATACGTTAATTTAAGAGTTCCCAAGGACAGACAAATACAAAAAAGTGGATACAAATAATCCGCCAACTGAGAAAAGAAACAGATTGGGCACCAACGACCAACACCACCATATACTTAAATTGTAAATAAATCTATATCAAAATAAAATTTTAATTTCTGTAGTGAATATGTGATGACACTGATTATATATTTCGTGTGTTATGGGGTAGTTATGGAGACGTGCCGCGTATTATTGACACAATTTATTTATTCATATAGGCACTTCTATTTTTATAACATTTCTCTGCGTCTAAGAGATTGCATCCAAAGCGACGAGTGTACATTTTACAGATAAAGAAACATATAATACATAACCATTATATACTTTTACATTTTTTTACATGTTACAGTGAAAGCATATTTCAAGCGAAAATATATTTTCACCAATTCAAGCAGTGAAAATGTATCAAACAATGAATTTACAACGTTTAACTCTATAAATTTAACCCTAACAACCCAATCTTAAATGAATAGGGCCAACCCTTACTTAATCTAACCTATCCTAACCCTTAAATAATACCAACCCTAACAATCTAATCTTAAATGAAAAAAAACCAACCCTGAAAATGTAAGTGGTTATGATTTCACTGAACTGTCAGTGAAAATATATTTTCACTGTGACATATACATACATATATATATGGTCAAACATTTCAAATTACATTGCAAACATTTTTAATTATACATACATATATAATACGATCAATAAACATTTTTATACCGTACGAATATTTTTGTAAATTAATCATCCACAGAGATATCTGTAGAGAAAATTTTTATACAATCGGCGAACCAAGAGACACTGAACATCTCAAGGTTTGCGATAGAAATTGGGGAGGGAATGAAAATTTTTACAGGAACCGTTTCAATGAAAATTAGAAAAATTGACAAATTCTGATAAGAAACGATCGACCTCGACAACCCAAGGTCTGGCCAACAACGGGACTTTAGTGGGAATCGAACCCGTGACACTCTGCACGAAAGTATACTATGCTAACCTCTAGACCACGCTGCTGGTATACTTACATATAATCACGAATCAAGAAAAAACCAGTATATATATACTGTTTGCCACCAATATTTCTTCTAGAAAAATAGTCTCCCGAGCATTTAGCGCTTTCTATTAAAAATTAATTTAATTAATTAATTAACTTTTCTATTGGTGTTTTATATTGTTAATATTATATGTAGGCAGTTAGGTAGTTTTTACTTACATATAATAAATACCCCCTGAAATTTTCATAGTGTCAGATGAAATTTTCAAATTTCAGATTTTCACAGCTTCTCCGATCCATTTATGTATCTATTGTCTTGGAACGTAAAGGTCTCCAGTGGTGAGTCTATTGCTCTGTGAGAACTCCAGCGTATCTTTTGTTCGGCACTTAATGAGTCCCGTTCGCCTAATCCGGGGTCTGTATTGTTCACCCACGAATGCACTTAGACAGTAAATACTCTCTCCCATGTTCACACGTTACAGTATGTATTTACATACATGGGTTATATTGAAATTCTTTGAAAGGTAAAAAATATACCGTTTTTTTTTCAAATTTAAATATGTATACTGTTAGTATTACAACTTCGGCATTTAAAAATATCCAATTAAATTTACAATATTTTTATTGTAGTGAATTTAAAATGAAAGCAGCATTTATTTTTTTTAATATTCATATTAATCAAATTAGTACATACATATATCAAATACATATGGCAAATTGCATTTTATTTATATAGTCTTACAGTTACAGATATAATTTATATTCAATGTGTAAATAATACATCAAATACTTTTGCGAAATGCATACTTACTAACATAAATTATTATATGATATTTTTCAGCTGAGAAAATACACCACATACTGTAATTAAGTAAGTCATTATTTATTCATTTGAAACAAAGGCCAAAAACACACTTTTATAAATATTTTTTATTTATTTTATTTTCAAAAATAGCTCAATAGCTTATACAAGATATTTGATATCTGTTTTAGCAGATATTAGTTTTGTTAATTTTAAGCTCGGTTCACTAGATGTTCAAAACTTTTTTATCCACCACATTTGTATAATAATACTTCATTTAATTGTAAAATTGCACGGATATACCGTCTTTACAATTGTACAGTTGATTGCCCTTATTTGTTCTCTAACTCTATCAGTACATTCAGAGCAAAGGTGAAGAGGCAAATCTGTGGTTGATTCATTGTCACTCATTGTTTTATTAATATTTACTATGTTTTTGTATTTTTTTTTTTGTTTTTTACTGTATTACCATGCGGTGCTCACTTTAATAGGAATTAAAATATTTTATTTTATGTTTATATCTTCTTTTCGATCTATTTCTCTTTTATTGTAAATTTATTACTTTTTCTAATTATTTTTACCTCAACCGGTAGTAGTACTTTGACTCTAGAGAATCAAGGATGTTTATGTTTTTCTCACAACTTTTGGGTGTATTGAACTAATATTTTATACCTAGAAGCTTAAGCTTAATATCACGATAATATTATATATAAAATTTGGTGAACATCAGTCAGTCATCAATCAAGTGATAGTTTACTCTTGTTCGATTTTTCTTCCACTATTTTTCACGACCCTTTAAATGTGTGTGCTCTTCTTGAAAAAAATCTAGTAATTGTAACGTTGCGACACTGCGCAGCAAATTTTGTACATCATTCGCTCGGTAACCTTTACTTATTTAAACGCCTATAAGTTTATCTTTATCACACTAAATCTTATAAAATTTGCATTATAGACTCTCATATATGTATATATTACTGCACCAATAAGTTAAATATATAATGAATGTTAAAATGTTTATATTATAATGGTGATAATTCGATATGCGTTATAGCCAATTTGCACCTAGGTCTATAGTAGCTATAAAAAATACAATAAATAAATGTTCATATATGATATAAATAAGCTGTTACATGACGACTTAGTATCCCATTTGGATATCTGTATGTACCTGTCGCTGCTGCTGCTTCTGCCCCTTCCTCGTTTACTTGTACTTTCAAATTTTAAAGGCTTTATTCGTGATTCGAGAGATGTAGCAGTTTCAACTATTGAATTACACAATTTTTCACCCGAAACCTGATGCAGTCCGTAAATGGGTTGGGCAAGCTGTGGTTGGGGTTGTTCATCAATCATTCACGCCGATTTACCCTCGGAGTTTGTCCCATGTGACGCTGATACGATGCAGCATCTGTACTGGATCAAGCTGCACTCTCACACATCGTCCATTTTCCTTATTTTCGTGTAATATAGCACATGTAATACAATATATCACAAGAAACCCAAGAAAAAACAATTTAGATTTGATCGAGCGTCATCGCTAAAATAACCCTTGGTCCTAATCGGAATAATGAGGTGATTATGAAAGTGGTTTAAGCTAAGAAATTTAATTAAAAAAAAAAAAGAGTTCATCGTTTATTTCGGTTCACATTGTTGTAAAATAATATAATATATTTCAATGGTATGGTGCTTTTGTTTATTTTGATAATAGACTCAGTTGTATGGGTGCCGCGTCTCTTGTTACATCATTATTTTTGAGTCTATATTACTTGCAATCTAAAATTTAATTTAATTACTATTATGTCATCATCGAATAATGGCGCAGGTATCTACATATGTACAATACATATATATATATATATATATATATATATATATATATATATATATATATATATATATATATATATATATATATGAGTTCGGTCTTTCGTGTCATGCGGGGAAGACGTGCTTCTGCGTTCTTCCCGCTATTACTCGCTTAAACCCGGCTATTGCACGAAATTTAATCTAAAAATTTAACCATCTAATCACTTATTTTACTAATTGCATCCTAGTATAATTTAAGTGTAAAAATAAACAGACGATCGGCCGTTAACAGCGTTTTTAATATCAGTGATTGCGAAAAATTTTGTGTTAATTTTGTGTCAGTTACAAAAGCGTATACGAACGAGATACATCTCCCTACCTGAATACAAAAAAATAAGGGTCCCTGCTCGCCAGTCAAAATTCGGTCCCACAGAAGCAATAAATCTTCCACATAATTGCTTTCAGACAAAAATTTTTAACGAACTTTACTTAATAGAATAATAGCAAACAGAAACGGTGTTTCCCAACTGTCTAATAGTTCTTTTTCATATTTAATTTATATTAAAGTAATTCGTGTAATTTTATATTCTTTACTAAATTTATTATTAAAATATTAAATTGCAAACCGCACTCACATATATAAATCCGTTGTCTCCAAAGAGGCGTCTCACGATAAAGATCTGTAAAAAAGTAGTATAACAATTGCTAATCTATTATTATCATAACTAACTACTTTCACTTACAAAGTAACCCTGTTAAATGGCATGTAATAACTCATAAGTAATCCAAGTGATACCTAGGATGACTATCTGTCAAAGCTGACCACAGAGAAGAGTCTATGGCGGTAAGAACTCACTCCTTGAATGGAAATCTCTCTCAAGTACCGCCTTTTTCTCAACACATCTTGGATAAATGCGAGAAAAATAATATCCAAACCTCCAACAAGGTAAGAGTGACGATGGATGATAGCTTAGCTAATAGAAACCTGTATTTAGCCACGTACAATGTAAGAACGTTATCGAGTGAAGGAAGTGTGCTTGCATTAGAGAATGAATTAGAAAATATCAAATGGGATATAATAGGACTTAGTGAAGTAAGACGAAAACAGCAAAACCAAATAATCCTAAAAAGTGGTAACTGTCTCTACTGGAGAGGGCTACCAAATGGTAGAATAGGAGGAGTAGGGTTTCTTATCAATAAGAGAATAGAAAGAAATATTATAGAAATAAGCGACATATCGGAACGTATATGCTATATAGTATTAAGAATCTCGAGCAGGTACACTTGTCAAATCTTCCAAGTGTACGCCCCCACATCTAGCCACCCAGACGAGGAAATAGAAGACTTCTACGAAAAAATACAGGACGCATACGATAATAGCCGTCACCACTTTAAAATAATCATGGGCGACTTTAACGCAAAAATAGGACAAAAGGCAAATACTGAAAGAGCAGTAGGCAATTTTGGTACCGGCCAAAGAAACGACAGAGGCGATCGCCTCATAGAATTCGCAGAACACAACAGGCTCTTTATCACTAATTCATTTTTCAGGAAAAACACCAACAATAAGTGGACTTGGGAGAGTCCTAAAGGAGACAGAAACGAGATCGATTTCATCCTAACAAATGCCCTGCACTCCGTTAAAGACGTTAGTGTTTTAAGTAAAGTAGATATAGGTAGCGATCACAGATTAGTCCGTGCCAAGATGGCCATTAATATAAATTGCGAACGTAGGAAATTAATAAAAGGATGCAGTAACTCTCCAGATTTCGCTCAACTAAGGTCTAGGAAAAAGGAATTCGAACTCGAACTTGGAAATCGATACGGGAAATTAAACCCAGAAGCAGACATCGAGGAATTGAACACTGTAATTAGTTCGGTTCTAACCTCAACAGGTAAGAAATTAGGTGGATTCAGGAAACAGATTAAATTAAGCAAAATTTCAGCGGAAACAAAAAACCTAATTAAGCATAAAAGGAATTTAGATAGGGATAATAATAAGCAAGAATACAATCTAGTAAATAAGGAAATTAAAAAGAGAATAGTCAGGGATGTCAGGGATTTTAACAGCAAGCTAATAGAAAATACCATTAAGAATAACCGTAGCCTGAAAAAGTGCAAACAGGATCTTTTCTTAGGCAAAAACCAAATGATCGCAATCAGATCAGAGAGCGGAGTAATAATTAGGAATAGAGAAGAAATCATAGACAGAGTTTACACGTTCTATGCAAAACTATACGAGAACGACAACGGCCAATTCCCCGCTCTGGAATCGACACACGGCCAAAGGGTTCCTGCAGTATTGCCTAGCGAAGTAGAGGCCGCGCTAAAAACTGCAAAGAACGGTAAAACCCCAGGGGAAGATAATATTCCCATTGACTTACTAAAATGTGGCGGCCCCCCCCTAATTAATATCTTAGCTAGGCTTTTCAGCAAATGCATCCAGAACCAAGTTATACCAGAAGGATGGAATAACGCAACTATCATTTTAATACACAAAAAAGGCGACAAAAGCGATATCAAGAACTACCGACCCATTAGTCTACTTTCAGCGGTCTACAAGCTCTTCACGAAGGTTATTACAGAAAGGCTGAAGAATATCCTCGACGAGAACCAACCTATAGAGCAGGCAGGGTTTAGGGCAAATTTCAGCACAATGGACCACCTCCAAGTAGTTGGCGAACTAATCGAGCGCGCCAACGAATATCAACGGCCATTGTGCCTAGGTTTCGTCGATTATGAGAAAGCCTTCGATACAGTTAGTCATAATGCAGTACTTAACGCTCTAAAAACACAGGGAGTGCCGGAACCCTATGTGGGACTGTTAGCTGCAATATATAAGAATGCCACAGCTTCGGTTAAAATTTTTTCAGGTACAGATAGATTTAGCATAGGAAAAGGAGTAAGACAAGGAGATACAATCTCGCCCAAGTTATTCAATGCGGTGCTTGAGGGAGTTTTCAGGAAATTGGATTGGGATACAGCCGGAGTAAGCATCAATGGTCGCTTTTTGAGTCACCTTCGGTTCGCAGACGATATAGTTTTAGTAGCTCGTGATTCAGCTGACCTACTTATCAGACTAACACAGCTGGACAGGGAAAGTAGAAAAGTAGGATTAAAAATTAACGTAGATAAGACTAAACTAATGTTCAATAGTTATTGCATGCCTGATAGCATCCCCTTAGATGATAAACCAGTAGAAGTAGTAAATAATTATTTATATTTAGGTCAAATAATTGACATGTCTGGTAGTAAAAATGAAGAGATAAAGAGACGTATGAAATTAGGGTGGAGTGCATTTGGACGGATGAATGCTGTTTTTAAATCAAAAATGCCACTCTGCCTGAAGAAAAGGATCTTTGATCAATGCGTTTTGCCAGTGATGACGTATGGATGTGAAACTTGGACACTGAACGCCAAGATGCAAAATAAAATCCAATGCACTCAAAGAAGTATGGAACGCTGTATGCTTGGCATAACGAGGAAAGACAGGAAGCGGAACACGTGGGTGAGAAATATGACAAGGGTAGTGGACATAGTGGATAGAGTGAAGAGATTGAAATGGCAATGGGCGGGTCACGTAGCTAGGAGGATGGACGAAAGGTGGACAAAAGAAGTGCTTGAATGGTACCCGAGAGAAGGCAAAAGAGTAAAAGGAAGACCGCAAGGAAGATGGGTGAACGAAATTAGGAAAATGTGCGGAATGAGATGGATGAGTGTTGCGCAAAACAGAGACGAGTGGAAGCGTGTTGGAGAGGCCTTCATCCAGCAGTGGATGGCGAATGGCTGTAAATGATGATGATGATGATGATATATATATATATATATATATGTGTATTTAAAATAATAATAAAAAATTCTGTTCATTATGTCTTAATATATGTAAAGAAACAGATTCTTCTCTAAAAAAAATCTTTTTTTTTGTATGTTAAGCAAAATTTTAAATATTTGAAACGAAAGAAACATGACCTTGACCACTGTCATAATAATGAGCATAATTCGTTTTTTTTTATTTTAAAAACGGTCTTATATTTGAACCTTAATTTTTTTTATTTCCGTATAAGTTACATGCAAAAATAATTTGTGAAAATAAAATATAAATCTAGTAAACTAAAAATGTATTGAATTGTAAATAGGTTTTTGAGCTCTTTTTCCTAGTATGCTATACATTCACATTAGAATAATATAATACTATGATTACTAACAAAATTAAATTAGAATTGTAAAATAGAAAATGACCGGTAGATCAGTAGCTATTAAAATAGATATAAGATTTACGAGTATTGTGAACAGAATTTCGTAATGATAAAAAGCATTTAAAAATCAAAAAAATCATTGTATTGAAACATTGTGTTGTGAAAATTAAAAATATTTTTTAATCAATTCAAACGTAAACCTTTAAATGTCTCGAAACGAAAGAAACATTAATTTGACCACTTTCATAATAATGAGCTCGTATAAAGGCCTTGTCACCCGTAGATCAAGTCCTGGAGTTGAAAATCTGGGTCAAATGTATGAAATTTTAACTGCCGTTCAAAATTTGAAGAATAATCATGTAGGGAATTAATTGAATATAAAAAATATACATATTTAGATAATAATAACTTAATTCAAATTTGTCAATTAAATATTTTATAAGACACTTAACGGTATCGTCTACCTCTATGCGCCAGTTGAGGTCTTCGCCACAAATGGGAATAATATCTCCTTACATAGCTGTTGCAAATCAAGTCTTGTGGTACTTTTGGTTCTCCGGTTACTGTGGTTGCAGTAATTTTTGTTCCATATCGTCCCATAAATAATATTTAACCAGTGGTATTCTTGATCGCGAACAAAAATGGACGGTTGCAGTTGAATCCATTTAAAAGAGGTGATGGCTCGGTTAAAATTGCTATAAAAACGTTATTTTAATTGTATGTTTTTAATATTTAATATTTAATATTCAACTAAAATTTATCAAATCCTAACGCTACCGTTTTCCTATCAATGTCCTATCCTTTAACAATCTTTCTTCAGGCGACGACTCACTGGTGCTACATTCCTTTTTAAGCTCCTAAATGGTTTCCTTTATTGTTCCGATTTACTGAGTAAGGTTGGTTTCAGGATCCCAGTTAGGTATTCTAGACTCGTTGCACTCTTTTCACTTAATCCTTTCAAAACCAATTCCCTAAAATATTCCTATCTGCAGCGTGCTTATCGTATGTTTAACGGGGAGCTGATGATAATGATCTATTCGGTATTTCCTTGCATCAATTCAGGACTGCCATCAGGAGAGTCTTGATTGATTGATCCATTTTCTATTTCTATAATGTAATCTTTATCCAATATTATATCACTTTATGTTTAGTTACGTACATTTAGACATGTTTTAGGTTTTATCCTTTTCTTTTTCATTTGTTTGTCTCTATGTACCATTTTATGTAATTTTTAAAAATCTATAATTGGACTCGGGTGTTGTTTTATTTTGTAAAATTTATTCTTTATTTTTATGAATTTCTAAGTTTCTTTTCTGTTGATTTTTCAATAAATAAATAAATATTATAATGACTTACAAATACATTTAAATATTAAATAAAAATATTACGGTATAAAATTTATAATTTCTATTACATGTAAAAAATATTTCTGTCTGATTGGGTTAGCGGCTTGGGGGGATAATTGAATCCAAAACCTTTAAATAAAAAGGACACCTACATATGTATTTATAAGGGGCGGTAACATTCCCGGTCAACTTAAAAATTTAACGTCCTGTCGATAAGAATTTCAGTAACCGATACTAAGCTTTAGTTCGGTAGGACGAACGGTGTTCAAAAAATCGTGATCTGCGATTCTGAATTCGAATCAGTCAAAATCTCGAATTTTCGCATGATCACAAAACTTCGTCTATTGTTACTACGTACATGCATTGACAAAGTAATAAAATTAAACTCACGATATTTTTGTGAGTTTAATTTTATGGGCCTCTGCCCCAGTAAATTTACAATGGGCCTCTGCTATTTTTTAATATTAATCAAGTGAATATCTCAAATATACATAATTTAAAAACAAATTGTATTTTATTTATTTAGTTCAAGAATAAATGTGAATCAAATACTCATATATCAAGTAATGCGTATTTACTTACATAAATTATATTTTTCACCTGAAAAAAGACACCACGTACAGCAATTAAATCATTATTTATAGTATTCGTTTCAAACAATGGCCAAAAAACGCAGTTGCGTCAATATATGTACGATGTACATACATGTTTGCACAACATTTTAATTACGCAGTGCACATTTTCGTTGGTTTTATTATTTTCCCAATCTTTCAAATCATTCGCCATCATCTTGGGAATTATGCATATACATAATGTGGGAAAAATATTATTTGTGTTTTATGAATGCAATTATTTTTAAATAATCTAATTCAATTTCATGAAAATAAAGTATTTTTTATTTGCTCTGCTTTAAGCGTTTTTAGTTTAAAATTTGCAATTTTTCTTCATATTTTTACGAATCTCGTTATTACGAGATAAAATTTTCGCGACAATGAAACTGTGCGGTGTTATAAATCACTTCAAAGTGAAACGAATTGAAAATCCCCAGACAAATAACAGTATTCTCGGTAGTAGTCTTGAGAAAACGTTGCAATGTATCCTGATCATATAATTGTAAGTTTTTCTTACCTCAACAGTGTAGTCTGAATAATAAATTGTCGTCGGAAAACGCACTAATAAATTTGAATACGATTTCCACCATTTAATATGACATTGTTATTGTGTTATGCGTACTTATTTCCGGTTTCAATATTATTCACCCCGCTTATAATCGATTTCCGATAGATTTTACGTCGGCGGTTTAATTTATTTGTGCATAAAACTCATGAAAATTTCGATAGATGATAGAATATATGAAAATTTCGCGAGATTCCTATCATGCAAATTACTGAGGTTAGGTGCTGTGTGTGTGCTAGAAGAAGCATCTAAAAGAAATCATTTAATCATCAATGCTTCTCCCTTTCAAATTCTAAGGGTTTCATTTGTGGTTTCAGAGATATAGCGGTTTAAATTATTTCTTTACACAATTTTTCATCTGAAACTAAATCACTTCAAAGTGAAACGAATTGAAAATCCCCAGACAAATAACAGTATTCTCGGTAGTAGTCTTGAGAAAACGTTGTAAAGTATCCTGATCATATAATTGTAACTTTACACAATTTTTCACCTGAAACCAGTTGCAGTCCATAAATGGGTTAGACAAGTTAAGGTTGGGGTTGTTCATCAATCATTCACGCCAATGGCGTAGCGTGAATACCAGGCAACCCCCTGTAAAATATTTAGACACCCCTCCCTCCCCCAAATATATTCAAATTATTTTCTTACCGCCAAATAAATTTCCAAAATAATAATTCATATCTTTTTTTCTGAACTTTTTTCCGGCAAACACTTTTTAAAAAAATATTTTGTTGAAATTCATATTATTTTTCCTCTCAGGTACAATACTTATAAGCTCTTATCCTTTTAGTTGATGTTGTGACATATGCAGTTGACGTAATTTTAATTAGTTCCAATTTCAAACGAAGTAATTTTTAATAAGTTTCAACTTCGAGAACGAGCTCTCCGAAGTGGCTACAGTTACCGAACACATGAGGAACAAGATGATTGGAATAACGAATTTATAGAATAATTACAAATGAAGAGCTTCGCCGAAGTATGAAAACTGACGATCTTCTTTATTTTTATAAGGTTTATTTTATTTTAAGCACGAACGGAAATCAAGCACTTGATTAGACGATGATTTGTCAAAATCATTGTTATATTGGTCGGTTAGAGATATGTACATTTATGTATCTCAAAGTGCATTCATGGAATCTAATCTGGATTACCAACTAGTCGGGCACAATCTCTTGCTGGTGAATTTTCCTTAAAAACTTCCCACCTGTCAATACTGACAGCGAAAATATTATAAATTTGTAGGTTTTATTGGTTTTCACGCCTCGTGTAATTTTCTTTTATTGTTTAAGCACTGAAAAAATATATATGTATGTACAATAATAAGAGAATTCTCAGCTTTATATACATAAATAAAAATAAAAGAAAAAGAGATGCAATAATAAGAGAGGTTTTTAAAAAGCTTTGTCCAATGTGTAGATGCAGCATCTGTACTGGATCAAGCTGCACTCTCACACATCGTCCATTCTCCTTATTGTCGTGTAATAAATATTTATAGCACACACTATACAATATCTAAGAAGAAACGCAAGAAAAAACAACTTGGATTCGACCGTTCATCGCTAATAGCTCTTGGCCGGAGCCGGGATATATAGTAAGCAATTTTAACTACAGGTCAATATTTGAGGAAGAATCTTATAGGGAATTAATTGAATATAAAAAATATACATATAATATTTAGATGATAATCATTTAATTCAAATTTCAGTCAATTCAATATTTTATAATCCACTTAACGGTATCGTATACTTCTTTGCGCTAGTCGAGGTCTTCGGCACAATTGGGGATAATATCTCCTTAAATAGCTGTTACAAATCAAGTCTCGTGGTACTTTTGGTTCTTCGGTAACTGTGGTTGCAGCAATTTTTGTTCCATATCGTCCCATAAATAATATTTCACCAGTGGTCTTCTTGATTGCGAATAAAAATGGACGATCGCAATTGAATTCATTTAATGACTCGGTTAAAACGGCTAAAAAACGTTACGTTAATTTATATGAATGCATTTAATATTTTAATGACTTTCGAATGCATTTAAATATACCTGTCGCTGCAGCTGCTTCTGTTCCTTCCTCATTTACTTCAATAAAAGCTTTCTGAGTAACTTTAGAAACAACGATTCGTTGATTTCCACTCAATATTCCAGATAAATCACTTTTCCCCCCGTCAAAGATTAGATTGATTCCAAGCTGAAGTTAAACGCAACATTTTACATCAATTTTCAGCTATCTATGTACATATGTGCGTACACGTGTACAAATGTATAATAAAACTATATTATAATAATAACTGACTTTTGGTAAAACTACATCAAGATCCATTTTGGTTTCTATTTTAAACTTTGGAAGCGAAAGGGTTATGGGACGTGGTGTTGTAATTTCATCAAAAACGACTTCTTTCAAATTCGTACTTGCTATTTTTTCTTCCAATTTCGATAAGCCATCTATTTCGTTTGGCAAAATAATAACCATGGATGCATCCTTACCTAAGTAAGGCATTTCCAATGCCTAAAATTAAAAAAAAAATCAAATTGAAAATATGAGTGAGTTAATTTTAGTAATCGAAAATAAAATAATGTGATAATTACCCTCGCGTCTAATGTCGGAATATCAGCATAAGCATAATCTGATTCGTGACTCATCATATTAACCTTGACTATTTGGTTAGAATTCAAGTTAAAATCTTTTTGCTTTGTTAAAGTTGCATCGAATTTCGTCTGCCACGTACCCTTATTAAATGAAAATAAAAATAATATTTTGAAATAAAATTCTTTCAATATTTTGAAAAAAATTGAAAGATATAAAAACATTTTCTTAAGTTATAATATACAAATTAATCTCAACTTTCAATATATTGCATTTCTATTACGATACTAAAAGTAAATTAAAAACGTATAAAATAGCCTACCTTGAAATAAATAGCATTTACGAGAACCATGCTTGTTCCTGCACCTAACAAAGAAGGATCAATTAAATCCTTTATTTTATTATTTGTTTTACTCTCAACCTGTTCATAAATCGAGTCGCATTAATTTATATCAAAAAATGAAAAGTATTAATGAATTTCAGCAAATAAAAATCCAATAAATACCCATTGGTTTATAGTGGAAGCTGCTTTTGCTGATTCGCCAAAGTTTATATTTTGAACCTCTGAACGGAATATGTCGACAGCTTTTTTTTGAAATTCTGGAGCTAAAGAATATCCAGGACCATCAGGAATGTAAATTTTATTAGCAATATTTAAAGTAATCCCTTTTACATCTTGTAATCCAGCTATTGTAGACTTAAAAGCTTCAGCACCCTAAAAACCCAATCAATCAAATACTGCATATATGTATGTATCTTATTTTAAAATTAAATATTCATTATTGAACTTACTGAAACTGGTAAATACAAAGCCGAATTGAGTTCTTTCTGTGTCTCTCCTCGAGCTCCTACCGAAAGGAGCCCTAATGCTATGTGAGCCGAAAGTGGAGAGCATATTACATTGTCTTTAGGATCCAATACAGAAATTTCCTGTAAGCATTAAATATAATTAAAATTACTAACAATAATTTACATATATGTAAAATAAATGATTGAAGAATACCTTATAGAGCCGCGTTGAGAATTGATTGATGGCATTTAATAACAAATCTTGGTTCTGCCCATTGGTGATAGCAAATAACATAAAGATTATAACTAAAAAGATCACAAAATTACATATATAGATTTATTTTGAATTTATTAATTATTATTACTACATAGATTAATTCAGTTGTATCATAATTATTGCCTTTTATTATTGATTGGTGCATTTTAGCTACCTAGCGTTCAAGTGTGTTCAAGTGCTTCTGGCAGACTAAAAGCATGTCGTCATAAATTATGTATTTATGTATACATACATATTTCCTCTCGATTTTTAAACTCTCTAAGTCTTATGCTGCGTACGCACCAAACCAACGAACGGCCCCCAGGCCAACTTTTTACAAAATATCGAAATAAAAATTAAATTAAAAAATTGAAATTAAATATCAAAATTAAAACTATTATTATAATATTAAAATTAAATTCAAATATGAAAATAAAATTATAATCATTATATTAAAATTAAAATAAAATATTGAAAGTTAAAACAGAACATACACAATTTAAATAAATTTTCGAGATTGAGCTAAAATTAGATCATCAACAACCACATACAGGTAGTTCTCGACTTAAGATGTTTTGACTCACGAAGATACGAACTAAGATCGAAAAAAAATCAAAGAATTGAGTCATCTAGTTCCAAAACCCGGTAAAAGCATTTCACTCATTTGTTGGTAAACGCAGTTTTTCTGCCACAACTTTATTTAGTGGATTTCATTTACAAAGTTTTATTTTAATGGAAGATATACGATTTAAAATTATTTTGCAATTCAGTTTTTTGGAAAATTTTTGAGATTAAATGAAATATTAAGACTTGAAAACGATTTTGCCGATGTTTGTTCCCAAGTTGTCCTTTCACGGCGATTCCGTTCTTTTGCTCACGATTTCTTTCAGATTGTTTCTTTCTTGTATCTCCATCTTTGGTTTTTTCAATACTTCGAGACAGATCGTCCATGATAACAGCAATTACGAAGGAAATGCGCAATGACAGTTGCACCCAGATAACCGGCATCTTGCCATATGCAGTGTTCTGATTGGCTGTCGGCAGTTTTGCCGTTAATTCGAATAAACAGAGAGAATTTTTGCCGTTCTTTGGAACAAAACAAGATTTTAAATATTTTTTTTTATTTAAATTGGTTTTAGAAAGAATTCTTATCATGTATTAGTATGGGTGATCGTACGTTCGTCGATAATTCGTTGTATTTTCGGTACATCAAACGGATTTTTTTTATTCTTCTTCAATTGTTTCTCTCGTCGAAATGATAATATAGATAATTTTTTTTTATCTTTCACATCCAGTTGTTTTTTTGTTCGGCTTGCGTCGTGTTCGGAAGGATGAAGGTCAATATTAGTTTTGAGCGACTGAGTGGTCAATTCATCTTTCGCTATTATCTGTCGTATATACTTTACTGTGATGCGCAATTGGTGGTGTTTTAGTACATGTAAAAAGTTCAAAATAAAAAAAATAGAGAGTCACATCACAGTAAAGTATATACACAATCACAGTGAAGAATATACGACAGCTAATAGCGAAAGATAAATTGACCACTCAGTCGTTCGGAACTAATCTTAACCTTCATACTTCCGATCCGATCGGATGGCGAGTCAAAGGGTCAAGGTTAGTTTCAAGCGTGCAAGCGGTCAGTCCAGACGTATTCGCTCACTGTCGTGTATACTTTACTGTTTTGCGCAATGGATGATGACGAAGAAATTATGATATGGAGTTTTGTATACATTAAAGAAATGGAAAGGAAATATTTCTGTCAGGCGACGACTCACTGGTGCTAATTCCTTTTTAAGCTCCTAAATGGTTTCCTTTATTGTTCCGATTTACTGAGTAAGGTTGGTTTCAGGATCCCAATTAGGTACATGTTGCACTCTTTTCACTTAATCCTTTCAAAACCAATTCCCTAACATATTCCTATCTGCAGCGTGTTTATCGTATGTTTAACGGGGAGCTGAATGATGTTGATCTATTCGGTATTTCCTTGCATCAATTCAGGACTGCCATAAGGAGAGCCTTGATTAATTGATCCATTTTCTATTTCTATAATGTAATCTTTATCCAATATTATATCACTTTATGTTTAGTTTACTTGAGGTGTGCATTATTTCCTAACGCATGTGCGCTTTATGTGTTCATGCGTTGTTGTTTATTTTGTACTTGGTTATGTACAGTGTGGTTTTTTATTAGAACAGTGATGTGCGGTTGTTCTTGTCTGATATTCATGAACAACCGTCTCGTTCTCCGACGAAAGGGCTCTTAGACTATATTCGTTGAGGGGGGGGTGGCCTCATGTTGAGGGCTTTAAGGGTCAAATTCCTTGACCTCTAGAGCGGGCTTAGTACTTAGTACGGGCTGTACTATTGTACTTAGTCATGTTTTAGTTTTTATTCTTTTCTTTTTCATTTGTTTGTCTCTATGAACCATTTTATGTAATTTTTAAAAATCTATAATTGGACTCTACTTTATTTTTATGCATTTCTACATTTGTTGTCTGTTGATTTTTCAATAAATAAATAAATAAGTTTTGTAATGACTTACAAATTCATTTAAATAAACCTGAGGCTGCAGCTGCTTCTGTTCCTTCTTCATTTACTTATATAAAAGCTTTCTTAATAACTTTAGAAACAGTGATTCGTTGATTTCCACTCAATATTCTAGATAAATCACTTTTCCCACGCCAAAGATTAGATTGATTCCAAGCTGAAGTTATACGCAACGTTTTAGATCCGCTATCCATATAAATATATATGTATGATAAAACTGTATTAAAAAAATTACTCACTTTAGATAAAACTGAATTAAGTTCCATTTTGGTTTCTATTTTTAACTTTGGAAGCGAAAGGGTTATAAGACGTGGTGTTGTAATTTCATCAAAGACGACTTCTTTCAAATTCATAGTTGCGATTTTTTCTTCCAATTTCGATAAGCCGTCTATTTCATTTGGCAAAATTATAACCATTGATGCATCCTTACCTACAATGTATGGCATTTCCAATGCCTGAAATTAAAATAAATCAAAGTGAAAATATCAGTGAGTTAATTTTAGTAATTACCCTCGCGTCTAATGACGGAATATCAGCATAATCATAATCTGATTTGTAACTCATCATATCAACTTTGACTATTTGGTTAGAATTCAAGTTAAAATCTTTTTCCTTTGTTGAAGTAGCATCGAATTTCGTCTGCCAGTTAGCCTTATTAAATAAAAATTAAAATAGCATTTGACATTATATTGAACGAAATAATAAAATTTTCTTTAGTTATAATCAGTGGCGGCTCGTGGATAAGATATCTGGGGGTGCTGCGGTTGATTAAAAATAAAAATAAAATGTTTATTTGGATTATATTTTACTATTGACATCAAAATGATCATATGTATTTTATTTCATTATAAAATTGATTCTTCTGTCTTTTTTCCTTGAAAAAAGGTCTATCACCTTTTCGTTAAATTTTTCACTGTTCATAATCATTTTTTTTTAATTGACAGCATAGACAAAGCCGTCAATCTTTCCTGAACCATTGTGTTTCTTATATATGTATGTCTGTATTCTATTTATTGATGAAAAACACCGTTCTGGCTCACAGGTAGTTGAAGATGTAAGCAGAATTTGAATAAGTCTTGTTATTTCCACACGAACTTTGCATAAAGTGATTACAAAAATAAGTTTTAAAAATATTAATAAATCATTAATACTATGCATTTCTTTCCTTGAGTAAAACACTTCTAATTCAGTTTGAAGTTTTTCTTTATCTATCATTCGATATGATTCAACGGTTAGTAGTAGATCTTCCATTGGCATTTTCTTTCAGTACTTTTCAAATTTTTCTTTATTAAATAATTTCACAGCTTTTAATTGATTAGAAAAAGTTTATCTTTCTTTTATATCCTTAATAATAACATCGCACATATTTTTGGCTCCTATAATACATATGTGCGATAATATATGCATCACATATTTTTGGCTTCTATTCGCTTTAAGAATCTCACATTTGTAAAGGTAATGAATGACATTAGTAAATCTTTTTAAGTTTTCTTTAATTGAAAATGCATCGATATTACTAGATTGCATTTGGTTATAAATAATTTCTAGATGCGGCATTAACTTCTGTTATTGTTTTATCAGTATTTTCGGAAGAATATTTAAGTTCTTGAAAACATTGGCTCAGCTTCTCTTGATTTTGATACCATCTTAAATACTTAAAGTGACGTGTAGAAGGAAGTGTAGAAAGGTAGAAAGTGTAACAGGTGTAGAAGGAAAGACAAAAGGTGCAGAAGAAATGAGGAAAAGTGAGGAGCGTGTCGAGCGCGCGAGAAATGTGTATAAAACTGTTGGGAGTGCAGTACCGATCAAGCTTCTAGCTGCCCCCGCGCCCTTCCTTCGCCCACTGGGCATATTCCATCGAAAACCGTACTGCACAAAATCATAAACGATGCCTCACTTTCTGATATTAGTACCGCGATGTATGATCATTATTGGATGTATCGGTGTGCGGGCGAGCTTAATACACGCTTAAATAATATTGATATTTTCATATAATATACATACATTTATGTATATAATAATATTAAATTTTTCTCAATTTCCTTGGGGGTGGTGCAGTACCGCAGTGCGTATGGACGAGCCGCCACTGGTTATAATATACAAATTAAACTTTCAATATATTTTAATTACTACAAGAAAATGTGTAAAAAAGCCTACCGAAACTTATAGATATAAAACTTCATTTCAATAAACCAAAAGGTTTCTGAGAAAAACATAAAAAACCTCAAAAAGTACACTTCTGGTTGAGGTAAGAATAATCAAAAAATATTAGGGTATAAAATTTATAATTTCTAGATTTGTATATGTAAAAAATATTCCAGTCTGATTGGGTTAGCGGCTAGAGAGATAATTGCATCCAAAACTTTAAAAAAAGGACACCTATGTATGTATGTATGTAAAGGGGAGGTAACATTGCCGGTCACATTAAAAATTTGAAATTAACGTATCGAATCGTAAAAATTTAACGCAAAATGGGCCCCTGTTATTTTTTAATATTAATCAAGTGAATATCTCAAATATGCATAATTTAAAAATAAAATTGTATTTTATTTATTTAGTTCTAGAATAAATTAGAATCAAAAACTCGTATATCAAGTAATGCGTATTTACTTATATAAATTATTCTTATATGATATTTTTCACCTGAATAAATACACCACATACAGCAATTAAATCATTATTTATAGTATTCGTTTAAAACAATGGCCAAAAAACACAGTTGCATCAATATACATAACTAGTGTAGGGCCCGTTGATTTCAACGGGTGGTTTCGAAAAGAAATTGAAACTCGAATAAAAATAAAGTTAAAGATATGGAATCGACTGGTTTCGGAAAGACAAAGGCACAAAAAAATGAAAATTATGAAAAAAATGAAAAATATGAAAATAATGAAAAATATGAAAAAAATGAAAAATATGAAAATAATGAAAAATATGAAAAAAATGAAAAAAATGAAAAAAATGAAAAAACTGAAAATAATGGAAAAAAAAATAAAAAAAATGGAAATAATGAAAAAGATGAAAAATTTGAAAAAAATGAAAAAACTGAAAATAATAAAAATATGAAAAAAATGAAAAATAAAAAAAAATAAATTTGCTCCCCATACTGGTTGATGGTTGATCATAAGAAATCGGAAATCGAAAAAGATTGTCGACGAAAGCCGAAGATACGCGAATGATTGGATCCCCATACTTCTATAGGATAATCGAATATTGAGTAATTTTAGAGCATTTTTTCTGTCGAGGTTGTAGTCTAATGGCTAGCGACCTGTTCTGGGCGAGGGGGCCTTAGTTCGATTCCGTGATTTGGAATTAATTTTATATTTCAAATATCGCTAAAATATAAATTAATTTCAATAATTTAAATTAAAAATATATATTTAATTGTTTTATATGAAAAGAAAAAAAATGGTTCAAAACCTCGCTAAATGAAATTATTAAAATTATGTATATTTCAATTAATGTTTAAAAAAAAAAGGCGAAATGAAAAATTGGATTTGGCGTGATGTCCGAGACCATTAGCTCAATTTAGACCCATATTCAGGCTATTTGGGGTGATCAGTTCGAATCGCGACAAAGTCGTCTCGTCGAAAAATGAATTAATCGATTTTTATCGATTCGTTCATTATGTCGGCGAGAGCTAGGAAACACACACACACACACACACACACACACACACACACACACACACCCACACACACACCGATTACCGTCTTTATATATATGATGTGGAAAAAATATTATTTGTGTTTTATGGATGCAACTATTTTTAAATAATCTAATTCAATTTCATGAAAATAAAGTATTTTTTATTTGCTCTGCTTTAAGCATTTTTAGTTTAAAGTTTGCAATTTTTCTTCATATTTTTTCCGAATCTCGTTATTACGAGATAAAATTTTCGCGACAGTGAAACTGTGCAGTTTTATAAATCACTTCAAAGTGAAACGAATTGAAAATCCCCAGACAAATAACAGTATTCTCGGTAGTAGTCTTGAGAAAACGTTGTAAAGTATCCGGATCATATAATTGTAACTTTACAGAATTTTTCACCTGAAACCAGTTGCAGTCCATAATGGGTTAGCCAAGTTAAGGTTGGGGTTGTTCATCAATCATTCACGCCAATGGCGTAGTGTGAATACCAGGCGACCCCCTGTAAAATATTTAGACACCCCTCCCTCCCCCAAATATATTCAAATTATTTTCTTACCGCCAAATAATTTTCCAAAATAATAATTCATATCTTTTTTAATTCGAAAATCTTTTTTTCTGAACTTTTTTCCGGCAAACACTTTTGAACAAAATATTTTGTTGAAATTCATATTATTTTTCCTCTCAGGTACAATACTTATAAGCTCTTATCCTTTTAGTTGATGTTGTGACATATGCAGTTGACGTAATTTTAATAAGTTCCAATTTTAAACGAAGTAATTTTTAATAAGTTTCAACTTCGAGAACGAGCTCTCCGAAGTGGCTACAGTTACCGAACACATGAGGAACAAGATGATTGAAATAACGAATTTATAGAATAATTACAAATGAAGAGCTTCGCCGAAGTATGAAAACTGACGATCTTCTTTATTTTTATAAGGTTTATTTTATTTTAAGCACGAACGGAAATCAAGCACTTGATTAGACGATGATTTGTCAAAATCATTGTAATATTGGTCGGTTAGAGATATGTACATTTATGTATCTCAAAGTGCATTCATGGAATCTAATCTGGACGACCAACTAGTCGGGCACAATCTCTTGCTGGTGAATTTTCCTTAAAAACTTCCCATCTGTCAATACTGACAGCGAAAAATTTATAAATTTGTAGGTTTTATTATATAAAAAAATGTATATATCGTCCATCATCTCACACATCGTCCATTCTCCTTATTGTCAAGTAATACATATTTATAGCACACACTATACAATATCTAAGAAAAAACGCAAGACAAAACAACTTGGATTCGACCGGTCATCGCTAATAGCCCTTGGCCGGAGCCGGGATATATAGGTAAGATCCACGGTCGATTTCGTAATAAGGTAACATATAAGGTATAAAACCCGTGGATCAAGTCCTGGGATTGAAAATGGAGTCAAAGGTAAGCAATTTTAACTACAGGTCAATATTTGAGGAAGAATCTTATAGGGAATTAATTGAATATAAAAAATAAACATATAATATATAGATGATAATCATTTAATTCAAATTTCAGTCAATTCAATATTTTATAATCCACTTAACGGTATCGTATACTTCTTTGCGCCAGTCGAGGTCTTCGGCACAAATGGGGATAATATCTCCTTAAATAGCTGTTGCAAATCAAGTCTCGTGGTACTTTTGGTTCTTCGGTAACTGTGGTTGCAGCAATTTTTGTTCCATATCGTCCCATAAATAATATTTCACCAGTGTTCTTCTTGATTGCGAATAAAAATGGACGATCGCAATTGAATTCACTTAATCCCTTGGTTACAATGGCTAAAAAAACGTTACGTTAGTTTATATGAATAAATTTAATATTTTAATGACTTTCGAATGCATTTAAATAAACCTGTCGCTGCAGCTGCTTCTGTTCCTTCCTCATTTACTTCAATGAAAGCTTTCTGAATAACTTTAGAAACAACGATTCGTTGATTTCCACTCAATATTCCAGATAAATCACTTTTCCCCCCGTCAAAGATTAGATTGATTCCAAGCTGAAGTTAAACGCAACATTTTACATCAATTTTCAGCTATCTATGTATGTATATATGATAAAATGTATGATAAAACTATATTATATAAATAACTGACTTTTGGTAAAACTACATCAAGATCCATTTTTGTTTCTATTTTAAACTTTGGAAGCGAAAGGGTTATAGGACGTGGTGTTGTAATTTCATCAAAAACGACTTCTTTCAAATTCGTAGTTGCGATTTTTTCTTCCAATTTCGATAAGCCGTCTATTTCGTTTGGCAAAATTATAACCATTGATGCATCCTTACCCAAGTAAGGCATTTCCAATGCCTGAAATTAAAAAAAAATCAAATTGAAAATATGAGTGAGTTAATTTTAGTAATCGAAAATAAAATAATGTGATAATTACCCTCGCGTCTAATGTCGGAATATCAGCATAAGCATAATCTGATTTGTGACTCATCATATTAACCTTGACTATTTGGTTAGAATTCAAGTTAAAATCTTTTTGCTTTGTTAAAGTTGCATCGAATTTCGTCTGCCACGTACCCTTATTAAATGAAAATAAAAATAATATTTTGAAATAAAATTCTTTCAATATTTTGAAAAAATATTGAAACATTTTCTTTAGTTATAGTATACACATATATCTCAACTTTCAATATATTGCATTTCTATTACTATACTAAAAGTAAATTAAACATGTATAAAATAGCCTACCTTGAAATAAATAGCATTTACGAGAACCATGCTTGTTCCTGCACCTAATAAAGAAGGATCAATTAAATCCTTTATTTTATTATTTGTTTTACTTTCAACCTGTTCATAAATCGAGTCGCATTAATTTATATCAAAAACTGAAAATTATTAATGAATTTCAGCAAATAAAAATCCAATAAATACCCATTGGTTTATAGTGGAAGCTGCTTTTGCTGATTCGCCAAAGTTTATATTTTGAACCTCTGAACGGAATATGTCAACAGCTTTTTTTTGAAATTCTGGAGCTAAAGAATATCCAGGACCATCAGGAATGTAAATTTTATTAGCAATATTTAAAGTAATCCCTTTTACATCTTGCAATCCAGCTATTGTGGACTTAAATGCTTCAGCACCCTAAAAACCCAATCAATCAAATACTGCATATATGTATCTTATTTTAAAATTAAATATTCATTATTGAACTTACTGAAACTGGTAAATACAAAGCCGAATTAAGTTCTTTCTGTGTTTCTCCTCGAGCTCCAACCGAAAGGAACCCTAATGCTATGTGAGCCGAAAGTGGAGAGCATATTACATTGTCTTTAGGATCCAATACAGAAATTTCCTGTAAGCATTAAATATAATTAAATTAATAACAATAATTTACATATATGTAAAATAAATGATTGAAGAATACCTTATAGAGCCGCGTTGAGAATTGATTGATGGCATTTAATAACAAATCTTGGTTCTGCCCATTGGTGATAGCAAATAACATTAAGATTATCACTAAAAAGATCACAAAATTACATATATAGATTTATTTTGAATTTATTAATTATTATTACTACATAGATTAATTCAGTTGTATCATAATTATTGCCTTTTATTATTGATTGGCGCATTTTAGCTACCTAGCGTTCAAGTGTGTTCAAGTGCTTCTGGCAGACTAAAAACATGTCATAAATTATGTATTTATGTATACATACATATTTCTTCTCGATTTTTTAACTCTTTAAGTCTTAGGCCACGATCTGACGGCAAGAACTTTATTTAAATGAAAATCTTGGTGATATCTACGAAAGAAGTGTGCTGAGATTTGAAAAAGATAAGGTAGAAGTTTTAGAGTTTATTGTCAATTAAGAAGCAAGTTAAGTGTATAAAAAGTTTATCAGATACTTTTTGACAATTGTCAAAAATGTTTTCATTCAATAACTTGAAACATAATATTGAAAGAGACATCAAACTATTAAAAATTGATATAGCCAGTATAAATAGTAGCAACGACAGAAAAAAATGAATTACGGTGAGCTAACAAAAAAGGAAGTGACTTTAATAATACCAAAAAAAATCCAACAAACAAATAAAACTAAAGAGGAATGTAAAAAAATAATTAAACCGTATTCACTAAAAAAATACAGGGTGTTAAAAAAATTAGTAACGGTGGAATTGCAATAAAATGAAATAATAAAGCGGATAAAGTAAAAATAATGAAAGATATACAGAAAAAAATTTGGTGATTTTATTTTTTATTTTTACTTAAAATCACTATCTATATAATACACAATAAATATCAAGACGCTTAAAATAATTTAAAAGGTCAAAATAAAATAGTGAAAATATAATGAAATATTGTTTTAAAAAAAAATACTACTTCCGGTTTACGAATTCTGACCAAAAAGTTACCAAATCTAAGTTAGTACATAAATAATACAAATATAATTTTTCAGCTTAATACGTTCAGGGGTGTGGACAGGATCCAGGTGACAACATTTTTGACCTTTCTAAGAGGAGAAAAACCCACTTCCGGTTTATTAAATTTAGTGATTTTTTTTTATTTTCATCACATTAATACAAAAATTATACTTGAATTTTTTCGTAAAGATCACACATGTTTAAGGGGTCGAAAAAAATAGTGGATGATAAATCGAACAAGAGTAAACTGCCACTTCCGGTTGAGGTATGCTTACCAAATTTTATCCATAAATTTCTATTAGGCTTAAACTTCTAGATATAAAATTTCAGTTCAATAAACCAAAAGGTTTCTGAGAAAAAAATAAAAAACCTCGATTCTCTAGAGTAAAACTACTACTTCCGGTTCAGATAAAAATATTTAAAAATAATAAGGTTATAGACATTATTATTTCTATTACATGTAAAAAAAATTTAATCCGATTCAGTCAGCGGTTTGGGAGATAATTGAATTCAAAAACTTAAAAAAAAGAGGACACCTATAAGGGGAGGTACCATTTCCGGTCAACTTAAAAATTTGAAAAAAATTTTCGTCTATAAGAATTTTAGTACCCGATACCAAGTTTTGGTTCGATAGGACTAACGGTGTTCAAAAAATCCCCAAAACACACAGACACACAGACACACACACAAACACACACAGACACACACACACACACATTTTTTCTAGATCATGAAAACGTGATCAGTAATCGATTCTGAGTTCGAATCAGTCAAAATCTCGAGTTCGAATATTCGCATGATCACAAAACTTCATCTATTGTTACTACGTACATAGATAAAGTAAAAATGGGAGATAAATATGAAATTAAAGAAGGAAAAAAAAGCAAGAGTGAGAATTATAAGGATGTCAGAAGAATTGGAGGAGCAAGAATTGAATAAATCCATATCTACACAAAACCAGATAATAGAAATAAAAAAAAATTTTGAGGCTAAAAAAATTTGGTAAATATAATGCGATTATGGAGGTGGATGGAGATAATTTCAAAGAGTTTATGGAAATGGAAAAAAATAATTTAAATTGGGATAGGTGTAAAGTAAGTGAAGATTTGAACATATTTAGATGTTACAAATGCTACGGGTACAACCACAAGCAGATGTATGCAAAAATAGTAAAATTTGTTTTAAATGTTGATCAGAGGAACACATAAGCAATTTATTTATTTATTTTATTTATTTAATAGTTTTGGACCATTGTGGCATTACAGGAAGAACCTAATGCGCCACAACGGCCTACATTTGAAGAAGTAAAAGCAATGAATGCAACAGTGGGGTAGTGTAGTGTTTTAACTGCATGAAGTCTAACAAAAGACTAAATTTAAATCTAAAAATAGACCACAACCCGATGGACATACATTGTGACGTTTATAAAAGACAAGTGCAGATATATAAAAATAAGATTAATTATAAGTAGCAATTAAAAAAAGTATTTCGAAAACATAAAAATAATAATGATAATAATATTAACAATAAAATATATAGTATAAACGTACAGGGTTATATAGCCCACAAAGATAACATTAACTACCTAAAAAGTATTGACAATTATATAATAGATTGAAAAAATGTAATAGTTCCAAACATACTGGCGGTGAATTATTATTTATTATAAATAATATTGTTTACAATAATAATAATGTGTACAAGATTGAACGGGAATTTTGGACGATTGGCATGAATGTGACAATAAATCGAGTAAGTTTGTTTTTGTTTTTAGTTTATCGATCTCCAAATGGAAGTTCTACAAGGTTCTACAATTACAGTGAAAGTAGTATGGATATAGGTAAAAATATTTCAATGTTGTGGGATTGGAATTTTAGTTGGGATAAATTGAATGAATTTTATGTTAAGAAATTATATAATTGGGTAAATGGAATTGATTTTAAACAAATTGTGAAAGAAATGACTAGAGTGACTGATAATTCTAATTCTTTTATAGACTTAGTCATAACAAATATGATTGATTTAAAATGTAATGTAAACGATGTACCATTGAATTGTAATCGTAAGTGAAACGTAAAGGAGGTTTGTAAAAATAGCAGATCACTCTAATGTTGTTATTTTATTGGAACCAATAGTTGGCAATCAACTTGTGGAAGTAATATGTTTAATTGAAAAGTAATATTTAGATTTTAATATATTGAATGAAATGCTGAAAGAATGTATGTAAGTAGAATAATGATAGTCATAATGTAAATGTTTTATGGAATGAAATATACAATTGTTTAATGGATGTAAGAAATATGTCCTTACAATCCAAGAAGTTTATCTTTCGTCATTCATTAAAACCTTGGTTTACAAAACAAGTCAAAGAAATGTTATCACAAAAAAGTATTAAAGTTTAAATTCCGTAAATAAAATGAAATTCTTGAAAATAAGGCTTGGTGTGAATATAAAAAGACTAGGAATGCTGCTGAAGCCATCTTAAGAAAGGCAAAAATGGAATGGTACGACAGAAATATTGATAAATTAAAGAATGATCCGACAAAAATGTGGAAAATAATAAAAACATTGATTCCAAGTAAGATTGAGCCAGGAATGAAAGAATTGTGTATAGTGATAAAGTAATTATGGCAGATAGTTTGAATGAGTTTTTATATATGTATAGTATTAGAGATATTGTAGATTCAATACAGGTTGGATCTCATTATCATTATAATAGTTTGGATAATTTATCTACAGCGATTAAATGATATTTTTAATAGCATGAAATCAGTAAGAAGTATGGATGATTTAAATGTGGAAATATTAAAACAAACATGGACTAATATAGGTTCATGTTTGTTAAAAATAATTAATTTATCATTAAAAACAGGTATTGTCCTAGATGCTTGGAAAGTGGCCACAGTTGTGCCAGTGCCAAAGGTACCGGGCACCTTTAAGGACAATGAATTGAGATCCATTAATATTGTTGCGTAGGGGTGGGTGGAGGATCCAAGTAAAAGGCCAACAGTCGTTTCACAGCATTTATTGATGATTAAGGAGTTACACACACTGTCACTGCTCCGTCCAGAATGAATTATATCGCCTACGTACCGCCTTATAAAGGGTAGATCTCTCAGGACGCTGCAATTGCCGGATGCTGCTCTCCGATGTTGCCCTTGACAACGCCTCAAGTTGTCCTCTCCCGGCAGCACTTGTACGAAACCTCCCGTTTCGTAACCTCCTTCCGTCATCCCGATTACTTCTTGGCGGCCACCGCTGATAATGTCAAAGTCGAGTTGCAGTGATAACTGCAATTCGACAACCGAAAATGTGATGACCGATTCTGTGTGTTGCAGTGAAAACTGCATTTTTTTGTTTCGTGTCTCCATGGCTCGAACTCTCTCCTATAGCTCCCGAGGATGGCTTCGCTGTAGCTTCTCTTCCTTCGCTGGTGACTTTGTTCCACGGCCCATCTTGGATCCCACTTCTGACACCAGTGTTGCGTAGGGGTGGGTGGAGGATCCAAGTAAAAGGCCAACAATCGTTTCACAGCATTTATTGATGATTAAGGAGTTACACACACTGTCACTGCTCCGTCCAGAATGAATTATATCGCCTACGTACCGCCTTATAAAGGGTAGATCTCTCAGGACGCATAATCTGTTTACCTGTTGTATAGTCACGTATTCGGATATGTATTTCCAAGAGATTGGGTCTTCCCATACCGATTCTGAGAAATAACTAATAACGGTCATTGTTTAGCCTAAATGCACTTAGAGTCCAGATATAATCTTTGGAAGTAAGTGCATGCATTTAGTTAACCGATAACAGATATCCGTTGGTCTAAGTACAATTCGCTCAATCCACGGCGTACGTAACATTGCCTCCCTCTTAGGTCAAATCGTCCCGATTGACCAACAAATCATAACTGATAAATCTACAGTAGTTACATTTATCTCCGATATCAGTCACAGTTACATTTACAATTACAGTCGTTATCTTTACAGCTACAATGGAAATAATGACATTTAAATTCTACTACCGTTACCTTTACAATTCTAATTCTGTTACAGTTAGATTAACGTCACCTTTACAATTGAAACAATTACATTAAACCTTCGTTAAACTTCAATTTACGACACCTTTACAATGTAAACAAAAACATTTAAAGTTTCGTTACACTACGATTTACGCCACCTTTACAATGGAAACAATTACATTAAACTTTCGTTAAACTTCAATTTACGACACCTTTACAATGTAAACAATTACGTTAAACTTTCGTTAAACTTCAATTTACGTCAACTTTACAATGGAAACAATTACATTAAACTTTCGTTACACTTCAATTTACGTCACCTTTACAATGGAAACAATTACATTAAACTTTCGTTACACTCCAATTTACGTCACCTTGACAATGGAAACAAAAACATTTAAAATTTCGTTACACTACGATTTACGTCACCTTTACGATGGAAACAGTTTCATTACATTTCTAATCGCCTAAAATTTGTCATCCGATGTTCTACATTTGGAAATCATTATTTGTTAGCTCTTCGGTCCAAAATTTTCTCCAGTGTTTGGTCCATGTTGCTCGTATCACCAAAGTCCAAATTTGCTATGGCAGCCCCGTATTCCTGTCATGTGGCCCAGTATCCTGCTGCAGACCAACGTTCAACCCAGAACGTGCTCCAAAGCCATGTCCCACAAGAATGGCTCCCATCCTCACAAAAGTGACTTGGTCCATGTCTCTCGTGTCACCATCGTCCAAATTTGCTACGGTGGCCCAGTGTTCCTATGTCATGTGGCCCAGCATCCTGCTGCAGACCAACGTTCAACCCAGAACGTGCTCCAAAGCCATGTCCCACAAGAATCGCCACCATCCTCACAAAAATGACGGTTGACCCTGGAAAATGTGCACCCCTCAGTCTGCCACTCTGTTGGTGGTGCTTCTTTTCCGTTCCCTTGACCCTGGAAAATGTGCACACCTCAGTCTGCCACTCTGCTGGTTGTGTTTCTTTTCCGTTCCATTGACCTTGGTAAATGTGCACCCAACAGTCTGCCACTCTGTTGAATGTGCTTCTTTTCCGTTCCATTGACCCAACTGAAATCCATTTCTTTCTGATGTATTTTCCCGTTACATCTGCGAGATGATCTAAACACTGCTGCAACTGTCCATGTATTTTTTCAGGTACTCGTGTTTCCACTAGTTTCCAACTAGATTTTTTTTCGATGTTGACGTATATCAATTGCTCCGCTCTCTCTCGTTGAAGTCGCGATCTGGCGTTTCTTCGGTTTCAAATGCCCTCACGTGGTTGATCCAAGTCGCTCGTTTCCCCAACGTCCAAATTTGTTGCGGTGGCCCCGTCTTCCTGTCATGTGGCCCAGCATCCTGCTGCAGACCAACGTTCCACCCAGAACGTGCTTCCGTTGCCATTCCCTCTGAAGCGGTGCCTCTATCCTCCCAAAAGTGACTTGATTGACTCCACCGACTGACCAACCAACATTTATCCAATCTGATAGATGTGCCTCTCTGCCGTTGCATGGTTCCGATTGAATTCCATTTCAATCCGTTTACTTTCCGACTCTTCCAATTAGACTCGACTAGTTTCCAATTAGATTTTTTCCAGTTCGTTGACATCTGCCGTCAACAAACAGTTGAAGGGAATAGTGACTTGTAATCGACCATGTCTCAGTTGTAGTCGATCTCCGCTCCTCTTCTGACGACGATGCTTTCCCGTGGATCGTCGTCCCCAACAGCCGCTAATTCTTGCTACTTGCGGCGAATTGACGAACTGCACTCGTCCCGGTCGCCCTTTGGATGACTCTGCAATTGCCGGATGCTGCTCTCCGATGTTGCCCTTGACAACGCCTCAAGTTGTCCTCTCCCGGCAGCACTTGTACGAAACCTCCCGTTTCGTAACCTCCTTCCGTCATCCCGATTACTTCTTGGCGGCCACCGCTGATAATGTCAAAGTCGAGTTGCAGTGATAACTGCAATTCGACAACCGAAAATGTGATGACCGATTCTGTGTGTTGCAGTGAAAACTGCATTTTTTTGTTTCGTGTCTCCATGGCTCGAACTCTCTCCTATAGCTCCCGAGGATGGCTTCGCTGTAGCTTCTCTTCCTTCGCTGGTGACTTTGTTCCACGGCCCATCTTGGATCCCACTTCTGACACCAGTGTTGCGTAGGGGTGGGTGGAGGATCCAAGTAAAAGGCCAACAATCGTTTCACAGCATTTATTGATGATTCAGGAGTTACACGCACTGTCACCGCTCCGTCCAGAATGAATTATATCGCCTACGTACCGCCTTATAAAGGGTAGATCTCTCAGGACGCATAATCTGTTTACCTGTTGTATAGTCACGTATTCGGATATGTATTTCCAAGAGATTGGGTCTTCCCATACCGATTCTGAGAAATAACTAATAACGGTCATTGTTTAGCCTAAATGCACTTAGAGTCCAGATATAATCTTTGGAAGTAAGTGCATGCATTTAGTTAACCGATAACAGATATCCGTTGGTCTAAGTACAATTCGCTCAATCCACGGCGTACGTAACAATATGTTACCTGTTGTTGAAAAGTTATTACAAGTAGTTAAATCAATTGAAAAAAAATGTTGTTATGAATGATTGTTTGACTGAGGAACAATCTAGTTTTAGAGAGCGACATTCAACTGAAACGGTCATTCAATTGATCATTTCAAGTTGTATGGGAGCAGGGACGTCATTTGGAGGAGCATGGGGGGGGGGGCAGTTGCCACCCCTTAGTTTTGAAAAAAAAGTTATATTTTGTTTTGTTCAATGGTATTCATTAGTTAAAATTCTTAGAAATTGTTCATCCTATGAAGTGATTTGTTAGAAAGGTCTCCTTTACTTTATTTTGTCTCAAAAACAGATGTGTGACGTTTATTTTTCCGAAAGTATACGAACTTATTATTTGTTTTCAAGAAAGGTTTTAAATTAATATTTTACTGAATCTGTTCAAATTAAGTAAGTTAGAATTGGGTGGGAAAGTATCAAGTTGGTTTGAATGTTATCTGAATAATAGAAAACAGAATGCAAAAATCCATGAGAGAGTTTCTAAAAGTTTAATTGTTACATATGGAGTACCACAGAGTTCTAAATTAGGACCTATGTTGTTTATTGTATATATTAATGATTTGGTGAAAGTATTTGATGTATGTAAAGTTCATATGTTTGCGGATAATACTTTAATTTATATTGTAGGTGATGATGTGCAAGTTATGAGTGATATTTTATGTAGGGAATTACAGTATGTTAGTAATTGGTTATGTGATAATAAACTGAAAGTGAACTTAAGTAAGACTAAGATGATGTTGATGAATAATAAAAGCGTTGTGTGTGATGTGATTATGGATGGGAGAGTGGTAGAAGTATTAAGTATTTAAGTGGTAGAAATATTAAGTATTTAGGTATTTGGATTGTAAATTAAGTTTTAAGGTGCACGCAGATTATATTATTAAAAAATGGCAAAAAAAAGTTGGTGTGCTTTGTAGGTTAAGAAATTTATTAAGTATAAAAAGTAAAATATTCATATATAATTGTATTGTACGGTCTCATACTGTATATAACGCTACAGTGCTTAATCTATTTATTGTGTTTTGAAAAACCGCAGAAAGTGCAGAATAGAGCAATGTGTGCAATTTTGAATGTGAGGAAACGTAAGAATATTAGAAGTATGTTATATGAATTCAAATGGTTGAATATTAGAAATAGTCTTAAATTAAGCACTTTAAAATTTATATATAAGCTAGATAAGAATCTATTACCCAAATATTTTAATAATCATAGAGTTAGGAATAGAAATATACATAATTATTAAACAAGAAATAGGAATAAATTAATTATAGGTAGAGTTAAGAAAACAAAAACTGCAGGAGATGTTTTCCACAGAGGAGTTCAAATATAATGTATAATGCGCTTCCTGAGAGCATTAGAGGTGCTTGTAACATTGGTGCTTTCTTAAGGGGTGTTAATGGATACCTCTGTGGAAGATGACGGAAATATATATGTAACTTTGATAAAATGTTTGGAATTATATTATTATATTGAGGATTACTAATTATAGTTTTGTTAATTTTGCTAACTATGTTATATTATAGTTTTTAGTTTGAGTTTAAAATTGTTAATTGTAAATAATTCATTATCAATTTGCTATTTAATAATAATAAATAAAATACCTTTACATAGTGATGTGTTGAAATTAAAAATTTGCATCTTATTACAATATTCAAATAAAACATTAAACAGACTTGTGTACATATAATAATTTGGACAAGAACTGTACTAATACTTTAAACAATAACCACAAACACACCTGTGCTATTAGCTGGCGTGAAATAATCGCATTTTTAAATGAAATATCGAAATATCAAATGTTCTGTGAAGAAATAAAAATTTGAATTAAAAGGTTGTACCATTGAAGTAATAAAAATAAATTTACTTAAAATAAAAGTGGTGCAAATGTATGTATAATTTGAGATCAAGGATTTAATTTTAATAACGTGGAAAAAGGAAAAAGTAATGTTCAAAGAGGATAAAATGTTTGAGCAACAACCGTTGTTGTGTGATGAGCTATTCAGCCAGTGCATATTTCTCACCAGCTAATACAATATGTACTTGGTACATACATTAAATGGGTACGAATTGTAAAATGTATCGCCAAATAATTTCCCACCCTTTGAAAATAAAATGAGTATATATTCATAGCTCACATGGCAATTTTTCAATTAGTTGCCTGCACTTGAATACATAAAGCAGTAAAATGCGTCGATCACTAGTGAAAGGTATTATAATAGTTTTTTAATTGTAGTAGCCGTTATTAAAATTGATTTAATTCTGAAACGTCCCTTTTGTGATTAATTTTTCAGTTGTCTTTGTATGTATTTGGTTTGTTGTCTTATTTGCAACCGCCAATGGATATAGTTGCAATAAATTCAAAGGCCCCCCCGGTCCAATCATTGCACCACCTGCTGGGCCTGTTTCTCCTCTAGCAGCACTCGCTTCACTCTTAGTAGGAAAACTGGGAAAATCGAACAGTCCCCAATTTGGACATTGTTAAATTTTTCAGAGATAAATGTAGTTGAAAATCAAAAATAAATTACTTTTAAATTTTAAACAGGAAGCATTGTTTTAAAAGATGAGAAGCCAAAATTAAAATAACGTTGTTTTCAAAGCAACTAATTTTTAAAATTATTAATTACATTTGGTGAGTAGCTTTGAAAGTAAATGCTCTTCAACTGTACCAGAAGTCATTTCGGTAAATTATCGGTTATTTTTCTTCATGTTGATAATCAGCAGACATTTTTTTAAAATCTTATTTATGAAGCCTTATGTAAATAAATCGTTTTCTCATTAAATATTATTATATCAGTTAAATAAATCATCTTCTCATTAAATATTATTATATTTAGTTAATATATGTAAATCGCATACATACATATGTATGTCACAGACCAACTAATTCATCGTGAATTAATCGACATTGTAATTTAATGTAAAATATATTAACTTTAATAATTATAATGTGTAATTATGAACATAATTCGATCAGAAGTACATATTAAGAAAATAAATAAAATTTATTAAAATAAATAAAATTTATTAAAATATACACAATTTAAATTGTTTATTTTCATATTAACACACCAAAATAATATACATAAATATGCACACTAATACACTTTATTTATTTATGTATTAATTCAAGATTTAATTAGTCTTAAATTATTTATGTTCCTTTTTCCGAAAATTTTATCTAGCGATAATAACGAGGGGAACGTTGACGGTATGGTAACCTAGGCCACCATGGAGGAAAAGTGGGTCTTGGCCTTGTTACTGGAACTTCAGTTACTAGTGGACCAGCAATCTTAGCTCCATATCTTCCCATGAAGAGAATTTCTCCTGTGGACTTCTTGATCACAAACATAAATGGACGATCAATATTGAAAGCTCCACCTCCACGACTGACAATAGCTAAAATATTACAATAAATTCGATATATACATATATTTATTCTTATATGTACATATACATATGCATATATTAGGATGGCTATTGATCGGGAGATTTTTCCATAAACGAATTTATCATTCTATCGGTCTCTGATTTTAGAATCTCATATTGACGGACAAATCTCCACGTCACACATTCATATATACCTGTTGCAGCAGCTGCTGTTGTTCCTTCTTCATTTACTTCAATAAAGGCTTTCTGTAGAACTTCGGACACAGAAATTCGCTGATTTGAACTAAATATTCCTGACAAATCACCATTTGAAGAATCGAAAATTAATTTGATTCCAAGCTGAAAGTTCGATTAAAATTATAAATCTGCATATAATATTATAATATCAAAGTCAATAGTGTATTTACATTAGGTAAAACTGTTGATCGAAGATCCATTTTTGTCTCTATCTTGAATTTTGGAATTGAGATGGAAACGTTGCGTGGACTTGGCAATGCATCGAATACAACGTCTTTCAGATTTGTAGTTGCAACTTTTTCTTCCAATTTGGATAACCCTTCTATTTCTTTAGGTAAAAGTATGACCATAGACGCTTCATCTCCGGCATATGGCATTTCCAAAGCCTTAAATATATAATAAAAAAACCACTCAGTATATACCTTTAAATGTACTAAAATTGAACATTTACTTCACATATTAATATATTAATACATACTGCAGCATCCAATGAGGGTATATCACCATATGAATAGGATGAAGTGTGACTCATCGTGTCCACTTTAATTTTGTTTCCAGAATTTAAATTGAAATTTTTCATCGATGTTAATTTTGCATCGAATTTGGTCTTCCATGTGCCCTATGGAAATAAAGAATTAACAATTAATCAAAATATTATTTTCGAATCAATAACAAAAAATGTTTTCATGTCTAAAATCATAAATAATTTTAAAAAATGCATTCCCATTTTGTTCGGAATAAAAATTGAATTTAAATATATTGTATGATTAAAAAAAAGAATACCTTGAAATAAATTGCATTCACAAGAACCATATTTGTAAGTGGACCCAAAATAGTCGGACTAACTAAGTCTTTTATTTTACTATCGGTTTTTCCTTCAACCTGAAAACAAAAACAATATATTTTAATGAAAAAATAGTATATGTACATACATACATATGTAGATATCGTTAAAGCGAAATCAAAGTCGTTTCATACCCATGTATTGATAGTGGAAGCTGCTTTTGTTGCATCGCCAAAGTTGATTTTTTGAACCTCGGAATTAAATATATCGACTGCTTTTTGTTGAAAATCGGACGCTAAAGTGAATCCAGGGCTATCAGGAACGTAAATTTTATTGGCAATTTTTAAAGTTATCCCTTTTACATCTTGCAATCCAGCTATAGTGGGTTTGAAAACTTCAGCACCCTAAATATATCAAAAATATAAAAATAATTGCTTTTGAATATATTTCCGAACCAAATACCCAAAATTCAACATACTGAAGTTGGCAAAAACAAGGCCGAGTTTAGTTCTTTCTGTGTATCGCCACGAGCTCCAATCGAAAGAAAACCAAGTGCAATTTGAGCCGATAGAGGAGAGCATATTGCATTGTCTTTGGGACTTAGTGCAACGATTTCCTGAATTCAAATGAATAAATCATATATAATATCATATAATTTATATGCAAATAAAAAAATATTAAAAAATACCTTGTAGAACCGTGTCGAAAATTGGTTGATATCCTGTCCATTGACGATAGTAAATGAGACAAAAAATATAGCTAAAAATAAACCTAAAACGACATTATTAAATTACTATCAATTTTTATATATTTTAAGTGAAATAAATGAAATTTAAGTAAAATTACCATGCTATTATATTTTTTTACTAAAAATATTACCTTTCAACAGTGATAGATGCATTTTTACCACTTGTGTGTTCAATTGCCTCTCACCGACTAAACCAGATCGTCGTCAATACTTATGTTTATCTATATCTGCTCACATACCATATTTTAACTCAAGTAAGTAAACAAAAAACAGAATTTTCCATTTTGAAGACCAAAATTCTTTTTTTTTTTTTTTTTTAACTGATTAATTTAAATAAAACGAATATGGAAAATTTCACCATTTTTAATATTTCACTTGAAATAAAATTCAACTAATGATGATTCTGTCCTGGTCTTGATCTTCTCCCTGACTTTGTGTTGAAGGGATGTGATAGGGGCTCATGAAGCCACTCAAGTTCATTTTTAACCTTTCTTTGAAAACCTGTTCCTTCCCCGAAATGTGGAAATGTACAAAGGTAACACCAATTTTCAAAAAAGGTGATAAATATCTGGTCGAAAATTATAGACCTACATATCTCTGTTCTTTCTGCACCAGCAAATGTATTCGAAATAATTCTGCATAGATTTATTTTTAACGATTGTAGCCAATATTTGATTGATAAATTTATTATGCTTTTCTAAAGTAATTTGCAAATCTTTAGAAAATTTATTATGAATTTATTATGATTCTTCACTACAGGTAAACGTTGTTTATACTGATTTTGAAAAGGCCATTGATAAGGTTGACCATGGCATTCTAATTCGAAAGCTTTCTAATTTTGGGTTATTTGGTAACTGAGTATGTTTTTTCACAGATTATTTGGCAAACAGAAAGCAGCATGTTTCTTGAGGTAATCATCGATCGGATGAATATCACGCTTCATCTGGTGTACCACAAGGGTCCAACCTTGATCCATTATTGTTTCTTTTATTTGTTAATGATATTGGTATGTCGATTAATCGCTCTGGATTTCTGATTTTGTTGTCATTCCAATTGTGTAGGATTGCAGGATGACTTAGAATTACTATCTGAATGGTCTTTAAATAATAATCGACCATTCAGCTTGACTAAATGCCATTTCCTTCTCAAGGTCTCTTTCCCCTATTGAGTTTGCCTTCGGAACTATCAGTTAACGCGAACTGACTCAACTGTTTATCTTAGTATACTGTTTAGGAGTGACTTCAAATTTTCGACTCATATTTCAGATATGTGCTGTAGGACTACCAAAATGCTTGTATTTGTTTTTCGCAATTCTCACTACTTCCAAGATCCAAGTATAATGGTGTTACTTTATTGTTTGCTTGTCCGGAGATTATTGGAGTTTGGGTCTGTAATTTGGAGTCCCACTGAAATGAAATTCTCTCTATTGATAGAAAGAGTTCAAAAAAAATTTCTTAGATGCCATTATAGGAAGAAATATAAATATTACCCCTATTTATTTCCCACTGCCTTTTTACGAGGTATGCTAGGCTTTGACTCACTATCTTCGAGAAGAATTATTGCCATTTCCAAATATTTCTTTGGAGTATTAAAGGTAAGAATCAACAACCCTTGATTTTATTGGAATTTAAATTTTCGGCGCCTGAATGCGGTAAAGCTTTGCGTCATCATTTACTTTTCCAACCTATTCCAGCGAAAACGTCTGCTTTCAATAACTCGTCTCTTGTAAAGGCTATCTGGTTCCTTAATGTGATTGATGGGCATTTGGACCTATTCAATTGTCATGTTAATGAGCTGGTTAGTTTCTTGAGACTCAACACGAGACTATTTGAATGAGATGAATGATTGAAATTTTTATTGTTATTATTTTCTTTCTTTTGTTTTGTAAAACTGGTTTGACGCTTTTGGCAATCTTTCAGGTCACACTAGTCATTTTATTGTTATTATTATTATAAATAATAAATTAAATAAATAAATGTGTATATGTATGTACATAGGTAATTACCACGTCTGTAACAAACGGAATATTATATATGGCATGCAGTTTTTTCAAGTTAGTATGTATGGGTGTATTATAAATTATTTTTAGGGATTTATTTTGTATTACTTGGAGCTTGGAAAGATTAGTATTCGAGGCGTTATTCCATACAGGTGAAGCATAGGTTAATAATGGTAATATGAGCGCGCGATATAATTTTATTTTATTTTGAGTTGATAAAGAACTATGGCGATTAAATATTGGATATATTGAGGATATACCAATATTGGATATATTGAGGAACGTTACTCCTAAATGTTTTATTACTGACTGCCATTTCAGACTTTCTCCAGAGGGGATTTTCAGATCTGAACTTGGCTTATGCTTTCTAACACTAAAGAATATGGCGTCTGTTTTGGTTTGATTAATTTGAATTTTCCACTAAGTGAAGTGTTCAGTCATTGTTTTAATTGCAAATTCAAGATTTTTAAGAATAGTGTCTGGTTTTTTGCTACTTGTGAAGCAAGCGGTATCATCTGCATATAGAGCTATGTGACAGTTTTTTGGAATAGGTATGTCATTTATATATATGGAGAACAAGAGTGGGCCAAGCAATTGGCCCAATGAAATTTTCATTTCTTCTTAATAATAATGATTAGATCTTTCGAATAAAAACTAGGGAAATTTAATGGAAGGGAAAACTACACGTGAATACATAGTAGAGGTAATATCATAATAGTTGTTATTTATATTGAATTAATTCCGAAACACCCCTATTTTAATTAATTTTCCAGTGATTTTTGTATGTTTATGCTTTGTTGTCTTATTGGAAATGAATAGAGACAAGTATTTTGGGCATCTATTTTTGTCAATTTTAGCATTTTCATTTTGCATTTTAGCGTTTTAGGGCATTAAAAATGTTCAATTTTAGCATCTATTTTTCTGAAGAGTTTAATATTAAATAATAAAAAATTTCGATGAATTTTATCAAAATTTATTTACATACATATGTATATACAATTTAAAGACAACACAACAATTAAAAAATAATAGAAAAATTCAAAAATATTTTGAAATTAAAATTACAATAAAAAAAATGAATATACAAAGACAAAAAATATGAATATAAAAATATAATACCAATTAAAATTTATTAAAACTCAACATGGAGCATATGGAGATTTGTGCGACGATCGGTAACAATTATATTGTATTTACTAAAATACCTTTCAGCATCCACACTATTGACGGGACACCAAATAGATTTTAGGGCTGCACAACCAAACTCTTCATATTAAATTTTTGTTGCCATCAATAATAGCAATATATCCGGCGTGGATTCACTTTTTATATTCTCTATTAATTATCTAGAAAAGTGCTGATATCCTTACAAAGATTGAGTCTCTGTTAATACATTAAACAATGGCAGGTTTCTAAAAAACAAAACTGTTTTGTACCTTACACAGATGGATTGAATAGTTTATTCAATGTTTGGTGGAATAGATTTGTCTCATTTAGTCATGAATGCTAGTCTAGTTTAAAGACGCTTTTTTGAGCAGCCTTTTGGATACACAGCTCCAACAGTTCTTCTTTTGTTTACATTAGTAGACAAAAGCAGTTGCTTGGTTTCGACAGGAAAAACACCGTCTATGGTAAACTGCAAGATCTGTTTTATCCCCTCAATTTCTTCACATAATAAATGGGCAAAGGGATATGAAGACCCTTCTAAACTGTCTATTAATTTTATAAATTTTTATGCAAATTTCACTTTTGTTTGTTATTTTAGCATCTATTCGCATATTTTACGAATTTAGCATTTACTCCGAATTTTAGCATCAATTAAGCATTAATAGCAAAATGCCCAAAATACGTGTCTCTAGCAATGAATAAAGTTCGGTGACTCCGGTCAGTGTCCATATTGTAAGGAAAAATTCGGTGAACCTTTTTCTTCTGTAGCAGCACTCATTTCAATCTTTTCATGAAAACTGGAATAATCTATGAGTCAGGAACATAGGCATTTGCTAAATTTTCCAGTAATAAATTATTAAAAATTAAAAATAATTTGTTGTTTAAATTTACAAAAGCAATCTTTATTTTAAAAAGGTGAATTAATTTTACATTGTTTTGATAGCATCAAAAATTTTGGTCAGTTATAAATAACATTTGATGAGTAACATTTAAATCAAATTTTCTGTATCTACACAAAGCTAGTCAAACAATCTATCAGTTACTACATATGTTTGTGTTTATTTTCATTGCAGACAAATCGTTGCACATTTTTACTTTATCTATGTACGTAGTAACAATAGATGAAGTTTTGTGATCATGCGAAAATTCGAACTCGAGATTTTGACTGATTCGAACTCAGAATCGATCACTGATCACGTTTTCATGATCTAGAAAAAATGTGTGTGTGTGTGTGTGTGTGTGTGTGTGTGTGTCTGTGTGTGTGTCTGTGTGGGTGTGTATTTTGGCGATATTTTTAACACCGATAATCCTATCGAACTGAAACTTAGTATCGGTTACTGAAATTCTTATCGACACGACGCAAATTTTTTTCAAATTTTTAAGTTGACCGGAATCGGTACCTAGCCTTATAGGTGTCCTCTTTTTTTAAGTTTTTGAATTCAATTATCTCCCAAACCACTAATTGAATCGGACTGAATTTTTTGTAAATATAATAAAAATAATAATTTTTATAACCTCATATTTTTTAAATATTTCTATCTGAACCGGAAGCAGTACTTTTACTCTAGAGAATCGAAGCATTTTATGTTTTTTTTCAGAAACCTTTTGGTTTATTGAACTGAAATTTCATATCTAGAAGTTTAAGTTTAATACCAAGTTAATTATAAAATTTAGTTAGCATCCGTCAACCGGAAGTAGCAGTTTACTCTTGTTCAATTTTTCTTCCACTATTTTTTTTGACCCCTTAAACATGTGTGTTCGTCATAAAAAAATTCAAGTATAATTCTTGTAGCAATTTGATGAAAATGAAAAAAAATAATTAAATTTTATAAACCGGAAGTGGGATTTTTTTCACTTAGAAAGGTTGAAAATGTTGTGCCCACTACTCTGTCCACACCCCTGAATGTATTAAGCTGAAAATTTATATTTCTATCCTTTATGTACTAACTTAGAGCTGGTAGGGTTTTGGTCAGAATTCGTAAACCGGAAGTAGTATTTTTTTTAAAAACAATATTTCATTATTTTATTTTGACCTTTTAAATTGTTTTAAGCTTCTTGATATTTAATGTGTATAATAAAAATAGTGATTTTAAGTAAAAATAAAAAAAAATTACTTAATTTAATGAACCGGAAGTGGAATTTTTTTCCTCGTAGAAAGGTCAAAAATTGTGCCCACTACTCTGTCCGCACCCCTTAACGTATTAAGCTGAAAATTTATATTTCTATCCTTTATGTACTAACTTAGAGCTGGTAGGGTTTTGGTCAGAATTTGTAAACCGGAAGTAGTATTTTTTTTAAAAACAATATTTCATTATTTTTCCATTATTTTATTTTGACCTTTAAAATTGATTTAAGCTTCTTGATATTTAATGTGTATAATAAAAATAGTGATTTTAAGTAAAAATAAAAATAAATTACTTAATTTAATGAACCGGAAGTGGAATTTTTTTCCTCGTAGAAAGGTCAAAAATGTTGTGCCCACTACTCTGTCCGCACCCCTTAACGTATTAAGCTGAAAATTTATATTTCTATCCTTTATGTACTAACTTAGAGCTGGTAGGGTTTTGGTCAGAATTTGTAAACCGGAAGTAGTATTTTTTTTTTAAACAATATTTCATTATTTTATTTTGACCTTTAAAATTATTTTTATTTTCTTGATATTTAATGAGTATAATACTGATAGTGATTTTTAGTAATAAAAAAAATTTGAACAAAATCTGATAACCGGAAGTAGATCTTTTGTTTTGTGCAAGTTTCCATACATTTGCGCTCAATTTGTATCGCTATCATAGTCATCAGTTCAATATCGAATTTTGTTTTGTAACCTTCTTATATTCATCAAATACATAGATAAAGTCATGGGTTGGTCACACCCGAATTTTTTTCTTAATACTTATAACTTTGAGCCTTCATACTCCGGAGAGTGTGATATAGACCCGCCATCGTCCCCTTTTTATTACATACCTGCTTTTAGCTTCACTTACGATTACAATTCAGGAAAAAAATTGCCTCTTATCCGATCGTTTTCATACTTTGCCATTTTGCTCATTTTGGTCGTCAATATAAGTAAACGTATCCTCCGCCATTACGATGAAGAAAAAAAATTGGTTTTAGACGCGTTTGAAATTTGAATTTCTGAAAAGTGCCTGACGTTTATCCAGTTTTTAGTTTTAAACATAGATGGCGGTACTAAAATAAAATTATTGGTATTTTTATTCAAAATAATAATTTTATTCATACTCCTCCGGCTGCAAATGTGGCTTATAGTAATTCTCCCATTCCTCGTGGCCTCCGTTTCTTAAATTCACTGGATGGTGCCATTGACATTTGTCATATCTCTCGTCATTTTCTGCACCACTTCCTAAGTTACGGAAGTCGCCATCAATTAGAACGGTTCAGTTGATCAGTTAAGAACTTTTAAGAATTTATTTTGGCATATTTATTTATTTTTCTTTTCTTCTATTTATTTCACTTGTATTTCATGTACTTACATACATACTTGTATTTCATATACTTCGACTTATTTTACTTGAACTTCATGTTTTACTTGTATTTCATGTACCCTTTCTTAATCTTTTTAGCACACTCGTTGCTTTGGAGCAATCTGTTAGACGAGTGTGCTTGATTAATCGATGTCTTATAAAATAAAATAAAAAAAATTAATCCGACAAACGGAAATAAAACTTTTGTTTAATGTGAGTTCCTCTACATTAGCGCTAAAACTTGTACGAAAATGTTCTCATAGCTAGTATGTGTGAATATGCATGTATGCATCATTATATACAAATGTAAGCAGAATTTTGATTTTTTACACTTCTATTCCTCAAATATGTAAAGTAAAGGGTTGGTCACATACAATTTTTACTTTATCTATGTACGCAGTAACAATAGATGAAGTTTTGTGATCATGCGAAAATTCGAACTCGAGATTTTGACTGATTGGAACTCAGAATCGATTATTGATCACGTTTTCATGATCTAGAAAAAATGTGTGTGTGTGTCTGTGTATTTTGGGGATTTTTTGAACACCGTTAGTCCTATCGAACCAAAACTTAGTATCAGTTACTGAAATTCTTATAGACACGACGTCAATTTTTTTCAAATTTTTAAGTTGACCGAAAATGGTACCTCCCCTTTAGGTGTCCTCTTTTTTTAAGTTTTTGAATTCAATTATCTCCCAAACCGCTAACTGAATCGGATTAAAATTTTTTTACATGTAATAAAAATAATAATATCTATAATTTTATATTTTTTAAATATTTTTATCTGAACCGGAAGTAGTAGTTTTACTTCAGAGAATCGAGGTTTTTTATGTTTTTGTCAGAAACCTTTTGGTTTATTGAACTGAAATTTCATATCTAGAAATATAAGCGTAATAGCAAGTTATGGATAAAATTTGGTAAGCATACCTCAACCGGAAGTGGCAGTTAACTCTTGTTCGATTTATCTTCCATTATTTTTTTTGACCCCTTAAACATGTGTGATCTTCACGAAAAAATTCAAGTATAATAACCGGAAGTGGGATTTTCTCCTCTTAGAAAAATCAAAAATGTAGTCGCCTGGATCCTGTCCACACCCCTGAACGTATTAAGCTGAAAATTTATATTTGTGTTTTTTATGTACTAACTTAGAGTTGCTAACATTTTGGTCCGAATTCGTAAACCGGAAGTAGTATTTTTTTTTAAAACAATATTTCATTATTTTATTTTGACCTTTTAAATAATTTTAAACGTCTTGATATTTATTGTGTATAATAAAAATAGTGATTTTAAGTTAAAATAAAAAATAAAATCACCAAATTTAATGAACCGGAAGTGGTATTTTTTTTATTTACATCAAAAGGTTTCTGAGAAAAACATAAAAAATCTTGATTCTCTAGAGTAAAAGTACTACTTCCGGCTTAGGTTCAAAAATATTAGGGTATAAAATTTATAATTTCTATTACATGTAAAAAATTTCAATCTGATTCTGATTCAGTTAGCGGTTTGTTAATTGAATTCAAAAACTTAAAAAAAGAGGACACCTATAAGGGGAGGTACCATTTCCGGTCAACTTAAAATTTATTAGTGATCGTGAATAAAAGGTGTTGGGAAGGGGGTAATGTGTGAATTTTTCTCGTTAAAATCCATATTTTGATAATTTACCGTGCGGTCAATACCACACGGTAAATTGGTCATACTGTAAATTGTCCGCAAAAAATACCTTATAGAACCGTGTTGCAAATTTGTTGATATGCTGTCCATTGACGATTGCAAATGTGACAAAAAAATATCACTAAAAATGATCGTTTAACGATGTAATTAAATAATTAACAATTATAATACAAGTTAAATTATTATGCGATTATACATTTTCACCAAAAGTATTACCATTCATTAGTAACAAATGCATTTTTACCACTTGATGTGTTCAAGTGCTCTACCTCAACAAAACTATACCGTCCACAATAAATAATAAATGTTATATATGAGTATCGATTTACAGATCATTTTCTAACTCTGCTATGCATTAAAAGCAAACAAAAAAGCAGAGTTATTCATTCTAAAGAGCAAAATATAAATTTTCTTTGGAGGGATTAATTATTTTTGGTATGGAAAATTTTACCGTTTTTAATATATAATATTAACTTAATTAAATTCAATTACTAATAATAATTTCATTTTTTTTTAATTGAATGTGACAATTATAAAATTAGTAATTTGTACGTAATTATGTTTATTTCATATACAAGCTATTATAATTGTCCACACATAATCAATATAATATTATATTATTATATTGATTATGTGTAAATAAATCAATTGAATTCTGGTTTCTGAGAATATTCATTCTTATTTGAAACTCTATCTGACAAATTTTTGTTCTTCAAGTTTTTTCATATGAAATATATTCCAATGTTAAGTAAAACTATTTAAATGTATTATAATAATTAAAATAATAACAAATACATTTGAATACAACTGTAAGGCTATGTAATATGTAACAAAATTTATAATTAAAGTTATATTATGAGCCATTGCATTTTTAAATGTATGTACATATATGCTCAGCTTGAATTTGTTACACTTGTAAAACAAATACATTTAATATTCATCCTATGTTTTCAGAATATATACATATATTCAGATACACATTTTTTTTATTATTGCTTTAAAATACTTTAATTAATTATCTAATTAATTATCTAGCGAATAATACTAATTATTTATCTAGTGAATTTTAAAAGTCAAAAATATACTTTTTTTTAGCTATCATGCATTTATTGGACCAGTTCTATATTTCACTACATTTAATTGTATACATACAAACATACATATGTACATAAATTAAACACACCTGAAAATAATTTTTCTTCGAAACAAAAAAACATGACGAAAATTTCATTATTATTTTGAAAATAAAGTGACATATTCCTCGACCTTTAATCTGAATACTAAAAATTCTGACATACTAAGAAATGTAAATAGACCAAAATGACCTTATTTAATAACGTAAAACAACATTTTGCGTCAAAATAACTCATTTTGGCCTCTTTATATTTCATAAAATATTTTTTTTTGTATTTAAATTCTCTCAACGACTTTTATTTTTTAAATAATATAGGAAACGTCAAAAAAATATAAATTTTCTGAAAAGAACGCTTTCCCCATACAAACATCCATTAAGAACGGCGCACACTTCTTTCTTGACTTTTGACCGAAAAGGTGACTTTGAATTTTCGTTCTTCCGCCAATACTTATTATGTTCGAACCTAATAAATTTTAACTGGTGAATATTGAGCATTTATTTTTTTTTCAGTGGTAAAATATTGAAATTATTCTTGAAAAGGAGATTTTTTTTTGAAACTTTTGTCTGGACAAATCGAATGACATTGTTTAAAATAAATGATTTTTTTTATTTAACGTTCTCTTGATATGAAAAAAGCTTTCCACAATATCCATTGATAAAAATACAAAATTTGCGTTTTTCGCTCCGGCGTAAATTGACCTTTGTTGCTTCAAAGCCTATTCAAATTTTCATATTAAACAACAAATAACACAACACAAATAAATTTCTAATTTGATTTAAACAAACCTATTGTCATGATTTTGAAATATTTGATGCAAATTTTCGGGACAATAGTAAATTTTGACCTACATATAAGAGCTTAGCTGTATCAGTATGCTCATAGATGGTACAGATTGCGCAATATGGTCAACGTGTACGTACACTGTCGGGTACAAGGACGCTCACCATATTCAGGTCATCATTCGTCGCTTCGCATGATTTACAGCTGTCATGTTCAGATCTCCGAAGACGACTGAAACCCACCCGAGTCCCATAGGTGGAGTTGGGATGGAAATGGGGTGGCTAGATGCATCAATCCCGTTTAGGGGCGGCTTCTGCGTGACGGATGCGACATTAACGCCGGGCTCACATGCATCATCAGTCGCCTAATAAATCGGTGCTAAATTAATTTATTGCCACCCTTTTCACTCCTCCTATGACTCAAACCGTCCTCGACTTGTCGGATAGTTTTGCTAGTGACGTGTGACGATCTGACCCATATGCAGATAACATGGGACGTGACCCGATGGCCGAAATGTTGCCGACGGACAGATAGTGTCTAAATTTATTATATTTTTCCCATTTAGTACAGCAGAAAACCTTACACAAGGTGTTCAAAAATTTATTACATAAAATTATATTAATATAATTTATACTAAAACTGAATTAAATACAGTTTTTTTCGATTGATTCAAGCAATTTCTTTCATTTGTGACATACATACATACATACTTTTATAGTCAATATCAATTAAATCATTCAATCCTTAACACGTCATCTTCTATTAAGGATCTTGGTGTAATACTCAATAATAAACTAAATTTCTCTGAACATATTTCTTTTATTACCAACAAAGCATTTAAATCTCTTGGATTCCTACTCCGCTCAACAAAACCCTTTAATGATCCTTATGTACTAAAATTACTTTATTTTTCCTTTGTAAGGTCTCACCTTGAATTTGCCTCAATTATCTGGTCACCTTTTTATTTATCCCATATTAATTGTATTGAGAAAGTTCAACTTAAATTTATTAAATCCTTACGCTACCTTTTTCCTACCTATACCCATTCTACTGTTTCCGACATTTTAAAAATCCTTTCTTTTAACAATCTTTCTGTCAGGCGACGACATTCTGATGCTATATTCTTCTTTAAGCTCATAAATGGTTTTCTTGATTGTTCTGATTTACTGAATAAGGTTAATTTCAGAATCCCAGTTCGATACTCTAGACGCGTTGCACTCTTTTCACTTGATCCTTTCAATACTAATTCCCAAAAATATTTTTATCTGCAGCGCGTTTATCGTATGTTTAACGGAGAGCTGAATGAGGTTGATCTGTTTGGTATTTCCCTACATCAATTCAGGTCTAACATCAAGAGAATCTTGACCGATTGATTCATTTTTTCTCCTATTCTATTTTTTCAATATTTCCATTAATTTTATACTTTAGTTTAGTTATGTAATGTGCTATTTAATCATATTATAGCTTTCATTCCTTTCCATTTCATTTGTTTATTTTGTATTTACCTTTTTCATTTGTTTTTTATATTTGTAAATTTCAATTTCTTCTTATATTCTATCTTATAACCTTTTCCAAATATTTTAATACTATAGTTTAATTATGCAATGTACTACATATTTTGTCATGCCTTTATTCTTTACTTTTTAATTTGTTTTCCTTATATTTATCTTTTTCATTTTTGTAAAAATCTATTATTGGACTCGGGTGTTACATATATTATTTATTTACTTTTTGTTTTTTTTATACCTATCTCTGTACATCCTGTCTGTTGATTTTTCAATTAATAAAATAAAATAAAATAAAAATAAAATAAAATAAAATAAAATAAAATAGTCAATTTATGGTATTTCGCAACCCTCAAACTTTTTGATGTATAATTCATATATATATTTGATTTTTAAATGCTTTTTCTATTTTACAATTTTAATTTAATTTTGTTAGTGATCATAGTATTATATTATTTTAATTTGATTTTTGATTTTTAAATGCTTTTTATTATTACGAAATTATGTTCACAATACATCTTATATCTATTTTAATAGCTACTGATCTACTGATCATTTTCTATTTTACAATTTTAATTTAATTTGGTTAGTAATCACAGTATTATAATGTTAATCTAAAGCATAATAGGAAAAAGAGCTCAAAAACCTATTTACAATCCTTATTAATGTTCATAATACATCTAATACATAATATTAATTAAAGACTCTCTAAAGTCGATGACCTAAAGCAGATTGTGTTTAGGTAATCTGTGTTTATACCTGAAGGGTATAGACATTTTGTTGTAATCACCGAGACTCTTCACAAGTGTGTTAGTATGGCTATTAGTGATTCTGTCATAGAATCTACTGGTTAGTTTGTTAGTAATGTCTGCAACAAACGGAATATTATATATGGCATGCAGTTTTTTCAGGTTAGTATATATGGGTGTATTATAAATTATTTTTAGGGATTATATTATTTTAATGTTAATGTACAGCATTATAGGAAAAAGAGCTCAAAATACATACATATGTACATATGTAGTGTGGGCCTTAATTCATAGTTTTCGGCCGATGTTTGTAGACTTTCAAATACCCCCAGAGAAAGAATCAAAATCAGAATCCTAATCCTAAATCAAACACTATCATTTTTATTATACCTTGGCATACAATGAAGGTACATGTGTACATATGTCATCATAAGAATTATTATTATTTTGTCCACTATGATAGAACTATTAGAATTAAATTAAAAATCTTTTCATTTTTTTATTTAATCTTTAATTTGTACTAGGAAGACCTGACAGGTAGCCCCAATGCACCTTCCTGGCCAGAAATGTTGTACATTTTGATACAAATATTATTAGTATTATATAAAGTACCCAGAGACATCTATGGTCAAATTTGTAAATTTGCAGCATTTTAAACAATTCAGCGAAATTCAGTAAATACATATCAATTAACATCCACATAGACATTTATGGTCACATTTGAAAATTCGCAGAATTTTATACAATTCAGCGATATTCGACATTGCTGAAAACTCGATATTTTTCGAGAAAATGGGTAACGTTGCCAATTTATTGGAACCGTTTCAATGAAAATCAGATAATTGGCAAACTCTGATAGGAAACGATTGACCTGAAGTGCTTTTCATTCTTAAACTTTCTTCGAACTCACTTAAACTGATTGAATATACAAATGATACAACCAAATAAATGTGGATAACACACACTTGCGTTTCATCGAAGTTTATATTTTCAATCTCCGATTTGAATATGTTTACAGCTTTTTGTTATAAATCTGTAACCAACCCAGAATTATCGGAAGCATAAATTTTGACATCTTGTAATCCACCTGAAATAAATGAAACCAATGAATAATGAGAGAATCGAGAATAAAATGACAATTTTTCAAACGCACGTAATCGTAATCTGGAAAATATAAAGCCGAGTTGAGCTCCTTTTGAATTTCAGATAAGCGGTAATTATGTCAAAAATTGTATCTATAATACTTGATTGTAGATACATATAGATATATACGTATGTAGTATGTATGTACATATATTATTTACTATTTTTCATAAAATTGAAAGCACATATGTATACGTACATAAAAATACACATACATACGTATATTAAATATAATCATCTGGCGTTCGATATACAAATTTTCTTTATAACATAGAAAAGCTCTTTGGGTTCGTTTTGCGTTTGCAAAGTTTTTTTTTACTTCCTTTTGGCGTCTCGTTGTAGCGGAAAAAATATTAAAAGCGTTTACTGCGCGGCAATTCGCCCGTAAATCTCTCTTAGAATCGTATATAAATTTTTGTCAAAGAAAATAACACTACGGCCGTTCAATGTCGACCCCTAAGATTTTATTTATTTTTTAATTTGGCTTATTACAGCATTGAAAACGGTCGTAGGTGTCTTGTATACCGAGGATTTTTTTAAATTGTAATACATTCAAAACACTACATACAAACACTAGTAAAAATACATATTTTAGTCAACTTTCTTCGTAATTGAATTGTTTTGGACCATTTCAACGCGTTATCAACACGTTAAGAATATTTCAAAATTAAAATTAAAGTATAGAAATAATTGAAATTGGTTTTTTATATTTACATATAATACATACACACTTTAAAATATTCTTATTTTCTCATTTTACTCATCCACCAATGCTACCGTTTATTTAGTAATAAAATTAAGAACTACATATTATATGTATGTACATACATCCAAATTAATATCCAAAAAAATATGCGAAAATTTGTATAATTTTTTTCAATTCACGACACATAAACGTAAAATTATCTAAATATTATTATCTTTTCTAAATTATCCTATAAATACCGAGTCGTCGTTTTTAAACCGTAATCCGGCATATATAATATTGATGGTGTAATCTGTAATACATTTAAACGCAAAACATGGAAATTAAATTTTTTTTCGTAAATATTATACATAATAGATTTATATAGTTTCTCAATTCAACAAATGATATTTATTACAAACGTTGCGTTTGGTTACGAAAAACAGCTTGGACTTATTACAAAATTACACTGTTCGACACGAAAAATGGTTAAGAGACAAGTTATGGTTATGATTAATGGTTAAAAGACTTTCCTTATAGATATATGCCCAGTGAACATGAATCTGGTAATAAAAAATGTTGATTGGCTCGATATTCGAAGGTATGTGTATTTTTCTATATATTGGTGTTGTTCGGTCGATGTCTCAAAATATGTCAATTTCCTGTTCAAAATGAATATGGGAATCTATAGTAAGGTACTTTATCTTTCATTTGTAGTACTTTTCAGCTTTCAAATCTCTCTATGTAGTCGTCCAGTTCAAATCAAAAGTCTAAAGTACGTATTTTTATTTGGGATTTTTTTTTTCTATTTTCCAGTGTTAATACTATTTTATATTGAGTATTTTCTATTGAAACATGTTTATTGGGATAATTTTCTGGCCACACTATTTTTTTTTGTGCGATATGTTATAAAATTAAGTGTGCTTAATTTTAAATCGGTAAAATTGCGAGCTAAAAGCTCGTACTAGTATTTACTCCTATGTATTGAATTAATAAGGATAATAAATTAAATTGTATTTATATTAGAATTAAATAAAATTCCACTTAGAAAAATCATATTTCCACTATTCTTGTGGATTAATAACAAAAATTCTATTGATAACTACCTGGCTTAGCTCGATGAAATAAACGATTTTTTGTTATTAATCGTCGTCATTTGTCGAACAGTTTTATTGGACGAATGTTGTAATTTAAAAATGTCTAAATTTATTTTTTATGATAGAATCGACTCGTCAGTGCGCTTTTGAACCTCCTCGATATAAAAAGACGATCGCTCGACTCTGTCTGGTTTGTGTCGAAAGAAGTTCTGATTAAAAAATCAATAATCCAAACGCACTCATGCACGATGGCAAGAATGGCGACTTGGCACGCCAGCCCCCCACATTTGAATGGCAAAAACCCAAAAAAAAACCATGGATAATACAGACATAACGCGTACGGAATATCCCTAGCACAATTCCGCATTACGATATTAAAAGAAAACATTTGATTTATTTATGTACATGTACATATATAAATACATACATATATAAATATAAATATACTATATGTATATTTATATTTATATATGTATACATGTATGTATATTTATATATGTATATACGTATATTTATATCTATGTATATGTATATTTGCGTTTGATTTTGATTTTTAAATGCTTTTTATTATTACGAAATTATGTTCACAATACATCTTATATCTATTTTAATAGCTACTGATTAGTGCTTCCAATCCCGGAAGGTTACTTCAGCACCGGGATTGCTGTGCTGGGAATTTCCAAACCCGGGATCACGGTGCTAGCACCGGGATTTCAAATGTATAAGAAGAAAGTTAAATTGCATGTTTTCATATTTCGAAAACGTTCAATTGCATTTTGCAAACTCTCCCGATGTTTCACGCAAAAAATACTCCCATATTGGCGTACTAATTTTGAGAGTTTGGATACATTCTTTAAATTTTTGGTTCGCATCCATAAATTTCAAAACGGGTGGCAAATAAATGGACTATGACTGTCATTGCTCATCCCACCATTGTTCATTATATCATTTTGATTTATGTTTTTTCCATATTATTTTTAAAGAAATTTCTGCCAGCACCGTAATCCCGGTATTCAAACTAGTTTCGCGGTGCCAGAAAACACCGGGATCCCGGGATTGGAAGCCTTACTACTGATCTACTGATCATTTTCTATTTACAATCAACCGAAGCAACGCTAGGCATCGCTGACAAACCGACTTGAACAATATAAAATTATATTGATGAGCAAAATGAGCAAAATGGCAAAGTATGAAAACAATCGGATAAGAGCCAAAATTTTTCCTTACAATAGTGATCGTAAGTGAAAGTAAGAATAGGTTAGTAATTACATATTATTTGACTTTTCTTTATGGGATAACTAAGCTGATAGTATAACTGGTTCAAAAAACTTTTATTCATAATGCTTTCATTCATTCAATATATGTGTTTATAAAAATCAATCAATAATAAAAAGCTTGCAATAATAAAACAAAATAAAATGTACATTAGAAAACAGTGAATTTTGGATTTTCCACAATGGACCGAGTGGAAAACTTACGTCGATCAAAGAAACGTTAAATAAAAATTTTCATCGATGTTAAACAGTGGGTTTTTTGTGCGTTTTATATACACATGTATGTATATAGTTTTTAATATTTTTTTTAAAAAAGACGCTCAATAGCTTAATAGCTCTTGAAAAATACGCAGCCAACTAATCAATTTTGATTGGGTCGACTATGATATTTCTTATCTGATTAACCAGAATTTAAAGTCAACGTTTTATCAGAAAGTCCCATACAAAGCACAAAAAAATAAGTCATTTATACGGGAGAAGCAGCTTTTTTCGGTAAATCATCATTTTTCTCAGGTTCCCGTCATTATTTTGTAAATAAAAGTTTTTGAGAGCTTCATTCTAACACTCAAAATAATCTCAAAGTATCAGTTCAAATATGAATAATATCAAAAAAATTATGGAATATCAGATTTTTCCAAATACTATGATTGAAAATTTAACCCTATTCAAAAAAATACATTTAACCTTTTAACATTTATATATCTGTATCACAATGTAATCTTATGTGTAAATTCTATACTATAAAAATATCACAATTTCTTTCAATCAACCAGAGTATATTACATAAATAAAAGTATTAATTCAATCTAAATATAGATGGGGGCGACGACAAAAAATCAACTTCCCATAAATATTTCAATGATAATGATTTACAGTGGTTTTTCTTTGAAAATTAGGTTGTTAATTTTTACGACGAATCGTAGGGTTTTTCAGGGTCTTATTTAATTTTCCTGCCACTTTTCCGACGGCCGGCGTAATTTTTGTGTGCGAGTTTGTAAATAACGAAACGCTAATTGGTCGGAACCGAAATAGGTTAACTGCCCGCGCAAAATTGCCACATTTGTAAAGACATCAGATTTTATAGTTGTGTTTCCTCTTTCAAAGTGAAATTATTCATTCCCTTTTCTTTTTGCGTTAACGTTCCAATAAATAAAGCTGCCATCGCCTTCCCCCATCCTTGGGCCTAAACTCTAATTTAATAGCTCGTAGATCATTAAGTGTAATTTGGAATTTACGACCGTCGTTAACATTATGATAATTTACAACGAGGCAAATTTACATTATTGCTCTTTAAATATTTGCAAAAGTTTGTATGTTTACAATGTTTCAATGCCGCTATATGTTTGTTCAAATGTATCAATACCCTGTTAACCTTTACTTGTACAAGTTCAATGTTATGGAAATGTGACATTCAATTGGAAAACGTATCTATTATTCTATAATTAGTATTATGAAAAATAGTCTACATACCGGGTGAAATATGATCCTGAGTATACGTATACGAAAAAAGCTTTGAAATATGGAAATATTCTATAGTTCATTACGTTTTTGAACACAAATTCATCTCAGCAGTGTTCACGATTCACGATTCCACGATTACAGTTTTTCTACGAGGTAAGACATTATATTTGTAATATATTATTGATAGTATATATATATATATATATATATATATATATATATATATATATATATATATATATATATATATATATATATATATATATATATATATATATATATATATATATATATATCGATAAAAATTTCAGTAACTGATACTAAATTTCAGTTCGATAGAACTTACGATGTTCAAAAAATCCCCAAATTTTTTCTAGTTTGAATTTTTGCATGATGACCAAACTTCATCTATTAATACTGCGTACATAGATAAAGTAAAAATCCAACAGTGCTGCTCTATAAGTCAATAAATCGTTCATGCGTAAGTTCGAGTTTTCAATTACCGTTTTCATTGTGTGTCGTTCTTCGCTCGGCGGGAAAATCTTCATGCGGTTTTCCTACCTTTCCACCGCTCCATTTCCACCACCCACCGCCCCGGAAAATCTCGTCTACTTTTCCGGACGAGCTCGGTCACGCGAACCGTCCGGATATTACGTTTCTTATTCTCGCCGTTGTACACTTCCGACTTTTCTGAGCTTTCGCGTCGTTTTCTATTAACATTCGAACGCATAACGACGCGCCGTTAACCTTCAAATTATTAAAGATCGATGATGGGGAATAAGAAGGGGTATTGAAAAAACCCGATAATTGATGACCATTATTCAATTTGACGATCGAGAAAACGCCCAGAGTGAAACATCACCACGTTGTGACCTTGGATAAAGAAAACTATCAACTATAAATATCACAGTAGAAAATAAACAAGTATACCTATGTATATATGTATGTATAATGCCTGTTATGAGTGTCAAGTAATCCCATTAGGTACCTACTCTACTTATCGCAAAAATACCTTGGGTCATAATTAGCGAGTCTAGACGAAATTACAGTTTGAATAAAACAAAAAAAAATAGCATGACTTCTAAAGATCGTATCGGCAATCTCATTCTATCAATAAAAAAATAAAATTTGAGTTAAAATTGTAAGCTGGGTAAATTAAAAAAAAATACAAACTGAGCCTGGAACATCAGTCAGTTATTAAACTGGAAAATTATTGATACCTTGTTCAATTTTATTAACATTAGAATACCCCCAACCCTTCTTAACGATATAACCATAATTGAGGTTTGAGAAAAGCCATGGTTCGTAGCGTCTATGAAAACTACGATAGTAGATGGTATTGTTACAATGGTTCTACTACATACAATTGAATCCAATTATATATGTGATTTAACACACTCTAATTATTTTATTATTAATAAACAGCAGTTAGAAATATACCGACGACTGTTGTAAATATTATTTTTAATATTTTTTTAATATAAACACTTTTGCCAGATTGTTTTTATAATTTTAAGTACATAGTTTATCGGCATCCAACAATAACGAAAACAAATAATAACAAACTGGTTTTATTGTTATTTTTCCAATTCAATTTCAAATTTTAATAGCAATGTTAAATGTGTTGCTTCAATTAAATAGACATTTCTTTTATTCGTAAAATATTTTTAAATATTTTACATAACATCTCCGAAAACTCTCCAGGGGGTGATTTTTAGGACCGTGTACCATGTATATGGGCTAGAGGTGCTGCGTTTTTTCACATGTATATTAAAAATAAATTACTAAGAACATGTCCCACGTACCGGGCGAGCGTGCGGGGATGGAATGCGCGAGAACAGCAATGAATAGCACCCTAAATCAAGAGTAAAGTATAATTACATATATATATATATATATATACATATATATATATATATATATATATATATATATATATATATATATATATATATATATATATATATATATATATATATATATATATATATATATATATATATATATATATATATATATGTATATATATGTACTGTGCCACACCGTCCATATGTGCGAATTGTGCAAATCATTCGGCAGCTAAATTTCTTGAGGCGGCCGTCATCGAACCAAAAAAATCCTCGAGTTGTGATGTGAAACAAAAATCTAAAAGGTGAAAAATTGTGGAAATAACACTTTTTTCTACATGCTTTGCCGGATGTTATGACGGCCGCCTTTTGTATTGTTTTGTATTTTGTACTGAGAAACGATTTTCGAATGCAAACCCATACAACAAGGGTGATCAGCACGTGCGTTTTCGCCAACAAAACGTCATCCAAATAGCGTTCAAATATAAGCTTGTAAGATTGTAAGCTTCGAACTAATTTTAAGAATCGTGTGCGTCGTAAACAAAATGTATTGCACCGAACACGGTCACTTCACTATAATATTTAGGCGCATGAGCCATTGCGCTTAAATATTATAATATAATATCGTACAAAACATTCAATGATCCGGATCGACAAATATGTTCTGCATCCTAAATACTCGCAACAAATTCAAGTGAAAATACGAGATGCGCATGCATGACTACAGCCTTGAATGTGGTTCGTGTATCAATTAATTTCCAAAATCACCCGTTGAAATATGAACGGAAATTTTATTTTATTTTTACATAGACATATACCAGGAGGGCTTGACAAGAAGACCCCAGTGCGCCTTCCTGGACAATTAATTACAAACAATGCAGCATTTTATTATTACATCACTGTATTTCCAGAAGCTGAAGAACACGAAATAACAATTGATTAATTAATTAATTACATAATTAATCCATTGAGACATCTATGGATTTTAGATTTGTACATAATTTTTACAAATTCTACATACAATAAATACAGAAGGTTTGTGACAACAGGAAAGATGATTTTTTTTGCCAATTTTGAGGAACCGTTTCAACAATGATCAGATAAAATTGGTTACCTGACAACTCGTTCACAGATTTTCCGTAAACCGAGGATGCGCTCCAGGCATTACGTATACGGCCATCTCTTTCTCACCCCGTCTGTTCACCAAGATCTCGTTTACTATGCCATTACGTATGCAGCCATCTCTTTCACAGACCGTCTGCTATCGGTGAACAGACGGTCTGTGAAAGAGATGGTCGTGTCGAAAAACTGGCAATAAAATTGGCGAAAAACTGGCAATAAAACTGGTGATAAAATTGGCAAACTCTGATAAGAAACGATCGATTTGTAGTCACAAATACCCTCAAATCTAACCAACAGTATAGCGGATCGAACCCACTGATCACTTGGTGCTAAACATACACGCTACAATAAGTCATACTGCTGGCTTATAATATAATGTAATTGTATAAATATATTAAGTTCTTAATTCCGCGTTGAAAAAAAAAACACAGGTGGTCCCATTTCAAGTGCTAATTAGATCATAATTGAGAATGTGTGCGGCTTCTCAATGATCGCAAACAAAATCACAATCGCTCAAACGTTTCCCCGTACCGTGATATTGTACATATTATATAATAATTTTACAACGTAATTCGAGAGAGATACCTAGTCACCGCTAACACGCATAAATTAACCTTTACGGAGCGTCAGCGCATTCCGCTAATTAAATAATTACAACTCGCCGAGACGAAATTAACCCTTTGACTGTCGGAGCGCGCTCTCGTACGGATTCTTCGGTTAATTAGCGAAGCGGCACACACCTGATATTGTCGGGTGGTAACCCGATACGGACAACACGATTTGTGCATTATGAATTATTATTATATTACGAGGCCCCCGTAAATTTAACCCATATAATGCGGCGATGTGTTATAATTGTCGGAGTGGGGAGAGTGTTGACAAGCTTTACCATTGTTGCTCGACTGGGCCCTACTCGGATTTCAGCTCGTAAATATTATAAAATGTTGCACGCCATAACGGAATAGTTTATAGGTTTATGTTATTAGATGCAAGGAGGCTTTAGTGCTGGTGTTCATGTGGTACAAAGTGTCATTTTGACGTGATCGCTCGTAAATTTTCACAAAATTTATAATGTCAAGCTGCATTTTTCTTTTCGTATCCCTTTTATCGTATTGCGGAAAACTCTGTAACACCCTGTTCCTAAAATATCATAAAATTTTAAGGAAAAAGTTGACCTTTACTATACGACTTACAACGAAAATAAAAGTTTTTCATTGCCATTTTTGACATAATTGTAAAATATACATATGTAGTTTAACAATATACCATCTTATAATGACAGACTTTCTTTTTTCCATATTGGAAGTTTGTCTCAGCGCAGAAGGGTTTCTGATTTGTTAATTTTATACAAGATTGCTAATGGTACTCTTGACACATCTGTCTTAAATGAGATTAACTTTAACGTTAATGCCCGATTCACAAGATGCACAAATCTTTTTTATCCACCAATTTGTCAAAGCAACACTTCTTTCAATAGTGCAATCATTCGTATATGCCCTATTTACGTTAGCTTAGATGATTGTCCCGACCTCTTTATTGACTCTTTTAGTATTTTTAGGACAAAGGTGAAGAAAATAATCCGTGGTTGATTTGCTTCTTCACCTTCTTTGTCTTTCTTTTTCTTTTTTACTTTGTCTGCTTCTTTATTAAAATCTTGATTTTTTTGTAATTTTACTTTTTTATATTATCATGTGGTGCTCAATGTAAATGAAATGTTATATTTTTATTTGTGTTTATTATTATTTTTTGTCTCACTATACAACTTTCTTTTTATATTTTATTCTGTATGTGTGCCTATTTAAATAAATAAATAAATATAAATAATTTATATGATATTTCAATGACTTCACCGATACATATCGTGCTTTATTTATAAACTAAATTAACCTGTCTATAATCTACCGGTAAAAACTCAACCTACATATCTAGATTTTATTGATAATTTACTGAACACTGAACTTAAGTTTCAGTGGCGTGCCGCCATTAGACTAGAGGGATTAGGCTATTCCCTTAAAATTCAACATAGTATAAAATTCTAACATCAAATTCATAACATAAAATTAATACAACATAAAATTCAATAGAAATATCAAAAATTCAATTACAATCAATTCACGTAAATAATTAGATGATACAAATACACGACGAAGTAGGGAGGCCGCTCTCATCCTGAGAATGGCCTCAAAGTGTGGCACGTACCCTTCTACTTATTTTACCCTTTTACTATCTTATCTTGTAAGGCACGTGCTCTTCGTTGTCTCCTGCTTGTATTTCGTCCATAGTTCTCCTACATATGTATGTAGTTCGTAGTCTTCTTGTATTTATGTAATCTTCACTGATTTGTGTCTATCAAACATCATTCACATATTTATACAGAACTTATTTATTTTTATTTTATTTTATTTATTTGGAAAATTTACAGTTTACAGTTTATTAGATTGATAGTAAAAAAAAATATAATTATGTTAAGTAAACCATTAATAATTTTCACATATAGGTAAAAAAAGAAAAGCTCAAACATTTAAAATAAGAAACAAAAATGATAATAGAGTAAGATAGTTAAAGAAAACAAAAAAAGAAAAAAAATAGAAATAACAGTATAATAAAAATATCAGAATAATAAGAATAATAATATGATAAAAATTATGAAATAATATAAAAAATATAATATATAACAAAAAACAAAAAGACAAAATAAATACATCAAAATAAAAATTCATAATCATAATCATAAACTTTCATTAAAATTAATCATCGAAAAACAAATTTGCAATAATTACTCTAGCTTGTATAGCATTAATATTAAATAAGTCAAACATAGAAATTGTTAAGATTAGTGTGTTGACGGTGGAGCTTGCACGCCAGATGAATGAGCTTCTTCCATAATTAGAAAAAGTATTAGGTATGTAAAGGAGCTCATTACATCTAGTCATTCTATTTGGTACACGCAATGATAGTCTGCTCAATAATTGAGGACAGTCAATCGAGCCGTTAAGGATGTTCAAAATTGTTGAGATGTCAGCTATCTCCCTTCTTTTGACAAGAGGAAGTAGATGCTGACACCTACAAGCATCTTCATAGGAAGTATAGGTTAATCCAAAACGGCTACTGACGTACCTCAGGAATCTCTTCTGAATGCGCTCCAATCTGTCTCTTGCACCAGAGTAATCTGGGTTCCAAACTTGGGATGCAAACTCAACAATACTTCTTACGTATGCACAATATAGTATTTTGTATGATTTTATAGAAGTAAAGCATTTGGAGGACCGGATGACGAACCCGAGGGCCTTCGACGCTCGAGCTACAACATTGTCAATATGTTTACTAAAGGATAGATCAGAGTTTAAAAAGACTCCCAAATCCCTAATTTCCGATACCCTTGTGAGTCTATGTCCGTTAATTGAATGAGGAAAGTCAACTGGACATAGTTTTCTGGTGAAGGTTATGCAGGAGCATTTTGCTACATTAATTTCCAACTTATTTATGCTGCAATAAGCCTCTAGTCTGAACAAATCATCTAGTAGGGCCAAAGCATCATTTCGGTTGTCTATTCTCTTGAAAATCTTCATATCATCAGCAAATAATAGTACATTTGAATTCTGAAAACATTTTTCAATATCGAAGATGAAAATATTGAATAATAGAACAATTATATTGAGTACAAATATGGAAAAAAACAATTCCCTCAGGAACTAAACAGCGTGGAGCCTGCGGAAACAAATAACGAAGCCGAAGAATGTTGCATTCTCAATCGATTGTTCAACAAATCATTTTAAAAAATAAGTTTTTAAGACAAACAACATGTTATTAAGAATGGTACACTACATACTAAGGATATTTATGTTAGCACAAAAATGAAAAATTACACTCATCGCTTAAATACTTTGTCCATGCCTATTCCCCTGTTTTTAAAGTCACGGCAAGCCACTGTCAAATTTAGCTAACCAATGTCATCAATGCCCATTAAATAGCACGTAATTAGCTATCAAAAATTCATTCAATACATGTAAGTACTTAATCTTCTGTTTCATTGCAAATTTAACAAACAAGTTGACCGATGACGTAATTTTCCAGTCAAATAGTATACATATGTAATTCTCAGTATACTAAAGTTACAGATTCAAAAAGTTACAGGCTGATGAAGTGAGGGGTCTCAAAAAAATGGTGCGCCCTAGTTGACACGATTCCAACCCTCCTAGTATTCCAAAATCAAAAAAGAAAATTAATTTTTAATCCAAAAAAATGGTGCTATGGCATGAACTACGGAAAAGTCAAACAAAATTTTTTTCGCAAAATAGCGGCTGTTTGAAATAAAAAGTCTATTTTTTTACCAGTTTTTTTTACTTTTCCGATTTTTTTAAAAATAGTAAAAATTAGAATTTTGTCATAGTTCTAGTTCATGCGATAGAAGAATGTATAGAGAAGGCTCACACCAAATTTCAAGTAAATTGGTCCAGTAGAACTTGAGATATCATGTCAACCGTCTCGAAAAAAGTAGTTTAAAGTTTCGGGTTAGCTTACGTGCCGGTCAGATGCCACGTCACTAAAGCAGCTATGTATATCTCCGAAAATAATTTGAATTTTGAATTTTCTAGACTAGAATACCCCCTTAACATACAAGATGTTATTAAGAAATGTAGATTACTTAGGATATACTCATCGCTTCAAGACAGATTATTATAATTGAAAAAAAAATTCTGTCCATGCCTAGTCCCCTGTTTTAAAAGCCACTGTCAAGTTAAGCTAGCCAATGTCGTCAATTTCCATTAAATAGCACGTACTTAGCTATCAAACATTCTTACAATACATGCAATCATCTGTTTCATTACAAAATTATCTAATTAGTTGGCCGATGACGTGATTTTCCAGTATAATAGTACATACATACATATGTATATAATTCTCAGTATACTAAAAATTCTTTATCATTACTTTTTAAACACCGATAAAAAGTTTTTGACTATTTTATCTTTCTTTTAAAACAGTCTATATATTTATATATGTATGTAGTATAATACAATACATCGTAATAAAAAGAGCACATAACACATTCACATTTTAGCGTTGAACTTAAAGCAGTTTTATGCGGTCGAAGGTTAAAGCGGTTCGTAAAAACCATTTATTATGATTACTTATTCATCGGGGTTTCATACGAACTGGTTCATTTTAACGAGAGGGTGAGTTTGTTTACTCGGCGTTTTCACGCACAATGCAATCTGTTGACGCGCACGATCTTTCGAATTTCAACTAAAATTTGTTTAAAATGAAAATATCGATTAAATCGAACAATCGCCGAGATTCAATGTAATTAAAATGTTTACTATTTATAATAATTATCGCATCGGAATGTCTGTATGTGCTTTGTGTGCGCAAGACTCGAATTGGGTCAGCTCTCGGTGCACAAAGGCTTTAATAGCAAAAACATGTTAATTATGTAGGCCAACCGCCCGGTTACAGGCTTGCGGTGGTGTAAGGGCATGATGGTTTTGCACTATGGCCGAAATGATATTGCCGTGTGCGAGATTTTCCGGGAAAAAGTGCGACCGGAAGTGGCGAAAATGGGAAAGCCGCACCGCGCCGAAATCGCACTGCAAAATTGTGTCAACGATTCAAGCCATTAACTGTCGTTGCATTATCTACGGCGGTTCGAGTCGTTAGCTGGCGATAGATTAAACCAAAAGTTGGATGCTTAATGGGGGTAGTTAGACGGAAAAGCTCCACTACAGGCAAACATTGCTCGTGGTTGCTGTGACGTTTCTCAAATATTTATTTGATTTGGCATGATGTGTACTTCATTTATTTTATTTCAAAAATCTAATAACCGGTTGATGATATATTTTGTACCTATTTTCCCTACTAAGCCCGGAATTTCAGAATATCATCATACACTTCTTCAAAGTATAGTAAATAAATCTTGATTTCAGCCTCGCTCATAATTATAGCTCATTCTATTGATCTTCTATAGATACATTCCACACGTTTTATTTATTTAAAATTTGGACCATTGTAGCATTACAGGAATTCCTAATGCGCCACAATGGTCAGAAATATAACAGAAAAGAAAATTAGACATAACAGAAACAAAATATATATGTTACACCGAATCCGTGAAATTGTCTATTACACGCATTCGGCAAGAGAATTGCCGAATGCGTGAAAAATACAAGCATGTTGCCCAGTTCACGGATTTGGCAAATTTTTTGGCGAATTCGTGTATTCGGCAAGAATTTGTCTGCTCAAAGCATGGAGTCGGTAAATAGACAGCAGCGCTCTGGTGTTGTTTTTTAGAACTGGACAGCGTGGACAAGTGTCAAAGTGACAGCTGAATGAGGATGTTTAATTTAGTTTAATTTACATATTATTATGTATAATATGACTACATACATATATTTCGATCATCTCATATGACTTATACATATGTTTCGATCATCTCATATGACTTATACATAAATTAATGCCATTTTTATACATTTTGATCAATATTTTAACAGTGAAACATATGTATGTAGTCATATTATACATAATAATATGTAAATTAAACATCCTTATTCAGCTGTCACTTTGACACTTGGTTATAATATAACACGCTGTCCAGTTCACGCATTCGGCAAAGAATTTACGGAATCCGTGAACTGGGCAACGTGGGTGCATTTTTCACGCATTCGGCAATTCTCTTGCCGAATGCTTGTAATAGACAATTTCATGGATTCGGTGTAACATATACACAAACAACTAATAATGATAATAATAATAATTACAAATTATAAAAAAACAACAAAGAAGGGAATGTCTTATAAAAGAAAAATAAATATAAACATATGTATAAAATATAAACATATGTTTTGATCAGTTCATCCACTGATGATACCCCAAACAGGTCGAACCTCATAAAACAATTTTCCAAAACAAAATTGAGGTGGTTAAATAAAATTTTAGTCGAAATCCATACCATTTTGAATTTCAGTTGCCACATGTGTGTCAAATTCAAACTCATATAAAAAAAACGAAGTATTGACATCTATATTTTTCCACATACTTTTAGTATAAACGTAGTACTACGTATCCCGCCTTCCGCGATGAACCAATATCAAACGTAGTACTACTTATCCCTCTTTTCTTGTTAAGCCCATACAAAACGTAGTACTACGTTATCCGCCGAACAGTACCAGTCGCTGAAAAACATGGTACTACGTGAACCGCTTAAAGTGTGTTTATATAATGGTGAAGGTTCCCAGAGACGTAGACAATGTAGTCAAACCAAAACTCTCGACTTACGTAGAGAATAACTTTTCACACTTCGTTGATCTGGTCGAAGATCAACCAGCTAGTGTCCCAGCTAGTGGGAGAGGTGGTGCAATCCGAATCACAAAGTGCATCCTCATCGATGATGGACTGTTTCGAGCACTCTTCTCTGGAGAAGGATTCTGGCTGTTGACCACAATAGCACCACTACGTAGGAAGATGGTGAACAATCCAGGAGCTTTTCAGACTATCACTGCTATACTCTGGACTATAAATAACCGACTGGTATGGTAACCATAGTAGTAGTAGGCATATCAATTTAACTCTTCAGCATATCTACCAAAAATATTATGTAGGACGTGGCGTTACAACTATTCAATATGTACCTGGTACCATATTGTACGTAATATATTCTTAAGATTACTTCTCAATGTTACTCTTTGAAGATTATCCGTCTATAGAACATGGCCCAACCAGCTCAACTGAAACCTCTTAAGAGGGCTAGTTACCCAAAACCTTAATTTTGTTGCCGTTCCTTTCTTCGATATATATATTGAGTGAATGTATATATTGAGTGAATGCCACAATATATATTAATATATATTGAGTTAATGCGACAGTTGCGTCTCGACCAGATAATACCTATTTTATATCAACAAAATCGAGGTTTCGTATTCTCCAGTTTTCTCCTCTGAAACTGGACCAATTTTAAAAAAAATTTCATCATCAGTATGAGAAAGATATTTTCTATTTGTTTTTTTGTATTTTTTCAAAAATCAACCGTTAAATTAGCACGCTGGACTCTTTTCGTGGATGTAAAAACGTGGTGATTTTATAGATGTTTGGTGGCTTCTAGCCCCTACAAAAAATAACTAATCAAAAAGATAAAAAACATAAACATGCCTGTGGTGGATATCCATAGCATATTAAAAAATAATTTCTCTAGTGCCATAATTGAGGAAGGGAGAACTGTAATACGTTTGTATGGACAAGGCGCTGGTGTCCAGCCCTCTTAATGAAAAATTAAAACAATCCAATACAAATGACTTGAGAAGTCTCATCTTTGTCACTTGTATTCCAAGACTAACATTTTCGTTGAGTATCCAAAAACCATGTCCGCTTATATAAGTATATACATACATACGTACATAGATTGACTTTGGAAATCCTCTATATTCAACGGGATAGTGTTTCTTTTAATATGCAACCTAAATGTTATTATCCATAAGTGTTGTATATATGTACATACATATGTATATGCCAAGCAATGCTCGATTCGATGTTTGAATTCTCGCTCAAATCGTATTCAAAAGCGCATCAGCCGTATCAGAATCGCTAATTCTCGATGCTGCAGACGAGTCAACGTCAAAGCGGATTATGTTCACGCTTTGAGAAGCACTGGCAACTGCTCGATGCAGCTGTTAAATGTGTACGTTGTTGAGAAGAGATACGGAGCCTCACTTCCGGTCGGAGGCGTCCTGCTCACTTCCGTCGGAAGCTTCAGAGCCATAATCGCGATCGAAGATTTCCTCAGCCCCGTAGATTTCCTTAGCTATGTATGTATCAATTAATAAAGACGAAGACGATTATAATTAGCTAAACTTCATCTAAAAGTATCATTCAAAATAAAATATCCTTTTTGTTAATAGATTGTGCTATTTGTTCTTAGAATAGATTATTTGAATTTTCTTCTAAATGTTGAAATATTAAAACTTTGGAATAGAAATGTTTATTTTCGTTAATAATTATTCTATTTCAACGTAAAAGATATAATAGGTACTTTCGAGAATATTTTTGCTAGGAATATATTTAAATAATACAATTGAATCCACCTGTAGATATTTTTTAAAACTATTTCTTAACAATTGAAATTATATTATCTAAGGCACAAACCACTAACTATTTTTAACAATTTTAATTGTCATTTAAATTATTTGTCAATTGTTTATTATAATCGTTAATACAATAACTTTATTTAATTAAAATAAATATTAATTCTAATATAAAAAAATCATATTGATTTGAAAATTTTAGTATTAGCATTTATCCATAGATGTCTCTATAATTTATTTAAAAATATTGCTTGAAAATTTTGTAATTTCTTTAAATCATACTTTATTATACTTTTGCACTATGATATATTCACTTCGGTCAATGTGAGTAATGTTTAGAATGCAACTCTCTGTCGAAACTTCCAAACGATTTACTGAAAATATCGCGTATCGATTATGTTTCGCATTGCAAATTTATTACGCCTGAACTTTTGCGATGAAATATTATTGTATGTGGAAATGTATATATATTTTTTTCAATAATAACATAATTACCCGACCTTTGAGCAAACGCATACGTGTACGCTGCTTAGACACGTTTTTGATATTCCAGATAGAATCGCAAGCATTTCGACATTGAACTCGAGTGTGCGATTTTGCCATATGTCGGCACGCGAGCGCGGTATACCAAGTGGAAGAAAGTGATATTTGTCCGTTGTGACAAATTTCTCCGAAGTCAAGCAATCAGATCACAGACGAGAGAGCATCAAAACGAAGAGAAGGAGGCAAAAAAAAAAACAAAACTCTAGAAAGCAAAAAGTCGACGTACATACTTGACGCATCGAAGTTTTCCCCTAGAAAGTTTAACGTATTGCGAATTTACAAAGTGCACTTCTTCCGAGTTATGCAATCAATTGTTATTTTTTCTAGTGAGTTCGAGGACCGTTACGATAAATATCAATGACAAAGTTTACACGGACGGCCGGTGAACGTGATATGAAATATGATTGTGTATGCACGTTTCGGGTAGTTAACGGTAGAATTCGATTCTAATATGGAAGTAATTAAGTATAAATCATTCGTATGAAATTTTATTGTCTTTTCGATCCATATGCATGTGACTTTGATGTCGTTTTAATTGATTGTTATATTTATAGTGCACACAATGAGCTCAATTACTTTGAAAACGGGGGAAAATGTCACCCAGTGGGCTAATAACATAAGTTTGACAAATCATAGAAAGTGAGTATTTTATTCTATTTTTATTTTTATTACATACATTCATCATATATGCCATGTCAGGACTTATTCCAAGGCTACACAAATTTTGCGATTATTTTTTTACATAAATACTGTTGCGTAGGGGTGGGTGGAGGATCCAAGTAAAAGGCCAAAGTCGTGTCACATCATTTATTGGTGATTAAGGAGATACACGCACTGGCAGTGCTCCGTCCAGAATGTCTTGATATCGCCTTATAAGGGGCAGGTCTCTCAGGGCATCCGGTTACTTCCCTATTGTTTAGGCATGTACCCGGATATGTATTCCCACGACACCCAGTCCCACGGTATCGGTCACTTCTGCGAAGGGCCACTTCGGTGAACATTGTTTAGCCTACATGCACTTAGAGTCTAAAGATAATCCTTGAAACCAATTATAACGGTCGCACAGTGTCAGGGATGCGCCTTGGCCTAATCCGATTGCACTTAACCGGCGGCTCTTTTTAGTATACGTAACAATACTAACAATTTTCAAACATTAAGATAGAGACATCTATGGACAATTTACAAAAAAAAATTATACATAGAAAATTTGTCTGAAATACATTATGTAGGTACCATTTTTATTTTCTTCTTCTTCTTCTTAATGCCTTGTCCACATCTGGACGTTGGCGACCACCTCGTCGATTATTTGAAGATATCCGCATCGGTCTTCAGCGGCTCGGAATAGCTCTTCGGCGCTCATATCGGTCCACATGCGCACGTTTCGAAGCCAAGATAACTTTTTCCTGCCAATCCATTTTTTTTCCTTCTATTTTCCCCATGGTTATCAACCGGAGAAATTCGTTTTTTGGACCCCGTATCATGTGTCCGAGGTACCCCATCTTTCTCCGCTTGATGACAGAAACATGTTCCCTGCCTTTCCCCATCATACCGAGGACAGCTTCGTTTGATATCTTTTTGGTCCACGGAATCTTCAGCATACGCCTATAGACCCACATCTCAAAAGCTTCGATGCGGCTGATCATATTGGTCTTCAGAATACACGTCTCACATCCGTGTAGTAATACTGTCCAGACGTAGCTCTTCGCTACCATTTTTATAATATTCAACAAATTCGAGATGCTAATAACTATTGTGAGAAACTGCGGGAGAGGATGCCGATTTATTGGATCCGTCACAACAATTAAGCTAGATAAATTGGAAAATTTTGGCAGGAGACGGTCGATCTGAGTTTTTTTAATAACCACAAGATCTCGCCAGCCGCATATTTGACCGAACTTCAACCCAGGACATGTCTGATGGTATGTAATAGTACTACCGGTACACTATCAATCAATCTTAACTATTTCTATATTTTATTTTATTTTTAGATACATGTGAAAGACCGCAGAGAAATGGGTAGAAGAAATTAGGAAAATGTGTGGGGTGAGATGTATGAGATTTGCGCAAAACAGAGACGACTGGAAGCGTGTTGGAGAGGCCTTCATCCAGCAGTGTATGGTGAGCGGCTGTAGATGATGACGATATACATATACTAGGAAAGCCTAACAGGTAAGCCCCAATATACAAATATGTATATACAAATTTTTAGAATTATTTTAACAAAGCATCATAGAGACATCTATAGATAAATTTGATACATTAACATTTTCGCAGTATTTTTTTTATAAATCGCCAAATTTCGGGAAACTGAAATACTCGAAATTTTGCGAGGCATTTATGGACAAATTTGAAACATTTTATAAAAATAAGCGAAATTCGAGATGTTGAAAACTCGACAATTACGAGAAATGGGTAATGGTTGACGATTTGTTGAAACCGTTTCAATGAAAATCAGATGAATTGGTAAACTCTGATAGGAAACGATCGACCTGGATTCACAAATCCAGGTCTAACCAGCAGCATACTCTGAAAAAATCATTTTCACTCGAGGACCGGCTTGGGATCGAACCCGGCACCTCACTACGCTAAGCAGAAGACGCTTAACAACGCTTAACAACCGAGCTATGCTGCTGGCTTATATAAAATTTTCATTTTAAATTTGAACCAAATTCATAGTCTAGCCAGCAGCAATCAGTGGGACTCGAACCCGAGACCACTATATATATATATATATATGCTAACCACTAGTCCATGCTAATGGTTTATACGTAAAAACTATTTTTCGCTGAAACTTTTTTCTATAGAATGTATTATTAACACAATATTTTGACAGGTTAGTTCTGGCTACAAATGATTTCAAAGTCACGATAAATTGAATTATTTATGACTTAACTAACTTCCTCGGTCTATAAAATATTGTATATATTCAAAAACATCAATTATGAGTTAAAAAATAACAATACGGATATGAAAGATGAATATTGTAAATAATATACATATGTATGTATGTATATGAAATATAATATGTACATACATCAGAAAATTCAATCGCTTATATTTTTTCAATTTAATTTATTAAAAGTCTTTTAAATTCAATCAACATTTATTTTAATTTATTGTTATACAAATTATGATACATTTGCAAGCCAACTCAACTGTTATTAGAAGTATACATTGTCACATATTAAATAAAATAACACTTCCGGTTGACGGATGCCCACAATATTTTATACATAACTTAGTATTCAGCTTAACTATATGAAATTTTAGTTCAATAAACCAAAAGGTTTCTGAGAAAAACATAAAAAACCTCGATTCTCTAGGGTAAAACTACTACTTCCGGTTGAGAATTTTTTTTTAAAGAATAGTAGGGTATAAAATTTATAATTTCTATTCAGATTGGGTTAGTGGCTTTGAATTGAATTCAAAAACTTCACACACATTTTTTCTAGATCACGAAAACATGATCAGTGATCGATTCAGAGTTCAAATCAGTCAAAATCTCAAGTTCGAATTTTCGCATGATCACAAAACTTCATCTATTGTTACTACGTACATAGATAAGGTAAAAATATTTGCAATACGTTCACATTAAGCTAAGATTTGATATCAAAAGTGCAACAAAGACACATTCAGGAAATATTCAATCAGAGATCGGTTCTTTCCAATGCAATCGATGGTGATTTTTTTTAGATCACACTAACCGGCTAAGGCTGCAATTACGTACATTAGAATCGAACACTAAGGTCGACCGCACCAATGCTACTATCAAATGTGTCACTTTTTTACGACGATCAAGTTTACCCGTAACATTTCACGGCGTGAACTTCAAGATCAGGTTTTTTCGGGTGAAGGTGATTAGGCCGAGACTGCTCTTGTATTTATTTGGTACAAGGAACTCAATTTTCCAACACTCCTATGGACAAAACACTGTCGCATACTATACAATTATATGTACGAGTCATATGTCATTGGGAAAGTGTGGAGTCAACCTAGCAATATATACGTGGATACCTTCTCTAGAAGTTGTTTGTTTAAAAAAGTGCATATTGATGCACATATGCTGGTAAATATGCGCATCAAACTTTCTAAATCGTACAAAAATGCGTGTATAATCGATCGACTACAGTCAATGTCATCGTATTAAGAATGCATGTCTCTATGTGCATAATATTAAGTGAGCGAATTCATGCAAAAACTTCGAAATCGTACCTTTCTAAATCAATGTTAAACAGGAGTCGTTGCGAATTACTGTTACATTGTTGTACATTTTCACTTTGTTCAATGTATTATACAAAACTATTACGCATAAATTTCCTTGCTCGTTGACGATTTAAGGGGAATTTGTACGATTTAGTTTTAGAATTTTTTGTGAAATGCTATTGGAAGGTCTACGATTCTCTTATGAAATAATAAACAAATAGCAAATAATTTGCATCATCATTATCATCGTCACTGCGGTATCAAGGCCTCTCCTATCCTTTCCAATTACCTACTCGCTTTATTATTCAACTTTCTCACGTTGAATTTTATACATTTTCCTTGATTCGTCTGCCCTAAAATTTATTCAATTAAAATATATGAATTTGGCTCAAATTTAAAATGTAAATTTCATATAATTTAAATTAACTGGTCAATTAAATATAAGCTATAATTTAAAGTAACTAGTCAATTAAATATACGTACATATAAACCGGGAAGGCCTAACAGGTAAACCCCAATGGGCCCTCCTAGACAATTAATTACAAACATTGCAGCATTTTTTTTTTACAAAAATCGTTGAATTTCGAGATGCCGAAGAACACGAAATCAGTTATTAATTAATTAGCCCTTTGAGTGCTGATGTCTTTTCTGTCAAAAATTTCGCCAACATTTCCAACTGGAACTATGTATTTAGAAATCCAAAAGATACAGGTATAAAAATTGTAGCTAATTCAAACAAATCCTAGATCACTACCGCCGAGGATTTCGAGTTTTATGAAGGTGTGTTTAGACTCTCCAATATATCTGGCAACAATATTAAATAAACATTCTTCATTGTTGTTAAAATGTAATGCTCAAAATCTAAATGCCAAGCCACAAACTAAAATACTCAGCAGTTAGGGATTTCCATCGTGAAATTCTGGTATGGTTATAAATTCTGAAATTCCGGTATAAACCAGTATTTATAAACATTGACACGGATTACACGAACCATGTTCAATGCATTATTTTTTCAATGCTACCTGCAGAGGCTTAGCGAGTAGTATTCTCGTTTATTTTTGTACATACTCAAAAAAAAAACACCTATCGGCGTATTTCAGGCTCATGAACTTGTTGGCAAAACGCCGATCGGCGTTGATCAGCATTCAAAGGGTCGTGTAATTGTTAATGACACGAATTACACGACCCATGTTCAATGCATTTTTTTTCAATGCTACCTGGAAAGGCTTAGCGGGTTGTATTCTTGTTGTCTTGTGTACTTGCTCAAAATACAACGCCTATCGGCGTTTTTCAGTTCCATGGGCTAATGAATTAATCCATAGAGACATCTATGGATTTAGACTTGTACATAAATTTTTACATATTGTACATAGCCAGCAGTATGGCTTAATGGTAGCGTGTATGTTTAGCACCAAGTGATCAGTGGGTTCAATCCCCCATACTGCTGGTTAGATTTGGGGGTATATGTGACTCCAAATCGATCGTTTCTTATCATAGTTTGCCAATTTTATCTAATCATTGTTGAAACGGTTCCTCAAAATTGGCAAAAAATCATCTTTCCTGTTGTCACAAATATTCTGTATTTATTGTGTATATAATTCGTAAAAATTATGTACAAAAATCTAAATCTTAAAAATGTCTCAATAGATTAATTCTGTAATTAATTAATTAATTGAAATAATTGTTATTTCGTGTTCTTCAGCTTCTGGAAATACAGTGATTTATGTAATAATAAAATGCTGCATTGTTTGTAATTAATTGTCCAGGAAGGCGTATTGGGGTCTTCCTGTCAAGCTATCCTGGTATACATATATCTATGTAAAATAAAATAAAATAAATCAAATTCAGATATTGGTGACATAATGGGTGGGATAGTTTTTGCCAATCGGATGGAGGAACCGTTTCAACAATGAAATCAGATAAATTGGCAAACTCTGATAGGAAACGATCGACTTGGAGTCACAAATATCCAAGTCTGACCAGCAGCACTAATTATTAGTATGGGATCGAACTCGGTAACCTCTCGGTGCTTAACATAAACGCAACCACCTGAACCAAACCGCTGGCTTGAATTTAAATTGAAAAATATTCTGAATTTAATGGAGAATACAGGCTAAATAACGATGAGCTGTTGTTCACTTATAATATTTAAGTTATCGTAATGTTTATACGTATTTATATTTAAAGGTAGCGTTGCATAATTGACGCTCTCGTCTCGTCGGCGATCGCAATATCGTTATACAATTTAATAAATAATTCAGCGCGAAATGTTCGCGCATAATATGTGCATTAACAGTTTCCATTTTTTGGTGACGGGGCACGAAAAAATGAACAACGAAAGATTGCGAAAGGGTTAAACGAAACATTACCGCAAGTCGAGCTGCGCCTCCGCATACAAAGTCACAGGAAACGATGTACGATGCCTACACGTGCTGTTCGAAAATTTAACATTACTGTTATTAATTGTGTCTGTCTGGTGTGCCACCATACGACGACATGAAAATTCGGGTCAATTTTAGCACGTAGAGTGCGCGTGGTCGTATCAAAATGTGGCGCGCGTCGAGGGATACCGATGACTTTACGAGAAATTAACCGTATTATTGTTACGTAAGAAATAACTGAAAATTTTGGTTCTATTCAATTTTGATGTAATCAGCTTAAATTCTGTGAAAAATAAAAATCGTTTAAAATAATTACTGGGTTTGTGTCTTAAGAATTTTCCCGTGCGTCGATGTCTTTTACGTGTGTGAATTTTGTATATTCAAGAAAATGGCGATTTATTGACGAGATTAATAAATAAATCACACTCTTAATATTCTTCTTAATGAAATTTGATTAAAGTTGAATTTTTATAGAGATTTTTGGGACGCACGAACAATAAATATGTTTCTGTCGTAACAAAAAAAAACATGAGTGAACATGAATATAATTAAACATGAGTGAACGAATAATTTCGCGATATACACGAAAAAAATACGCAATCGCACAGGTTTTTTATACGTTGATAATTCACGAAGATGAGAATGTCAATGCTTGCTCTGGAAATGTGTGTCGTATATTTTAAATAAAAAAACTAAAATCCTTAAAATCATAAATTTTAGTCTGCTATCAATTAAGTTAGCTAATTTTCAACAAATTTGGTATACTATATTATGATACTAAACATTATCTGGAAAATTTACGTTTTATTTAGTTACTTTTATTTTCAAACTTCCGAGGGTAGTGGATGTCTGTATGTAGTGGGTAGAGTAAATGGATTGAAATGGCAATGGATGAGTTACGTAGATAGAAGAATGGGCGAAAGGTGGACGAAAGAAGTGCTAGAATGGTACCTGAGAGAATACAAAAGGGTAAAAGGGAGAGCGCAGGGAAGATGGGTAGATGAAATTATAAATTAGAAAATGTGTGGGGCGAGATGGATTAGAGTTACGCAAAACAGAGACGAGAGGAAGTGTTTTGGTGATGCTTTCATCCAAAAGTGGACGGTGAATGGCTCTATATGATGATGATGATGATGATGATATGCTCAAGCAATGCTAGACAATTTGTCAAATAAATTATTAATATAATTAGTGAACTTGCAACCGGAAAACTCATTTGATTTAACACTTTACATATTTTAGTTTTATTGACAAATAAAATTAAAATAAAATTATTTCCCATTGCTTCTAAAGTTGCATATAAATGAATCTGATATAATTGATATCAGCAAGTTTTAAAAATGATTTTCAGAGCTAATAATTATCAAAATTGGTTTTGAATCACATATTTTTGAATCATAAGTTTTACACACATGTATTGACGATGCTATTTCATATTGAGTTTCACTGATGGGCTAACAACCCACCTTATTTATTTATTTACTAGCTGAACCCGGCATGCGTTGTAATTCCACAATAACGCATGCAATTCCCGTTCCCATTGCGTTCCTGTTCCCGTTCCCGTTCCCGTTTCAAGTGATGGTTGGAGCTCAACTAACGTCTCTTCAAAGCCGTGTTGTCATAAACCAACTGTTAACGTGGTTACCAACGAACACATTTCCTTGACTACACAGTGGCGCTTCAAACTTTCGCGTCGGTAAAATCGTAATTACGAATGTCATTATTAAGAATTTTTTTTCATATTTAGCTTCCCGAACATGCATACAACAAATCCTGAAAGTTGCATCGTAATAAGTTGGGTGGTTTAGGAGCCTATACGAAACAGACAGACAGACAAACAGACATTCAATTTTATATATGTATATACTATTTATTTAACCCGGCTTCGCTCGGTATTTGTAATATAAACCGCTTAAACATGACTAATCTAATAGTTAACATTTTATAAAATTTATTTGAATAGATTAATAAATTAATTTTATATAATTTTATATAAAATTTATTATTATTATTATTATTACTATTATTTATTATTATTATTATTATTATTATTGTTTATTATTATTAGACTTATTTATTATTATTTATTATTATTATTATTTATTATCAGTAATATTTATATATTTACTTATGTATTTATTTATTTATTTTTTGTTTACTATTTTTCAATACTTTTTTTTTTATTATCTATATATTATTTATATGGGCGTTGGGGATTGCACTATTCTCCTCATCGTCTGGAATAAAAGCTATTATTATTATTTGAATAGATTTAATAAATCAATTTTATATAATTTTTTTTGAATATTCATTTGTTTTTAATTAAATTGATTGTCACGAACCAACAAACATATATACTAAGTCTCTTTCGAAATTATATGTATACCAGAATCCGGCGCCCTCCCCCCCCCCCCCCGGCGCGAAAGCGCCTTCGTTCCCGAGCGGCGCAATGGTCGAAAAAAAAATACAGAGATGAGAAAAATAAAAATACATACAGACAAAAATCTAATTCTTCGTACTATATGAGCAATACATTTCCCCATAGAATGATATACATACATACATTTGTATATAACTTAAAACTATTCTTGTTAAGGAGCCGTTGCTTATATTTCTTAGATTATATAAAATTTGAATATATGTATGTAGATTTTCTTTAAATTAAACCGCCAAATTCTAACTTGGGCAACATGTCAAATAAATCAAAGCGACGATTCATACGCAAAGGAAGTGGCTCGCTCGAAACCGTCAAAAACGGAGGGCACGTGCCATCCTGGAGCCGCGGTTAAAGGGTTATCGCCTTTTGCCGTTGTCGAATGGTGGGGTATCACTGGCTTAGGCGGGGCGAGTATAAGACCAGAGCGAGAGGGCGATGCGACCTCATTAGCCAGTGCCGACCGGCTGAGATAGATTTTTTTTATTATTTATATTTTATTATTAAGTTTTTTTACATTTTATTTAAGTTTTGTCGTCTGCAAGAGTGCGCCTTTTTCCCCGAAAGAATCCACTTTCAAAATGAAGCTTTTGACATTGACGGTAAGCTTTTCCATTTGCATATGTGTATGTACGCGATGTTACCACATACAGTCGAATATTAAATAAAATTTATTATGTATTACGCCTATTTATAAAAAATAAGAACTGTAAATAGGTCTTTGAGCTCTTTTTTTTATTATGCTGTACATTAACATTAGAATAATATAATACTATGATTACTAACAAAATTAAATTAAAATTTTAAAATAGAAAATTATGATTAGATCAGTAGCTATTAAAATAGATATAAGATGTATTGTGAACATAATTTAGTAATAATAAAAAGCATTTAAAAATCAAAATCAAAATCATTGGTGATACGTTCATTAGATTCAATTTATTATTTTGGTCTTTATTTTCCACGAGTACATATATTGATCTTTGACATTTCAAAATGTGATTTTTGAAAGGAATTGATATGTGATTATAAATTATAGTTAAAAGTTATAACTTTTGTACATTGTATTTGCAAAAAAAATATGATGTTATTTTGAAAAGTTTTCATTGTTTTCTTGATTTTGATTTTTATATGCTTTTTATTATTACTAAATTATGTTCACAATACATATTATATATCTATTTTAATCGCTACTGATCTGCTTATCATTTTCTATTTTAAAATTTTAATTTAATTTTGTTAGTAATCATATTATTATATTATTCTAATGTTAATTTACAGCATAATAGGAAAAAGAGCTCAAAAACCTATTTACAATTCTTATAAATGCTTATAATACATGTAATATATAATATTAATTAAAGACTCCAAAGTCGATGATCTAAAGCAGATTGTGTTTAGGTAATCTGTGTTTCATTGTTTTCTAATAGTATATGAATATAGGAACAAAAATTAAATTATGTAATAACTCAATTTAACCAAATTGTGCCATTAAGCACTTACATATAATGTCTGTAAATATTTAACCATTAATTTATTATATTAAATTGAAAAATCAATAGAATATTAATATAGGAATAAAACTGAATTAGGCCAAATCGTTACCTATATAATATTGTATTATAATACAATATAATAGTTTTCATTACAATAAAAATCAATAAAAAGCCAACAAATTGAAAGGTCAATACTTTTTTCAATAAATGGGCAGTAACTTTTACGAAAATTTTGTGATAATTGTGTGCTATAGGTATATGTAGAAAGAACGATCCTCAAACTGTTTATTGTTTTAAGTATTTTTTGATGAACACAAAATAATTAAGTAGTCAGTGGCCGATAATATACCGATAATCTATTTACTGACCAAATAAAAACAGGTATAATAAAAATAGCACTAGTTAAATTTTTAAAATAATCCATGGAATATTCATTGAAGTATTCCTGAATATTTTAAGGCACATCAAAATAAAATATAATATATACGTACATATATAAATAAAAAATCTATATAAAGAAATAATTTAATAGATTTTCTTAAATACGTGCTATTGAAATTCTATTGTTAAAAAATTTTTGACATTTAAAACAGTATATGTACATATATACATACATTCTAATTGTTTTGCCAAAATTTCATCGCGTGCGTATGTTACGAACATTTCAAATATTACGCCAACCTAATCAAAATCAAAGCGTAATATAGTTTCAAGAGTACAGTGCGTTGCTCAAAAAAATTTTTTTCGTTGATATGCAATCGACTTTATGAAATTTTCGCGTGTTTAATGGAATCGAACGATTAACCCGGTATCGTGTAGAATTTCAATAAAAAAGCAATTCGATATTTACGAAATCGACATTGTTTCAGGGATGGACGATTCGAAATCGTAAATTAGTATGCGACTTCTGATTCTGTTTCTAATTAAGTGTGAGAACTGTTACAATTATTTCACAGATGTGCAATATTTTTGATCGGTTCTAATTGACAGTAAAAGTCAAGAGCGCGAAATTTAAAGATCTCACAGTGATTGCCAACTGCTTTATTTAATTTCGAGATTATATTCAACTCGATTTTATACAATGAGTCATTTGACGTGACCATTCGTACTATGTAGTAGGTAATTAACAACGAAAGTTGTTATCGTAAGGCGAATGTTACGCATAGATGCAATTTATGCAAATGCATCGTTTTGTCTGTTTGTTACACACGACCACGTAATAGCAAGACACAAAAAAACCTATATTACACTATGAATGTCTGTTATGAAAATTTGTTTTTTTTTTCCCAACCGAAACCGAAGAAAATATTCGTTAATGTCACACTCTATTAGACACACTTATCGGCGTAGGAAAAACAAAGAGAATTTTTCTCGAGGAAAAAGAAGCACTCATTTGTAAGAAATTCCGGAAGTGTGTATTCGCAGTCGAAAAGGAAAGTTCGAATTTAGATGTATAAAAAGTTTGATCGATGGAAAACTTTCACGGCCAAATCCAATTAAGAAAAAAAGCGATGCACTTTTTCCAGCTCTTAGTATAAAAGTAAACACACATACATTCGAAAGCGGAAAATTTCAGACGAATATTACGATATGGATATAATATTGTAAGGTGCGACTGAATACAATGAAAATACATATATCAAAAATGCTAATAAAATTAATATCATTTCAGTACAAACGCAGTTTCCTTTGGGAAATCGACTAACGAAAGCAGAACACAACCAAATGAATGCGTTTTATTTTAATTTAACGTAATATTATTACTCAAAAACCATACATATGTGTGTTATGCCGGAAAAATTTTCGCATTTAACATTTATTTAATTGTTAATTGCAAACAAAACACGCGTAATCGCAATGCGATGCTGTAACCGTGTAATGACATTTAACAACGTGAAATTGAACCAGTTTAAAGGTATAATATCGATTGTACAACAGCTTTGGTTATTTAACCGAACCGTTACGTGATGATAATTTAAATTATTATTAATTTAAATTGTCAGCATGTCGATTCCTAGAACAATATTTATTCAAATACAGAAAATGGACTCCGTGACCGGTATATGTAAGATCTAAGTGTTGCATTCCTTTCGATGCAAATACTCGGCGGTTTTTTGCGGAATTTCTTCACGATTTTTTTATGACATGTTGCATGGAAACTGTGCGAATATTTTCGGGCGACCTTGAAACGACCTCAACTGGCAAGTTGAGGTTCAAATTGGAATTGGATCAGCCTCTCGCGTATCCGCATATTTGGTTTAACAGTGAAAGGCGTCTGTCATGTTATAATAATAACGATACCATTATACATTCCTCACTAGTCGCGTCAATATCGAAAATTGTAACACTAGTATGCTTGTTTGAATGTCAAACTTTTTAAACGAAATCTGCGAGAAAAGAAAATGATGTTTCACTCCTACATACATACATATATCATCCTATTCTATTCTTCGTCTCAGGGAGAGTTTGGCTTGCACCGTTTCTGGAACGTTTGTGAAATCTTTATCTGCTAATTTTCACCAATTGACCCTTCCAGATCATTCTAAAAGCATAGTATTATACAATTGATAAAATTTCCACTCATCTGTAAAACGTACCTCAACGAACAAAATTTACCCTTTAAGGCCTGACCGCACTATGCGGCTGCGACCTGCTGCAGCACGACACGACACGGCTAAGTTGATACAAAAGGCAACTCTGTCACGTGACGCGTAGTGCGTTCTATCTCATACAATTTCATACAAACAATATTTGGCTGCACGCTGCCGTTTCGTGTCGCAGGCGCATAGTGTGGTCAGGCCTTTATAAAGTACCATTTATCGGTCCGGCAAATAAGAATGCCCCTCTCTAAAATATTATAGCTCGCATGACAGATTCGGTTTTCGCCGTTCGGTTGCCAGTAACAAAAATAAAATTTGACAAAAATAAATACCAACCCTAACAAACCTCATCTTAAATGAATAGGGCCAACCCTAACTTAACCTAACCTAACCTAACCCTTAAATAAATAAGTGTTGGCTGCTAAGATATTGCGATTACCCAGTGAAAATGTAACCGGTTATGGTTTCACTGAAACGTTTGACGTTTGATTTGCCGGGCAAACTCCGATTCTGTCATGCTAGCTATTTTAGAGATGTTAATTTGAAATTAAATGTCCATCTGGTGGGAGACATTTGGCCAAAGCACATCGCGCCGCGCATGTCAACATTTTAACTTTATTTGTTGTAACAAATTTGTAAAATGAAAATGTATGTATATGTAAATATGTTTCATGGTAGCTTGCAATATTATATTATATGAGATAGTGTAAATAATGTTATTATAACTAATTGTTCAATTATGTGATTTGTGAAATTGAAAGTGGGTGGCGTGAATGTCATCGCGTGCTGCCAACTGTCATCACGTCGATTTGACAGACGATTCCAATGAAATTTTAATGATTCAATTCCCCCAGCTTCATTTTAAAGAGATTCGCTTACTTTATTGACAACTTTTTCGGTAAAATATCAAAGCGATCGAAAGAGTGGAAGTGGTTCAAAATCAGCTCACAAAATGTGGTAAATTCACAAAAATCTAGAGAAACTTATAAAAAGCATGTGATTAAAATAAATGTAAGCTTTATTCATAAATGGCAAAATTTTAGCATTTATGATTAATGTTAAATTTGAACCAAGCTTTCAGGAAGGATTTCTATTAGAAAGAGAAAAATGTCAAGAATAGAATCATGACGTTAGTCGAATGTTGGAAGTGTTTTTTTTTAGAAAGGAAAGGAAAGGATGCTCTGATCGCGATGCTCCCCATAATGCAAAGTGATGAGATCTAATTACGGCGTTTTCTAATCTCAATATCAATAAATCATTAGGTGATGATGTGTGCGAATTTTCACGACCGGTCGTTGAGCCGTAAAATGACGAATTTTATTATTTTTTGAAAGTCGATCGTTAACTTTCTATGTGAATTTTTCGGTTTTACTACAAACGTCATGGTAAATTATTAGTAAAAACCCACAGCGATCGAATCGCACTAGACCTTCGATTATCTTCGAGATCATTCTCGAGATCATTCGACACGTTGGCGAGCCTTTTGCGATGGGTGCAGTCGTCATTTCTAACCGATGACATTTTCCGCACGTCTTTCATCATCATCTCTCCGCGTTGCACAATCTTGGCGAGATCGTGGGCTATATACCCGTAGCATTGTTCTCGACACAATTAATCACAATCCGTTTATCATTCATCATCGCATCGGAAGATGATAGCAGTCGGAGGATGTCGACATTGTATCGATTTACAGATTTGCGGTTCAAAATTCACCATTTGAACCGGTCTAAACCGCGGTGCTGTGCTGTTGCGCAAAAGCCTTATGAAATTATATCGGCTGTTGTTGATCATTTCATAACCGTTTTATATAGATTGATATTTGTCTTTTTTTATTGTATACTAACAAGAAGTACTCAGTTTTACCCAAGCTATAATTTTTCAATTAAATTTCTGAGAAATCTATGATGTCCATTTAAACAGCCTACATTCTAAATACAATTTTACTGTGGGTGTACTTTGATATATCAATATCTAATATAATGATCCTTGACTTACTAAAAAGTTAACTCAAACTTGACATAGACTAAATCATTTGGTAGAATAATAAATAAATTAGTGAAAACCCATACTACATATTTTTCATATAAACAGTTCAAAGTTATAATCGTTTCCTGATAGACAAAACCCTGTAGTATGAGATTTCCTGAATCATGAGAAGCAGCTCAACATATTTACTATGATCCCAACTTTTTAATATCATATATATTTATAATATCGCTATTCTGTGTGTCTGTGTATCTGTGTAAGATAACAATCGCCGTACTATAATATCCGTTTCGATTCGAAGTTTACGTCACAGCTAAAACACTGCCAACAAAACGTTTGAATATAATAACAAAATCTATATATACTGTTTGCTACCAATGTTTTCTCTAGGCTAATAGTCTCTGAACATTTATCGCCATCTATTGACATTTTATTTAATTAATTAATTTTTATATTGGTGTTTTATATTGTTATATATGTAGGTAGGTAGGTTGTTTTTACCATTTTTTTTATATATTATATTATTTATATTATTTTTATATATATTATATATTATATTATTTTTCTATATATTATATATTATATTATTTTTATATATTATAGCAATTAAATATAAATAATAAATTAAATATATTTAAAAGGTATTTGAAAAAAATTTAATTAATTAATTAATTTAATTAATTTGTCGGTCCTGTGTTCGAACCGCGTGCGGTTCGAACACAGGACCGACACATTTCTTTTATTAATTTTTTTAATAACTTACTATGCCAACACCCATGCGGTGATATTTCATCGGGTACAACACTAGTTTAATATAAATATAATATACTTAAAATTTCTTAACAATATATGTATGTAGGTAGAAACATGAATACATTATTAGCTACAAGCTTTACTTTAACATAGCATTATTTATTATTTTAAAATATAATATTGAAAAGTAGAAATATAATAGATACACTCAATCACTCTATAAAGCTTTAGGAATTTTCCTAAGAAAAATAATATATAATTTAATGGTTAAAAAATATAAATTTAAACGGAACTATGTATATGTATTTCAATAATTGTTCTTATGCTAGGGTAGTCTGATTCATACCATGATATTAATGCAAATTTACTATGTATAACATTTTCAAAGCGAGTAAATTCTCAGTTTTCTATTAAGGATTAAACCAGTATCGTTATATTTAAACATAATCTGATTTCAATGCAAATTTAGAAACACGAAAGTCGTAAAGCTTAAAAGTGAAAATTCACTGTATGCATTTCTCCGAGCACTTTCAGTCTGATTTATTTTAAATTTAATTATGCAATTCATCAATACGAAAAGCGCCGTATATGCAAGTGGATCATGGCTGAATAAATTATAATTTAAGCCTCACTTTAAGAGCAAGCAAACGACAGAAAGTCGCGTCTGAAAATCAAGGGTATTGTTCAGTACCACGCCTCATTATGAATTTGCATCTCAGTATGAAAAGATATATGTTATTTATTTATTTTATTTTTTTCTCTGATAACATACACCTGATTTGACTTCTAAAGTTCGACCTTCGTCGCAAATTTGACCTTTATGTAAGAAATTGAAGCCGTAAATAGAAGTGTGCGCTCAGACGGTTAACTCGTTCTGAGACAAGGTTGGTCTAATATTTATATGTATTTAAATAACGGGATACAAAGTTTTTTTTATTGTTTTAAATGGTTTCTATGCAGATCGATTGCAAAATTGAAAAAACTCAATTTCCGCAAATATACGTAGACGGAGTTTTGTCTTAATCGTCCATTCAAACTTTAACAATTGAATATCAAGTGGTTGAAAGTGAAGTTATCTCGCAACAGAACGTATTTGAGTCAAGGTTGAGGCTGCTCTTATATTTTCTTTAGTATATATACATAATTCACGACTCTGACTGTTTCTAAAAATATTCATGCACATTTTCTATAATCTTATAATATGATCCGAATGAAACAAACTTACAGTCATAACTAGGGATCGTATGGTGATTAGGGCAATAACAATTCACAATACACGTTACAACAGTGCTGAATTCAAAAGAGTAATAAAAATGTTTTCTACGAAGTCAATAGCCATCATGGCCCAAAAGCATATCACAATCAGCTTTCTACTCATATTTTAAAAAAAAACTTGTAATTAGTAAAACCCATTCTTCATATCATAAAGCCAGAAGTATAAGGCTCAAGCCTTGGGTTTACCTCGATTGAAGTGAATTTATTCGGGGTATTTCTGCAGTGGTGCTGGTCAGACTTAGATATTTATGACTCCAAGTCGATCGTTTCCCATCAGAGTTTGCCAATTTATCTGATTTCATCGTTGAAACGGTCCCTCGTCAATTTAGCACCTACTTACTATTTGAATATGATTTCAAATTTATAATCTATAAAATAATATATGTACCTCCAAGTTTTTTATATTATAGGTGTCGCTCAGAGGTAATACAAATTTTTAAAAATACATGTACATAGTTTTGGATGTGGAAGAAAACTGAACAGTCACTCATTCTGTCAGGGCGTAAACAGAGGGTTTTTTTAACGCTAGCACGCACAATCTATGCTATGGAACCCAGGCTCAAATGCTTGTATTGACATACCAATGACATTGATCGATAACGGTGATTCCCATATTTGAAGAAATGTAAGAGAAACTTGTCAAAAATACGAAGCAATACAGATTTTTCACAGCGGGATGCCAAGAGTGTGCTGGTGCCGTTTGACTCAATGTGTTTTCGCCCTTATTGTTCTCAATTAAGAGTAACGAGAAAACTCTTGGGTCAATAAATTATAATTAGAAAATTGTTTGTTTTTTATTTCATTTTTGCCATCTTGGTGCATACAATAGGTTTTCTTCATACATATATCCTATGCTTTATAAAATATAACTACTAAGAAAAATTTACCAAAAAGCTCTGGAGCTCTCAACACTTTTATATACATACGAATGTAAGGTAAGGGATATGAGCAGACTTATAACCACAAAAAATGGTTTTCCTCTCTTGATTTGTAGGGCAATAGAGAACCATTTTTGTGAGAATAAGCATCCTGGCCTCCTAAGTCTAGATATGAGAGTGTAAATTGAATCAAATTCACTTTTCTGTGATGTTATGTGTGACGGACCAAGTTTGCGCCATTGTTTGTTTATTGTTCGCCGTGCATTGTTCATTTTTATGATGAACCTTTTTTTTGCACTCTAGCTTTGTAGTTTGCTCTATTTCCTGGAAAATAAACCCAAAACGCCCTGTTTCCTGGAAAAAGCCCGCTTCCGGTCCTACCTCTAGTGATGATCTTTCATTATCAAAATTAAACCTTATAAAAAGCCAATCTTTATGTGATATCATTTCAAATTATATGATGTAATTAAGCTGTTGGCAAATCTGTCAACCGAGTGTAAAGCACGTGAGCCACTCTCAAATCTACACAGGGTCCGATTTGTTCAAACCACCTCAACGCTGACCTTAAGTGGACTGGTTGCGAGACAACTTTCAGTTTTTGCAGATTGATCCAAACGAACAATATCGATCGTTCAGATCTATCGAGAAAATTTTTAGCAACACTACCTAGAAATTATGATATCCACAGTATTTTCATAATCGAATTTCAACCACGTCCATTGCACCGTACACATTGCATTGTGTGGTCAATGAACACTGAAATCGAACAAAAACACGGTAACGTACCACTTGCGTACATTTTTCCCTCGTTACGGTTTAACAGTGAAAGTAAACTCGCGCATGGCGTGTTAATATGTGTTTTGCTCGTTCTGGGTTACTGAGGATTACTCGTACAACCCAACGAGACCAAGTCCAGGGTCACTTTTGAAAGCACACGACCGGAATGCTGTAAACTTTGAGCTATTGTGTATATTGTTACTTCATGTTTCATCAGTTCGCTCTTCTTTATTAGCTCTTGGGTCTGGGTTATGCGATCCCTTATCCTACCAATGTATGACAACAACCATGAAAATTCAGAATTTTTCAATTGTACTGGGTTGGGTACTTCCACAAGAGAACAAAAAACCTTTCACTTCACACGTCGCACTGTCTCGATTTACATAATTACCTGCTCTGCTATGCAGGTATTTTTGTCCAATGTGTCGCAGACTGTCGAATCTCAATCTTGATTTCTTGAAATACTGCAGTGTGGGATGTTGGAAATTATCGAATCGGTTTTATTGCTTAGTATTTCTAACTTTCCATGTAAATTTCACTCTTAAATGCTTCCGTTTCCTATCACTATTTTCAATTTGTATTTGGAGTGTATGTATGTAAAACGCAAAATAACCTGATTCCTACTATGTGGCAATCTTGAGAGATTTATGGTTTCAGCAAGCCGAATTATTTTATGACCCACGGAATTAATATTACATGGAAATGACTTGTATTTAGTGCCTCTAAAGCACGGAACTTTTACCTATAAATAAAACTACTCAATCCAATAGAATGAGTCACGCTCCTACTGTTCATTTTCTGTTTGGTCAATGTAAATTAAATTTATTTTTTCATGTTTGTTACATGTATAGCTTGTAATAATGAAGCTGAGGGGAGTAGTGCTAACATAAAATGAAGTCATAATGACGATTTTGTGGTTTCTTTTTTATACAAACGGGAAGTTAGGTAAAAATACAAGTACAATGAGACAGAACTAATATGTCCATTTTGGTATTCTACTCCGCGGTAAAAATATGCATAAGTGAAATTATTCTAAACACGCGGCGTATGGAAATCACGTAGCTAATCGATTAACGTGTCCAAAAGGAAGTAAACGGTATTTTAGAATCACGTATCGAAGTCAACAAACTGTAACGCATTGCACACTCCATCGTGTGACCAAAAGTTTTGATCCAAATAACTCAAACGTATTTTCGTTCGTTTCAGATGCTAGCTGTGTGCTTTTACGGCACGTGGGCACAATACAACGACGGTCCAGCTCCTCCTAGAATACAAATCCCAGGAGCGATCGCTTTAGGACCCAGACCAGGAAACTTCAGACAAGGAAGGGTCATCCAAGCCCCTCTTAATGGACCAGTCAGAGTTAGACGACCGGGACAAGTGAGGTCTGGCGCTTTCAAATCAGTGCCGACACCTCTACCTTACATTCCACAAGAAGAACCTCAAAAACCAGTCACCGAAGAACCGGAAGATATTCCAGAAAGCACTCCACTGCCTTTCCTCTCAAGCGTCTCCCCCTTCACCCCAACTCAATTACCTCACGATGAGATTTCTCAATTCTTATCAAATCCATCACCAACCCCAAGACCCATTGCCATCCCTAACGCTATTCCAGTGATCCAACAAAAACAACCAGAACCAATCAGGATTCAAACCAATCGTCCTTTGATCCAAAACTCGGCTCCATCCGCTCCGGCTAGATTCGACCCACCAACCAGACCGCAACCTGTAAGATTAGCTCCAATTTCTTACAGACCAGCTCGTCCTCAATTCCGCCCTGAAGCCAGACCCCAACTGGAAGAAGATGACGAACCCGAACCCATCAGACAATCGTACAGACCTCAACCAACCAGGCCTCAACAACAAGCTCAACCTCCCGCAAAGTACCAACAATCTACCAACACCAGGGAAAAGAAGCCGGTAGCCCAAGTCATCAGAAAGTACAGAGAAGACAATCCTGATGGCAGCATCACTTGGGGATTTGAAAACGATGATGGTTCTTTCAAAGAAGAAATTATTGGAATCGATTGTGTGACAAGAGGTCGTTACGGATACGTAGACCCCGACGGTATGAAGAGAGAGTACAGTTACGAAACGGGAATACTTTGCGATAAAACCAAAGACGAGCCCGAAGAAAAAGGATTCATCGATTATCAAGGAAATAAAGCCGTACTTCCCAACGGAGTAGTTGTAGATTTAGCTGCCATGGGCAAAAAATCAAAGAGACCACAACAATATGGTAGAAATTAATTATTTACAATAAGTGCTATTTTTTAAAATATTAAATATAAATTACTACGCAAAAGTCTGATTATTTCAACTTCTAAAGAAAAGTCAATTCTGAAAACACTTATTTAAATATTATAATGTACATTTGCAGCCATAGTTATGTTAATTTAATCATTTATTCTTGTCAACGTTTATTCCAGTTAGATCAATAAATTAATTTATGTATTATCTCATATTTGACGTCGAAAAAGTGAAGCTTTCTTGTGAGAGTTTAACAAATCTGACGAGATTTGTAGTACGTTTTGATGAATGTGAGTTTAAATTATAAGTCATCCTATCGGTGTTAAAACAGATTTTATGAATTAAGAATAAATAAATCTTTTTAAAATAATATGTCGCATTATTTCAATTATATTTTAAGAAACAATGAAAAAAAATATTATTGTGGTATGTAGAAAATTACTTTTATTTCAAATTAACTGAACATAACTTTTAATTAACAAATTACATTTAAAAAGAAATCACACAAATCACTCGACATGATAAAACCTTATTAAATTTTTACAAGTCTTAATAGAATTTCAATGAAAATGCATAATTTGTATAAAAACTTCAAATAGGAAAACTTTAATCATACACAGTATTGAGTTTCATACAAACAATTACATTTAATAAATCTATTGATATGATTAAACATATCCACAAGAAGTTTAACCTTAAATTTAAAAATAAAGTACAATGAACTTAATTAGTACGATCTATTGTTATTGAAATGTTGCTGTCGTCTCATCAGCGGAGGAGGAGGCATTCTGTTAGGTGGTGTGATCGAAATATCGATATAGTCTCCGATACAGAACTTGGCTTGAGACAGTGTTTTGTCATCGTCTGTACCTTTTTGACCAGAACACGTTATTCCGATTTCCCTCATTCTGTAAGCTGGAGTTCTATTATCCGGATAAACAAGGGCAAAATCAAAGTAGGTTCCTTTACGTCGAGTTTCGGGATTGACTTCCTTTACGAGTGAGGTTAGCTCTCTGAGAGTGGCATCCTGCCATGTGTATATCTGTAGTTCATTTTGTGGTACGTTTCCTCTGGCATATTCAGCCGTAGAGTTATGTCGCCCCGTAGAGCAAAAAACTCTCAACAGTAACGGACATGTCTGAAAGTATCGTAATTATGTGTGATTAGTGGTGAAAAATGTAAATGAAAAATTAAGTCTAAAACAATGACATCTATGGATTTGACACAGGACTCATGTTCATACAAATTACATAGGAAACATAAAAAAAGAGAGGTTATGTTTTATCTCTGCAATATTCGATGGTTTTAGGTATCTTACCTTTTCTCTGTCCACGGGTTTCTCTGGAGGTTTCGTATCTTCGACTACCATTGACTCTACAGCTGCCATTTCCGAGGCAAAGTTCGAAGAAAATCAGCGAAACGTCAAACGTACGGACGCCGGCAACGCGATCGACAGTTAACTTGACAATCTAAAACACGACCATATATTTTGAAGAAATTTATTTATTATAAAAATATCGAATCGCTATAAATATACGTATCACACTATTTTTTAAATATTGATCAAATAGATGAATAAATTCATGATCATATTTCTATTATATAACTGAAATAAAAACTAAATTTATATTTATAATTTATATTTATTAACATTTTCAATATCCCATTAAAGGTCTGTTCATACTTAACAGCACTGCACGGTTTCAGCACTGCACGACTCCGTTTCAAATATGTCATTTTATTACATTTCTATTCATATCTACCTACACGTCACGGTCACGTCATGTTTACAGCACTTTGGCCGAGTGCAAGGCAAAATCGGCTTACTTATACATTACAGGCCATGACGATACGGTGCAATATTGCTTACGTCGCATTTTCGAGTACTTACAATATGAATGCATACACGTGCATTCGTAGCTACGCGTCAGAATACAAGTCAGCAAAAATGTTTCGGCGTTTATCGAACGAAAAATTATGTATAATCGCGTTGTTGTTGGAAGAAGAAGCTCAAGAAGGCAATAAAAAAGCACGGAGGCGTTTTGATGTGCATCCCATGTTAAAAAATAGAAAAACCGGAGGAGAGTTTTGAACACTGTATAAGGAGCTTGTGGATGATGATGATATGAACCGATACCAATTTGAAACAATACTGGATAAAATAAAAACACAAACCACCAAAAATCTACAAAATTTAAGGAAGCATTGTCAAAGTCATTGTCAGCGCCAAAACCATGTCGAAAGATTGAACAGCTGTCAACTGTCACTATCGATAATTGGTCCAAAACAGCAAAGCGGCAGACTCATGGCACGTAATTCGCGTGTATATCTCCATGATGGCCAAAAAGACGGATACGATACGTTGACGGATGTTGCTGTAAAGTATGAACAGGAAATATCGGGTACTGCTGTAAGCCTGCCGTGCATAGATCTAGAATAGACTGGAATACATCTATGCTGCCGTGGCGGAAACGTGACGGTTGAAATGAACATACCCATACAAAATGTACCAAAGAATACTTTTCGTACGGCCGGATACCTGCTGAAGTCGGTACGTGCCGACTAGGTATGAACAGACCTTAAAGCACTAAATACCTACTGTCTGTCTTTTACATAACTACATACCTACATAGTTAAATTTTTAGCCTTCATCATTTTACCTACCCATAATTTATTTTTCTCTTTTCAAATATTATCCATATTCGCTGCATTCTATCAATTAGATACGTTTTCTTATCTAAAATCAACACTCAAATATATTGATCTTTAGTAATATTTACAAAGCTAACGATTTCATGAGACCGTTGCTAAGAAACATTTTCATTGTTTGTATCATTAGACTCACTTGAAAAATTCAATTGACGTCAGCTGATTTCTTCAACCTTTAGGAAAAAAGAAATTTAGTAAAAATGGTAGGTAGAAAATACTTATCCATGTATTTACAATAAAATCAAAATATTTATATTTACAAATTTATTGTATTTGAAATAATTTTTTCAGCCACCCAAGAAAGTAAAACAAGGAAGTGGTATAGCTTTTATCATTCTATATATGTATTATGTAAATAATATTATTGGTTATAATTATAATAAAACATATTTTGAAAAATTTTAAGCCGTAATTATCGATGGAGTGGATACATCGGAGATGACCAGGGAAAAGTTAGAGCAATTTACAATGCGTGTAAAGGAAGAACTAGAAAGAGAAAGAGAAGAAAGAAATCTTTTTCAATTAGAAAGAGATAAAATAAGAACATTTTGGGAAATTGCCAGAACAGAACTTGACGAACTTAGAGCGGAGATCCGGTATACATACATATTATTATATAAAGTTTTGTTGTAATAAGAATATAACAATTTTTGAAAATTGCATTAGAATATTGATTTCAGTAACAAAGAGAGAGAAATAGAAGAATGTGCTGAAGCAAGTGAAGCTGCTGCTAAACATCATAATCAAAGTATAAAACATTTGGCCTATGAACAAATGGGGGAAAGATGTGCACTTAGAGCTGATGCCCAAGCAGCATTGCGAAACGCTCATGCAGAATATGCTTCACGTGAAGCAGAATTATTGCGTGATAAAAGAGAACTTCGCGCCCAATTGCGAGAAAATGAATTAGCTACCCAAGAAGAAATCCGACGTATAAAACTTGTGGGTACCCTGAGAAACATCAACTCTCATTAAATGAACTCTCTGTTTCTATACTTGTCTCATTGTCTTAGTACTAGGAACATCATGGTAATCATTTCAGAAACATTTTTTAATATATCTACTATGTTACGACTTATCTTAACTTTTAATTCAACATTTAATAAATGCAAAATAATTATTTTAAATAATAAAATAAAATGAATTACAAATGTTTTGATTTCATTACATGCATATATATACATGTAGCTGTAATAAACATAAAATTAATTATCTTATTCAAAGTTGATAACAAATTATATTCAAGTATAGAAACGAAGAGTTCATTTTAATTGCTAAGCTTTTTTTATACTTTTAAAATTGAAATTTTAAACTTATATTACAATGTTTCATCTATAAATAGCTACATCAAGAAGAACTAAGCAAAGTTCGAGAAGAATTTGTTCAAAAAACTAAAGAAATTGAAATTTCAAATGAAACAAGATTAGAGAAGGCAGTTGAAGATCTTAAAATTGCTAGAAAAACAGATTTAGCCGAAGTAGAAGAAAGAAAAAATAAGCAATTGGATGATTTAGTCAAAGGACATGATAAAGCATTTACAGACTTGAAAAACTACTATAACGATATAACTTTGAACAATCTTGGCCTCATAAATAGTCTCAAAGTATGTTTTCATATTTCATATAATATGTACTTATCTACCATTAAAATGGTTAAAGCTTTGTGTTTATGTGCGAAAATTGACTTATATTTATCCAATAGACTCAAATGGAAGAAACACTGAGAGCAAAAGAGCGAGCAGAAAAAGTGGCTGCTGATGCAATTGCCGAAGGAAAAAAATTAGCTGAGCCACTCAAACAATCACAAACTGAAGCAGCCGATTTGAGGAAACGTTTTCATTATCATGAACGTGATCGTGCTGCTCTTGCTGTATACATTTATATACAAAAATATATACCAAATGATGAACATACTTATCCACTATTACATACTATTGTTTTTCAGAGCAAAACAAAGATTTTATCTACTTTAGAAAAACAGCACATGTCCCTAAAATGGAAATATGAAATCCTTAATCAAAGATTTGATCAAGTATGTTGAAATTAGATACATATAAATGATTTATTGTTCGTATTTTTAATTGTTGAAAATATAATTATATATTAAAGGTTGTTTTGGAACGTGATGATTTGAAGAATAAATTTACACAGGCAATATTGGAACTGCAACAGAGAGCTGCATTACGCGGAGCGTTGTTAGAACAGAGACTTTTATCGACAGTGTAATGAATCAAGTTTAACCTTTAAAATGTGGCTCATAAAATTTATCATATTAAATTTTTTGTAAGCATATAAAAATTATTTTACTTTTTTAATTCAATATATTTACAAGTTCATATTAAATAAATCTAAATCAAAAAAAGAAAAACCGGATGGTAATATGTACTTATTTAATAGGTAGGAAAGAATTGATTGCATTTTATTAAGGTAATTATTGTAACATTACTTTTTGAAATAAAATATAGCAAAATCTTTTAGAGCTAGATATTATTTACTTTCCATTTAAAATATTCTTCATTATTTCTAACATGCAAAACGTTGACTTTTCAGTTATACAAACTAATCAGAATTAATTTAAAAATCTATGTAATAACAAAATTTTATATTTCAACAGCAATTCGTTAGTTTTGATGAAAAAAGTGTCTTCAAAAAGAATCTATTCAGAAGAATATCAATACACAAAATTGCTGGCATTTACCATCTGATTAATGTTTTCATATTGTATGTTTGTTTAAATATTGTACTTTATTAAGGATGCAATTTACATAAAAAATCAATAAACATTTTTATAAATTTAAGTTATAATTTCAAAAGTAATAAGAAAACATTAGTTATTAAGCATTCAATAGTTTTTATCTCTTGAATTTTGAAGTTACTCAATAAGAAATTTTAATTTTACTGAAAACCTTTGGTGTCTTCGATAATGCTTCTGATTACATATAGTTGATATAAAGGCTGCATTCCTGAAATTAATATATGTAAATATTATATAAAATATAAAAATATAGAAAAAAATACGAAATAAGAGAAAATACCAAAAGAAGAAAAACAATAATAAAATATCTGGAACGGTAAAATAATAACTAAAAGAAAACAAAAATATTGAAAAGATATTGGAAAAGAAGAAAAACAAACATCCAGTAAATTTAAGAAAGACATCTAGTTTGTTTTTAAAAATATTAAGGGTTTCAGAACTATCAACATTATTGGGAAGACTATTCCAAACTGTAACCACTCTGTTTTGAAAAGAAGGAATCTCTGATCAATTTATTCCATTTTTCTTTTTGGAGTCTGAGAGTGTGACCTCTAAGATTAGTGTTTTCATTGAACGTAATGAGTTTGGACATAGAACAATTAAATTGATTTTATTATTAAAAAACTTCGATTAAGACGCCTTTTATTCTTTTCGTCGACAGTGTAGTGAGATTCATTATTTTCAACCTTTCGTTATAAGAAACTGATTTAACTTCAGAAGGTATTTTTGTAATTCTCGATTTAGACACCATTAAGTATCTAAATCTTTTTGCAAACAGTTGTTACCGTCTGTATTAGCGAGACAATAAAGTTTAATGTCATTATGGGGGTAGGACGAATGAGACGACTGTGTTGGTAATGCACAACTACTTATTTCGACAGCCGGGGAGGAAGTAAATGCTTACCGGCGAAGCACTGGCCAACCAATGGTTTTACAGCCAGTACCTCGGGGCTGCCACATCATCATCAATAATTGAAAAAATATAAAAAAAGTATTTGCAACCAATGTTACGAGCAACTGCTCGCAACGACCGTTCTTCGTTTTTGCGACCAATTTTCGTGCGACGGGAGATCCGTGCGAGCGATGTATGTCCAGTTGATTTTCCTTATTCAATCAACGGATATATACTCAGAAGGGTATCGAAAATTAGGGATTTGGGAGTCATATTAAACTCTGAGCGTCGAGGGCTCTGGGGTTCGTCATCCGGTCCTCCAAATGCTTTATTTCTGTTAAATCATGCAAAATACCATATTTTCCATACGTAAGAAGTATTGTTGAGCTTGCATCCCAAGTCTGGAACCCAGAGTACTCTGGTGCAAGGGACAGATTGGAGCGCATTCAGAAGAGATTCTTGAGGTACATCGGCAGCCGTTTTGGATTATCCTATGCATCCTATGAAGATGCTTGTAGGTGTCAGGATCTGCTTCTATTTGTCAAAAGAAGGGAGATAGCTGACATCTCAACAACTTTGAACATCCTCAACAGCTCGATCGACTGTCCTCAATTATTGAGCAGACTATCATTGCGTGTGCCTAATAGAACGTCCTTTACGTGCCTAATATATTTACAAATTATGGAAGAAGCTCATTCATCTGATGTGCAAGCTTCACCGACAACACACTCATTTCTACAATTTCTATGTTTGACTTATTTAATATTAATGCTATACAAGCTAGAGTGATTGTTAAAAATTTTTTTTTCGATGATTAATTTTATTGAAAATTTACAATTTTGATTATGAATTTTTATTATATTATTGTTTTTATTATATATTATTTTTTTTATCATACTGTTATCGTTTTATTATTCTTATTATTTTGTTATTTTTATTATATTGTTATTTCTATTTTTTTTTGTTTTCTCTAATTATCTTACTCTATTGTTATTTTTGTTTTTTATTTTAAATGTTTAAATTTTTCTTTTTTTTACCTACATATATGCGAAAATTCTTAATGGTTTTTCTTAAAATAATTATGTTTGTAGGCGGGGGTAGGTAGTGTTGACCGTATCCCAGCCTAACGAAACACTGTTGTGTTTGTTTGAATAATTTATTTTTATTATTTAGTTTGGGTATACAAGTGTATAAATATGTTATTGAAGCGGGTATGTTCTGGAAGTTCTCTAAGTGACTGGAATCGGTAGAGTTCTAGAAGTTCTCGATGCAGCTGGATTCGGTTGAGTTCTGGAGCGGTTCTTCCATGTTGGTTGTTGCAGGTTGAGTGAGTCTGGTTCTGTTGCTGGTCGGCTGCTTCTAGCTGACTGGTTGTTGGTGTAGCATGGTCTGTTACTGGATGTTGACTGATGTTAAGCCCGCTGTGCGAGTTTATATAGTAATCCGCTGTATGCGGCTCGTGTGCAAGAGATGCGGTTCGTTTCGTTTGATTTGTTAGGGTGGAATATTCTCGAATATGTGGCGTCGTTCCACTCGATTTAGTTTTTATCACCCTTTGTTCCAGTGATGTTTGTTCAATGGGTTACAATGTAGTTGTTGTTTGTACAGCTGCACTTTAATGGATGCAGGTGTTCTTCGATTTCGCGTCGTTCCGCTTGATTTGTTAGGGTGGAAGTTTCTCGACTCGAGATGACGTCAATGGTTGAGCGTGACAAATGTATCCTCCGTCGGAATAGATGTTTCGATTGCGGTGACGAGATTCCTACAATATGTTAGATATGCAAAGTATGCATTATTATATATATTTAGTGGATATGGAGGATGAACGAATGAGACGACTGGCATGTTAATGCACGTGTTTATTATATGACAGCTGAAGACAGAGTGAGTAGTAGCTCTCCGAACCCAGCCGAGTTGGTTCCCACTCGCAGGAAGGCAACCAAACTCGACCATGTCGTATAAGCGAGCCGCCACAGTGGATAAAACAGACTTATGCATCTAGTGAATCGGGTATGGATATTAAAATTAATTAATCAATAAAATAAATAATTTAAAAAAATGTCAATTGGCGATGGCGCAACACATTAATTCGACGATCCACGTCTGTGGAGCTAAATAATGAGATTTGAAAATGCCGTCTTGAAGAAGAAAGGGACAGCGAGGCGTGGCGCAAAGCGTGTGGTAATGTTGTGTAGTGGAGGACATGGGCGTGTAGCGGGGCGCGTTGGGGCAGCTGTCAGCGGGTCCGTGGGTGTCACAGTCAGTCGCGGTCGCTGTAACTGTCGCTGTCGTCGTCGTCGCTGTCACTGTCGCTGTCGGCATGGCGGCGCCGGGGGCGGACGGGCAGCCGACGGGGGCGGACGGCGATCCGCCCCACTCTCCCCTGCCTGAACCGCTGGAGGAGGTGGAGGTGGGGGGCGCGGACGGAGCTGATGGAGCTGATGGAGTGGACGGGGCCGAGCCGGAGACGGAGCCGCCCTTCATCAACCAGGCGGACGGACTGCCGAACGTGCCGCCGCACCTGCTGAGGCTGGCCGCGCTGCGCTCCTCGCCCGACCCCGAAGCCGACGCAGAGGCTGATGCGGACGTGGACGAGCTGCCGCGCTCGCTCATCGTCACCAACGTGGACGCGGAGGTGTTCGCCGACGAGCAGCTGAAGGCCGAGCTGGAGGAGATGTTTCGCGAGATCGACGGCGAGGTCACCTTCCACTGGCTGCGCAGCTTCCGGCGGCTGCGCGTCAACTACGGGGGCGCCGCAGCCGCCGCCACGGCCCGCGTCCGCCTCCACCAGACGCCGTTCCGCTGCGCGCGCCTCAACTGCTACTTCGCGCAGCCCGTGTCGCCCTGCGCCGCCCCCACCCTGCAGCCGCCGCGCCCCGTCAAGCAGTTCCTCATCTCGCCGCCCTGCAGCCCCCCGCTCGGCTGGCAGCCGCGCCCCGAGCACGAGCCGCTCGTCAACCACGAGCTGCTCGAGGCCCTGCAGGCGCTCGCCCCGGGCGACTCGCACCAGCTCGTGCCGCCCCACCCCGAGCACCCCGCCATCGTCGTGCACGCCGTCGCCCTGCCGCCGCCCCACCCCGCCCCCACGCCCACCCCCACACCCACTCCCACTCCCACCCCCACCGACTGCCAGTGATTCCGACGCCGACGCTGCCGCTGACCCCACGCCCGCCCCACCACTCTCTTGACTTTCGACTGTCTTTGAAATCTCACTCGGCACCGATTGATACACCCATACCCGACTGAAATTTTTGTCTTCATTTCTTTTGTTTTATTTTATTTTATTTAAATTGGCACACATACAAAATAAACTATAGAAGAAAGCTGTACAGTGAGGCGAAAAATATACAAATATAAATGAAAATATTAGGTTAAAGTGAGAACGCTCGACAGGAAAAGCGGGGCTAGATGTTGGTTGTGCCATTATGCCAGCGACAGACATGTGATCAAATAAGTGTTCACATGTGTGGCACGGGCATTTGCGGTCTCCGTGACTTGACAGAATGTTAAATGACAGAAAACACAAATATCGGAAGGCAAAGATCAAAAAAAAATGGTGCATGGTAAACGGTACATACTCACTTAATTTACGTGAGCAGGATACAAGAGGAACAGGCTTTTCCTCCCGTATTAATGTGCGCGCGCAGAATACGGGAGGAAAAGCATGTTCCTGTTGTATCCTGCTCGCGCAAATTAAGTGAGTATGTACCGTTCACTATGCACCATTTTTACTTTATCTATGTACGTAGTAACAATAGATGAAGTTTTGTGATCATGCGAAAATTCGAACTCGAGATTTTGACTGATTCGAACTCAGAATCGATCACTGATCACGTTTTCATGATCTAGAAAAATTGTGTGTCTGTGTGGGTGTGTATTTTGGGGATATTTTTAACACCGTTAGTCCTATCGAACTGAAACTTAGTATCGGTTACTGAAATTCTTATCGACACGACGTAAATTTTTTTCAAATTTTTAAGTTGACCGGAAATGGTACCTCGCCTTATAGGTGTCCTCTTTTTTTAAGTTTTTGAATTCAATTATCTCCCAAACCACTAATTGAATCGGACTGAATTTTTTTTAAATATAATACCAATAATAATTTTTATAACCTCATATTTTTTAAATATTTCTATCTGAACCGGAAGCAGTACTTTTACTCTAGAGAATCGAAGTTTTTTATGTTTTTTTCAGAAACCTTTTGGTTTATTGAACTGAAATTTCATATCTAGAAGTTTAAGTTTAATACCAAGTTAATTATAAAATTTAGTTAGCATCCGTCAACCGGAAGTAGCAGTTTATTTTTTTTGATCTTTCGATTTTCGATATTTGCATTTTCTGTCATTTAACATTCTGTCAAGTCACGTAGACCCGGGCATTTGATACTATTGTCACATATTTGATCACTTTAGTGCGCTTTGCCGTTCCGTGTCGGTTTTTTAGCGCACGTCGACGGGATAAAAGTCCAAATGTTTGTGTGCCTGCCACACTGCGCGAGCCTAGTTGATCAAATCTTTGAACATATATCTGGCATGTACATCAATATGTGAGCAAAGTCTTCAAAGATGTGATCACTTCTTTGAACTCATGTCTGGCACCGACATAATGGCAACCAACATCTAGCCCCGCTTTTCCTGTCGAGCGTTCTCACTTTTACCACATATTATATTCCACGTACAGTGAGCACCACACGGTAATATAAAAAAAAACAGAAAAGAAAAATTACACAAACATATTAAAATTAATTAATAATGAATGACAATGAAGGTGGAGAAGCCAACCAAGCACAGATGTGCTTCTTCACATTAGCCCTAAAAGTACTGAAAAAGTCTGCATAAAGGTCGGGACAATCATCCATACCATTGTAAAGGGTGTCACGACAAATCACTCACAGACTTTACAATCAATATAAAGCATTGTCTAAAATATTCAATATAAAGCATTGTCAAAAAAATGAATATGGGTAATACACTCTGTTGTCGTCACTAGGGATTACAATACCGAAAGTACCGATACCAGTGGTATCTTACTACCGGTACTACAAACTGAATAGAAACTTTTGAAAATCCGCGTATTTATCAAAATAATTGATCTGACTTTTACAAACGATTGCATAATTTACACGTTAATTTGAACTCTATATGATTTGATACATGTGTCATTGCATCGATCAAAAACTATAAACCGTTGGGTGTAAAGTCTGTGAGTGATTTGTCGCGGAACCATTGTAAGGCATATACGTGCGATTGCACTATTAAATGATGTGTTGTTATGACAAATTGATGGGTATAAAAGGTTTTTACATCTGGTTAATCGGACATTAACGTTAAAATTGATTTTCTTACAATTAGAATATCTGATTTATCTTTTGACTATATGTAAATCATAATCGAGGCCGAACTTCTACCGTTCGAAATGTTTCAATCTATAACATGTTAGCAAACTCTTTTAGCGACCTTTCACTGTTCTCGTTCCTCGATGCGGCTTAACATAGAAGAAATATTATATCCCCTTTATCTAGTGATCCAAAACATTTTTATTTTTTACAAACCTCCTTTACGTTTCACATAAAGACGTCTTTTTTTATATCTCTTATTGCAAAATTTACCTCCTCGTGGACTCTTGTAATAGAAAAAGTCATCTCCATCGGATCGTTAACATGCGTACTTAAGCCAGGTTTTATTCGAGCAAATGTTTACAGTACTTACGTCGGTTATTATTTATAACTTATTGCTAAGATATTTAAATACGACTTCCTGAATAAAGACGACCGAGATAAAATCTGCTACTTTAAAAGATCCTATTTATACAATTGCACAGGAAGAGCTTACGGGAATTAGAAATGGTGTTTACATAACGATCTTAGGTAGATATGTAATTTGAAAAGGCCTTGACAATTATGAGGTTGAAAAGTAAAATTTTGTCCATTGCTTTTTTTATCGTTAAGTATATATGTACGTAGTTGTTACTAAGAAAAACAATTAATTGATAAAATAAGCGACTCATTGCCGATTCAGTACCATTTATATTCCATTTGCCAGCTATTATTATTTATATCATTTTCATATTACTATAAATTAAGGCAAAGTTTTCAAAATAGATTATTTATTAATCATTATCTCTATATATAATTTAATATTTTTTATGCCATTTTTTAAAAGTATGCATTCAAATATTTTATTTTATTTTGATTTTAGGAATTTTTTTCATATTTCCCAATATGAATATTTAATTGATAATTTTAAATCGCATTTTTCAATGTTTTCCATTACGTTAACTCGGAACTATGTAAACACGAATATTGTAAATATACAACAAATCAATCGATGCTACACATTAAATGTTAAAGAATCAGTAAAAATCCTCAAAACAGACAGTTGAAAGTCAATTGTACGTTTAATTGTAATGTTGCATGTCAAAAATCTCACTTTAATACAATACATAATATGAATTACTATTATAATCATCGCAGACAGTGCGATCTCAAATTCCAATTGAAATTGATCGATATTCAAGTAACAAAGTCAAAGTCTCAAAATAATAACACGCTCAATCTGTCGTCTCGTTTATCGTACATCGTCACTGTTTACTTGAATTCCGAACAATCATAATCGGACGTTGAATTTTCATTACTACATTAATATACATATATTATATTTAAAACACTATCTCAATGTTTCAGTGTACTATTTACTCGTGTCACATTCAAAGTGTCCCGTCTCTATGTGTGTTGTATGTGTGTGTGTATCCCCGCATGCAACTCGTTAATAGTCTTAATGTATACTACAATTCATTGTACGGTAAATATGCGAATAATGAATCGATTCCGAAACACTCTTGAATATGACAACACGTAACACCATTGTAAAAGTCGGCTTCCGAGGACGCCGACGAGCCTAATATGTACGTCCTGAAAGGGACTGGTGTTTGGGTGATACCCGAGGTTTCGTCTGAACATTGTCGATGCCGAGGGTATATATGTAGTTAATTTTGAACGATGTCTCGTTTTTATTCTCGAATGATCTTCTACGTTGTCTGAATGCATTTCATTGATGTCAATGTTGTATTATAATTTGCCGAATTTCCACATTTGTACATATCACCAACACCCCGCCTACGACTTGTATTCTGTGTATCAAATATTCAATAAATGTATGTAATATTTAATACAATTTGACTTAACCCTTTGAGTGCTGACGTCTTTTCTGTTGAAAGCCCGCCACGCTGAACATTTCCAACTTGAATTATTTAGAAATCCAATAGAAAGCAGGTATGAAAAATTGTAGCTAATCCAAACAAACCCTAGATAACTACCGCCGAGGATTTCGAGTTTTGTAAAGGTGTGTTTAGACTCTCTAATATTTCTTGCAACAATATAAAATAAACAATAGAAGTCTATTAATGAATGTATTTTTCCAAAACTAGTTGCATCTTCTTCATTGTTGTTAAAATGTAATGCTCACAATCTAAAATACTCAGCAGTTAGGGATTTCCAACGAGAAATTCTGCTATGGTTATAAATTCAGAAATTCCGGTGTAAACCAGTCTTTATAATCATTGATACGGATTACACGACTCATATTCAATGCTACCTGGAAAGGTTTAGCGGGTAGTATTCTTGTTTATTTTTTATATACTCAAAAAACAACGCCTATCGGCGTATTTCAAGCTCATGGACTTGTCTGCAAAACGCCGATTGGCGTCGGTCAGCATTCAAAGGGTTAAAGACTAGACATAACTATTTCATTATTGTATTTTGTATGGTTGTCTTTCAATACAATTTTTTTATTGATGATTTATTCGAAACATTTATATTTTTTATTAAAAAAAAAAAAAAAACTGTTGAACAAAATCACTGCCTGTTAAAATTAAAATTTAATTGTAAAATATTTAAAATAACTTAAATATCACAACTCAGTTTGAAATTATGAAGTCATTTTTTTGATGGATGTAAGTTTTCAAAAAAAAAACCACTTATATAATTTATTAATAAAAAAATATTTAAAGTATGAAATTTTTCCCAAAATAAATTAAAAATTTCGTTTTGTTCATTGTTATACTAACTAATGATCTGAATACTAGTTTCAGATGTTTATATTCGTTTTGTTAGGTATATATTTGCTTACCGTAGATAAAAAAAAATAATTCTAGTAGCTCTAGCTATATAATGAGTGTGTTAAGGGGGGTATGGATTAAATTTCATTTCACTTGGTACTGAATAAATAAATATTTCTTTTTTAGCATTTTACAATCTAGTTTGTGTACGAGAGTTGTGATATTTACACCTTGCTCATATGTTTTTTTTTAACCGTACGGTTAAACTGAACCTTTGTTTTCGCACGATATTGCCAAAAATTTATTTTATCCAATTTCTGGGTGCCAAAGAAATGTATTTCAACGAAAATTCCAAATTCGATCTAGACAAGCACAAAATTTCGCGACTATCTCGTATTATACATACATATATGCAAACAATTTGATTAAATTGAAATAAAACACCACTTTTTGAAGTCAATTAAATATGATAAATGATTCACCATAGATTTTTCTTGTTGATTAAATTTGCTTTGTTTTTTAAATCACCATTGGCAACTATTGTTTTGACTTTCAATTTAATTAATAATGTTGAAATTAACTTTGGTGCTAATTTATTTGATTTGCTTGTTATAGATAAAGAGTTTTGCGTTGTTATTTGGGTTACCAAAAAAGTATTTTTTTATTTTATTTTATTGTGGATCTGTTTGTATATATCCCAAGTTGATTTTTGTTTAGTATTATATAATATGTTGCCGTTTTTTATGTATAGTGTTAAAAAATTTATACACATTATGACTACAGCAAAACCGTTAGAGATTACAAGCATTTTAAAATTCATTGGTTTAAGAAAGTCTCACAAGTATGAGACGTTTTTAAGTAGTATGTTTCTAAATATGCTTGTAGACTTTAATTGGCTTATATTTATATTGATAATAAAAGTAATAAAAAAATGCTGTCGAATTATGCTTTGGCAAAATTTTGCAAGCACCCGTCGAATTAAACGGTTATGGGCTTATTGAAAAAAAAAATGAAATATAACCCATTTGTGATTACCTGTTAACTGTGAATGGTTAATTATATGTATAGAATATAATAGATTTGTTACCGTTAGAGAAAAATATATTTTTTGCAAACTGCTGAAAAACCATTAACGTGTTATGTCTGCAAAGTGTTTGATAAGCAAATATTTTGTAAAAAAAAAAAATTACATTGAAATCAAGCTTATATAGATAATTGTTGATAGTTGAATACTGATTTCTTTCCAATACAACCTTACCTTAGCGTTTAGTCTTAGTTTGTAAATAAAACATACTAGCTTATAAAACATGTTATATTCAAAATATAATTAAAAACATCGAGATATAACTTAAAGCTATATTTTGTTGTGAGACTAAATTAAATTATGTATGTTTGATGTAAATACAATACAGATATATTAGATATGTTATGATATAATGGAATTTTCTTTCACTAAAACACACACTAATCACTACTACCGTGTCACGTTATCTAGTGGGATCATGACTTCCGGCGTCGGCTCCGACATAGAATGCGTCTTGTTATTTTTCTTACCTAAACACGTGGTAAAGCAAGTGTCCCCAATCCCGAAACGCTCCCCGTCGGCTATCGATTGCGGCATCGGTTGACCGTTCGTCTCCGGCAAGAACAAAGTCAGGAATCCCGACACTATAGATACAACGCCGAATATTATAGCGGGAATTGTCGGACTCAAAGAGTCCAAAAGCGTTATCAGCGGTGTCAATGCACCGGACAATCTCGCGCTCATTGAACCCAAACCGAGAGCGGAATTCCTCACGACCGTCGGGAAAAGCTCCGCCGAGTAATTGTAAATGATGGCGAAGGATCCCGCGATGAAGAGTTTACCCAACATGACTATCGTAATAGCACCAGCACTTCCTTGAGTCAAATTACAAGCGACGATACAACACACTCCTCCGGCCAACATCAATGAGCTCGTCAACGATCTTCTCCCAAGCCGATCCAATAAGTATATAATTGCAATGTAACTGGGAAACTCGACCAGACCCGTAATGAACAACATGAGGAATGGGTTGCCGTACAATTTTCCAGCGTTTAGCGACAAACCGTAGTACACCAACGAGTTGGCAAACCAGCAGAAGCACACATTCAAAGTCTTCTTCCTCAAATTGGGGGTTTTGAACAAGTCCATTGCACCAGCTGCGGGTTCATTTTTACTAACAGCTGCTTTTCCCCTCGACAAGAATTGCGTAGACTCGAAAGTACCTCGATCGTTGATCCTCAAAGCCTTTTGTACTATCGCTATCGCTTCTTTAGTCCGACCCTGGGACCACAGCCATCTCGGCGATTCGTCCATCACCCACAAATGCGGGATTAGTATCAGCGAGTGCAATCCGTAGACGACTTGTAATAGCGTTCTGTCTTTAATCAGAGCTCCCCATCCGGCCACGAGCATAATGCCTCCAGCGAAAGCAGCTTGGAAGGCAACTCCGCAGGCTGTCCTCTTGCTAGCTCCGACTATTTCCATTGTAAGCACGAAGCCGGTGATGTACGAACCGGCCGAGCCAAAGATTCCGTATAAGAACCTCACAAATAGGAACGACCAGAACTCGGGTATGAATGCGACGACGACTCCTAATATCAATTGAGCCACGGCTGATATGCAGAAGATTTTCTTCCGTCCCACTTTGTCAGCCATGCCTCCGAGTACGACAGCTCCTGTGAACACGCCGAGCATGTACAGACACTGTGCCAAAGCTCCCATCCATCTTTTGTCACAGACGAGGTTCCAATCGACGACTAGTGATGAGGGATGATACGTCTGGTCGTAGACCCACGAGTCGCACATCTTCGGTTCTCCGTTTTCATCCAGAATGAGGCAAGATTCTAATTTCCCGCTTGGTGCTTTTGGAATTGCGTTTATTATTTCTGTCGAGTTCCAAAGAGCAGAGGTATTCCCGTCGACTCCGGGGACTGCACATCTGAAAACCAAATACGGTAATCAAATAACATGTATCTTCTTATCGTGGATATTCTATCCATGTTTTATATCGTACCTGTGATCAGGTACAGCCGCTACCGTTGTTAATGAAAGCATGTGCATGCCTGCAGTGACGGCAGCTAGGATGTGTAGTATGAATTGCCAGCATTGATACTTTCCAAACTCCCCTTGAAAATACAATTAAAACGCTATATTAATGTAAAGTATACAAAATTGAAGATATGCATCATTTTTTTTTTACATTTTATACCAGGAAGGCCTTACAGGTAAACCCCAATGCGCCTTCCTGGCCAATTACAAACAATGCAGCCTTTATATTAAACAAGTCGCTGAATTACGAGTCACTGAAAACTCGCAAATTAACGAGACATCTATGAATTGTACATTAATCATACTCAAATAGTGGTGACATAGTAGGTAGGAAGGTTTTTAGCCCAATTTGTTTGGGAACCGTTTCAACAATGAAAATCAGAAAAATTGGCAAACTCTGATAGGAACCGATCGACCTGGAGTCACAAATATCCAATTCTGACCAGCAGCACTACAGACACTCAGAAAAATTATTTTCAATCGAGGTCAGCTCATGAGCTATGCTGCTGGCTATTTGTACCAGGAAGGCCTAACAGGTAACCCCAATGCGCCTCCCTGGCCAGAAAAATTGTACATTTGATACAAGTATTATTATATACAAAGTAAATACATATCAATTATCATCCATTTATGACATTTATGGTTAAACTTTTAAATTAGCAGCATTTTATACAATTCAGCGGTATCTAAGATTACTGAAAACTCGAGATTTGCGAGCAAATGGGAAAGGTTGCCAATTTGTTGGAACCGTTTCAATGAAAATCAGATAAATTAGCAAACTCTGATAGGAAACGATCGACCTGGAGTCACAAGTCCCAAGTCTGGCCAACAGAAACCAGTGGGATATGAACCCGTGACCACTTTGTTCAAAGAATTATCTGCTAACCACTATTATGCCGCGCATACCTTTTTTCGGATTTAGATGAAAAGCTTTCCTACTTCCGAAATTACATCTTCATCGTCATCCCCCATCCTTATAAATATTCCATCGATGACTTCAAATATCGCACTTCGTAGCCCTTCTCGCAAAATTATTGATGCGAATAACAGTTGTGAAATACTAATAAAAAATATTTAATAAACCTTTTACTATCACTTATTTTTAATACGATACTATTAAATTATATTTAAAAATGAAAATGTTTTTTCATATATTAAGTTTGTACTCAATACGTCAAAGCTAGTTTTAAACATACAAGTAGTAATCCTAAACAAACACGTAACACATGTGTAAGTCATCGTGTAGAATTCTTCACGTCATTAATGCCGATGATGACAGAAAAAATTAATAATTATTAATGTCGCTCTGTCAATAAAAAAGTGGCGTTGCCCAATAATCTTTAAACAATTTAGATTGAGAACTGATTCCAAAGCTAATATATATCAATCACATTGTTTATTGAAGTGCCTCATTTGCACAATAGTTACTACCGATGATGTCCTCATTTTAAGCATAAACCTACATATATTCGTTAATTATTTCAACGTTTACATTCAATGGAACAGTTTGATTCAGTAAAGAGTTTACATTTTTTACAACTCCCGTCAATTATCTAGGGTTATCGCTTCAGAAACATCAAATGACCGCATCGGTGGGGTCAAATCAATGGTAATTCATATATTTTATATGATAAAACTAGACTTCTTTCATTTTATATAAGTAATTTCTTAGTATATTCTTATTAAGAGAATCTTCCAGTCAAAAACATCTAATAGTATAATAGTTCTATGACAATTCTTCTCTGTTATATTAATCTACCTAGGCCTCCGTCGTGTCCAATTACTGACAATTACCGCAAACATATTTAGTTGCATTGTGCGAAATGTGTTAAATAGATACACAGATCTTTGTGCACTTCGTTGAATATGTGTCACCGTTTTATAGCATTGCATAAACGAAGCCGCCTCGCATAGATCATATACATGAATGTTATAAATATTTATAATACAGAATGGCAATAAAGTTACGGTGATTATTGAACGTTGAACATTATGACGAGACACCATTGAAATGGAAATTTATAAAACTATCATTTGACCCGGTTTAGAGTCGGAAATTTTGCTCACTTTCAGTTTCGTCGAGTGGGCGAAAGCATTACAATATTGAATAGCAAACCAGATATAAAGTTTTAGAACAATTGGAAGGGAATTTTATCAAATTTGTCACTGAAATGCTAGAGATGTTTTATTTCGCTAACTTTAGATATGAAAATGTTTGCCGTAAACATACAACGTAATCTTTACATATGTAGTTGATTTGTTTAATAGAGATTTATGAATGTCAAGGGTTGATGTATTTACTTGCGTACTTAAAATTTCAATGTAAATATATGTATGTATTTACAGTATTTTTATCTCAAGAATGCATACTATACAAATACTAATGGACAGGTTTTAAATGTATTGTTTTAAACAAATATACACTATAACTATTAGTGATAGATAATGGTAATAATCTTATACATATTTACATACATTCAGTAAATTGATCATATTTACATATAGATTGTGAATCTAGACTGTATATTTTATTTTATTTTTACATAGATATGTATATAGCAAGAAGGCCTAACAGATAAACCCCAATGCGCCTTCCTAGACAATTAATTACAAACACTGCAGCATTTTTTATTACATAAATCGCTGTATTTCAAGAGGATGAAGATCACGAAATTAGCTATTAATTAATTAAAGATTTAATCTATAGATTTAGACTTGTACATAAATTTTTGCATATTGTACATAAATCAAATTCAGATATTTGTGACATAGCAGGTAGGATAGTTTTTGCCAATTTGATGGAGGAACCGTTTCAACAATGAAATCAGATAAATTGGCAAACTCTGATAGGAAACGATCGTCTTGGAGTCACAAATATCCAAGTATGACCAGCAGTATTATAGATTTAGCACGGGATCGAACCCGGCAACCTCTCAGTACTAAACATAATAGCAAACACCGAGCCATACTGCTGACTGTATGTATATGTATGTATGTAGTTAAAAGCCATTGCTACAACGGAAAGGGAAAGTTTGGTACACAATGAAAAAGTGTATTACATCCATATTCTGATATTGATCACGCCTCATTTGAATATTGTCAGATTAAATACACATGTAGTACTATAGTCCGGACAAAACAATAGCATATAGTGCGAAAAATACTCTAAACTTTCAGAGCATGACGATTGAATTACACAACGGTGTGAGATTCCGACAACAATGATTGATTTAAATTTTGAGTCATCGTTAATTGTGCTCCGGATTGGAGTTGGTGTATCGCAAAATCAATGTTTTAACTAATGGCATTCGTTCTTATGAAAATAGCCGATGTTGGAGAGGAGAGTCGGTCGGCCGTGTCGAAGAAAAGTTATTCTGCCTCGGCTGCCGGCTTTGAATATATGCCAAAAATTTCTCGTAAGATGCTGAAATTGGTTTTGTACATTTGGACTGTTTAATAGTTCGGAAATCGAGCGAGCATTTATTAAAACGTTTTATCTGAGCAGTTTCGTTCGCTAACTCAATAGAAATAATACACGGCAAATCGTATACATATGGTGAAAGTAGAGCATTTACTTCGACATTTTTTCTTTTATATTTTTTTTTCAAATTGATTTGAAATGTATTACTAACTATTTATATACACAAACATACATATATGTATATACAAAAATATCTACAGGTGTATGTACACACATACATACATATGTGTTTGTGAGAGAGTTCGACTGATGTGTACTCGGTATCAATTCCAGATCCGGTTTTATGATTTTCAGAAACATTATATGATAATCATATGACGGACTGAAAACCAGACTGGTACAAGTGACATTTAAAAAAAAAACTGGTTTAAGTGCTAAAATAATAGCATTTCATATATCCTATTATTTTAGCACTTACACCAGATTTTTTTAAAAATGTCACTTGTCTGGTTTTCAGTCCATCATATACCACTTAAATTTCGTAGGTTAAATAGTCATCATAGAAAATTTTTGGCCAGTTAGAAATGGTACTACTCCTTGTAATCAGGTGACTATATGATATATTTTCCAAAATCAAAACTAGGACATTTTTTCCAAAAACATATTTCTAAATACTTAAATTATTTAAAACGAAGATTAAAGAATCATGGACGCGCAAAATGAATTCATTTTCTTGAATGCTCTTATAAAACTCTATACAAGACTGGTTAAAATTATACTGAGTGATTAGTAAACACTTCAAGGTTTCAACATTCAATTTCGTTTTATTACTGGACTATGGATTGTTCATCAAAGTAAAAAATTCTTCGGCTGGTGCAGTTGTTCCTGATATATGGAAACAATCAGTGGCGTGCGATGAAATGCTCTCTGTTTTCGTCACACAGCCTTACTTACGTGTGCGCGAGCAAGATACGAGGGGACTCGGTATGACGTCACCTGTTCTCCTTGTATCCTGCTCGCGCACACGTAAGTAAGGCTGTGCGACAAAAACAGGCAGAATTTCACGGCACGCCACTAGAAACAATATTTGAGAATATTTTTTTGTAGGAGACATCATTTTCTATTACATAAAAAGTGTACTGGTTTTATCTCACGACTTACCAGGACAAATACCCAAAACACCAGTAATGCCCCAGTAAAATCGGTACGAATGGTCACCTTACTTTATAAGTAACCTCAATAGGAAACTAAACTTTTAACTCTAGTTTCGAGGTTTTTAAAAATTTGATTCTTATAAACATCTGTATATATGTATAATTAATGTTCTAATCAAAACCCGAATTTAACATTATGCGATTTTACATGTATGTTTTTTCCTTAACCGCTTAGACGCCCAGCCGACGCGCTGAGCGTATAATAGATACGGCTGTTTGCGCCTTAAGGCGCTTTGGGCATCTAAGCGGTTAAAGGTCTGACCGCACTATACGGCCGTCGACTGCTGCAGCACGACACAACACGGCAAAGTTGATACAAAAGGCAACTCTGTCGCGTGACGCGTAGTGCGTTATATCTCATACAATTTCATACAAACAATATTTGGCCGCACGCTGCCGTTCGTGTCACAGACGCATAGTGCGGTCAGACCTTAAGTGTACAAATTTAACCACTTCATTGCCATAAGCGCACCGGTGCGCGCTCCTTCGTATTAAAGGCTATGACTCGAAATTAATTTTGGTTTCTTCACAGTGACATCTAAAAATATCCTGTGATACCAATGAAATTGAAAAAAGTAAATATTTTTCGTTAGTTTATGATATATTCAAGAGGATATGTCAAGGGTTGGCACTAAACACATACATATAATAAAATAATCGAATGGGTTTCTACAAACGCGTCACGATTAAGTGGTTTATTAGATATATTAGACGAATAAGGAAAATTAAATCAAATATGTATTGACAAATTCAATTAAAAAAAAGTTTTTCCTGTTATTGTTTAACTGCTTATGTATTAAAATTTTATTCTGTTATTAAAAATTGGTAAGTATACGATTCATATTGCATACGAAATCTAAACGTACTACTAAGTTTATTTTCATCTGTGTATGAAATTTCATATACGTAAGCAAACATTCACGTAACATGTTTTGCAAAACTATACAAAACTATTCGCGATGCGAAAATAAAAAGTCTAAATCATATCGAAGACCTTTGTTAAATAGCTTGATATGTAGATACCTTCAAAAATTTGATTTTCAAGTCGGTTAATTCGCCGTAACAGGCTAAATATTCGACCATGACTGACACCAGTTGTTTAACGAAAATGAGGGCGTTGCCATATAAGATATATATTATATCGGAATGTCGTTTTGATTGAACAAAATGTAAATTGTGATCGACTGTCATTAATTTTTAAAATGAAATCGTTTAGCGCACTTTCGCGCAAATCAAAACAATGACACGCGCAATTACAGGCATATATGCTATGATTTTCAGGGGAAAATTTAAAATATGCGTTCGTCTGTCGATACGTCAATTTAAAAGTATCTGTCGATGATAAGTGCGACAAATGAATGATAAATATGATATTTTAATTGGTCAATTCTGGTCGCCTCGCTTGTTGACCAAATAAACAATGGACTTGAAATAAAAACTGGACCACGCCGAGTAATTGCCCATCGAATAAAAAATTCCGTCTGCATTATCGAAATAAACGCATGTTTCTTTTACAATCGTAATATAAAATTTCTCTTTTCCATTGAATTTTTTTCACAATCTCGATAGTAAAAAAAAATCGAATCAATTTTATCGAGAGTTTCAAGGTTTTGACATTGTTTGTTGGCATACTATGTTTACAAGTATAAATTTAGCACATAAAAAAAACACATTACGTCAATCTTATCGAAAAATATTAAACTTTCGCTCAACAATTTTTAATAGTACCTATGTACTAACTTTATATTTTTTTTTACAAAGAACAAAGGAAATTTATCGCATGTACTTGTACAATTTTGCAATTCAAATATGTATGAAACGAACAAAATTCTCAAAAAATATTTCGGTAACGTTCAGAATAAATTGAATGCATCCTACATCTTCAATATAAAAATAATCATCTAATAAACTGTGCAATTTAAAATTCAAAATCCAAAAATATAGCATTAATAATACAGATGAGGCCAAATTTATTAGTGAAAAAATTCAAGGGTATTCTTGTAAATGCCGTTGAAATGCTTTTACATTCATGCGATCTGTAATTAATCCAAGCGGTACGCAATTTACACGCAAATGACTATGATAGAGTCATTCTATCCTCAAACGAAATGCGACTTCCTAGACAATTAATTACAAACATTACAGCATTTTTTTTATTACATAAATCGCTGTATTTCGAGAGCCTGAAGAACACGAAATTAACAATTAATTAATCCATAGACACATCTATGGATATAGACTTGTACATACATTTTTACATATTGTCCATAAATCAAATTCATATATTGTTGACATAGCGGGTAGGATGGTTTTTGCCAATTTGATTTAGGAACCGTTTCAACAAAGAAATCGGATAAATTGGTAAACTCTGATAGGAAACGCTTCACTTGGAGTCACTAATATCCAAGTCTGACCAGCAGCATTAAATATTAGCACGGGATCGAACCCGGTAACCTCTCGGTGCTAAACATAAACGCAACCAACGAGCCATATTGCTGGCTATGCTGGATATCGACGCATATATGTATGTATACTTTATTTAATTTAATGTTGCAGTAAGAAGAAAAAAATATGCTGATGATATTGGTCAGCTATGTAAGTATGACTAACTTTTTTTATAACTTATGATTAGACTCCGGATCCAAAGCGCGCCTTATATTGTAAAATTGTTGTAAATGTTTTGTTAAAGGTTCGCCGAACTTTTGTTTTTTGCACTCTAGCTTTGTAAATAGAGCCAAACCGCCCTGATTCCTGGAAAAAGCACGCTTTCTATCCGTAGCCTAATTATGACTAGACTACGGATATAGAGAGTGCTTTTTCCAGGAATCGGGGTGGTTTGGCTTTATTTACAAAGCTAGAGTGCAAAAAAAAAAGTTCGGCGAACCTTTAACAAAGCATTTACAACAATTGAACAATAAACGGCGCGCTTTGGGTCCGGAGTCTACTTATGATATTGAAATCCATGACTCGTATTATATCTGATACTAAATAAATTCATAATTATTTGTAGTACATACCAAAAACAATAAAAATAGATTTTTTATAAAATATGAAAAGTAATTGGTATGAATATTATGAAATAGTTGTGGTTTGATACAATGGAAAATGGAAATTATTTAGGAATCCCCACAGGTATACCGCTACTTGGAATTTTTAAATTGTATTTTCCTTATTGGTAAATAGATTTTCATTTAATTTACTTCCTAAGCTCGGTATGATATTATTATAAATCATAATAATAGTTAATTTCCAAAACGTTCGAGACAAAATTTCGCAATCTTAAAAACGTTCTAATAATTTGGATATAAAATAAATGCATTTTAAAAATGATCTACTAAAAATAAAAAAAACACACCCGAGAGATGATATATATGTATAGTGTATTATACATGTATTTAATTATTATTATACTTATACCTATAGATCATTTGATACTACACTTGGATACTGAAAAAATTAAACTAAATGACGCAATCTTATCTTGTCTTATTTTATTAAAAAAAAATTACGAGTGAAATATCAAAATGCTTCTATTTATTAAATTACCGTTGCCATGTTAACTAACTCAAAGTTCAAAAGAACAAAAATGTGCATACATAATAAATAAGGCATTCCGATTTGCAGCTATAATTCTACGGACCACTTTGGACTGCAAAACAATCTATGTTGCACAATTCGAATATTCAACAGCAACGAAAGGAAACGTTTTCCACACTCGAAAGATTTTCCGGAAAATCGACCTAATTTTCATTGGATAACCTTCTGGTGCCAAAATAGAAATGTAATATTACAGCTGGTTACGACATTATGTGCATAGTAGTGTTGTACCCGATGAAATATCATCGCATGGGTGTTGGCATATTAAGTTATTAAATAAAAAAATAAATAAAAAGAAATGTGTCGGTCCTGTGTTCGATCAGCACGCGGTCAAATTTTTTTCAAATACCTTTTAAATATATTTAATTGTTTAATATGGAAAAAATATGGTAAAAATAACCTACCTACCTACATATAAACAATATAAAACACCAATGGATAAATTAATCAATTAATAAAATAAATTTTCAATAGATGGCGGTAAATGCTCAGCGACTTGGCGCCGTCTATTAGCCTATAGGGAACATTGGTAGCAAACAGTATATATATAGAACGTTTTTTTGACATTGTTTTAGCTGTGACGTACATGTGTATGTCGAATCGAAACGACTATTATAGTACGACGAGCGTTATCTCAGATACACACACCCGCAGAATAGCAATATTAGATATGTGTATATGATATCTAGTTAAGAAATCCATCGAAAACATTTATGTATGTATGTTGAATAATTAACTTAAATTGACAATATACGTATCGCTCGATGGAAATAAAACTGATAATGATAAATATATATGTACATCATTGTCATAACATCGATGCATTAAATTTGAACAAACCAGCGGTAGTCCAGTATACCTATATATATCTTAGAAAATATAGAAATAGATCCAATGATTATGAACTTTTAGGCTTCAATTTTGAAAGTCATGCTTTTGGAAGAAATTCGGACAACAGTTGATATTTATAATCGAAAGTGCGCCAGAAATGACAACAGCCAACTAAAGACTTTGAAACAAAGCGCTCGTTTGTCGTTCAAACTAAATTAAAAGATTTTCATTTCAGAGAACCAATCTTGATATAGACTTTTGACAAGAGTTTGGCCTAACAAATACATAATATAGTTTCTAGACATAATGCTTTGAAGTGGTAAAAAATATATGTTCAGAGAATAAATCACTTTCAGGTGACACCTTTAGGTTTTTTTTCATTTTGTTAATAAATTCTAGGTATTCGTTTCAATTTGACCAAAATAAAATATGACAATTTGAAATACAGACCATAATTTAACCGAATCGATCCAGTTTCAACCGGAAAATTACAGAAGCAATAAGTTTTTACGTAAAAGGTTATAGGAAATGTTTCAACAATTCGATTATAATTTGAAGTTTAAAGTGCGTGCTTGTTAAGTTATCTATGTATGTATATAATATTACCCGGCTTCGCTCGGTATTTGTAATATAAACCGCTTTAACATGGCTAATCAAATAGAAAACATTTTATTAAATTTATTTGAATAGTTTTATTTTATTTGAATATTCATTTGTCTTTTTATTAAATAGAACGTCACGGATTTTACGAACAAAAAAAAATAAACAAACATACATACATACAAAGTCTTTTTCGAAATTATATATTAGACTAGTGGTTTTACCCGGCTTCGCTCGGTATTTGTAATATAAACCGCTTAAACATGGATTATTTAATAGTAAATATTTAATTAAAGTTATTTGAATATTTTTATTTTATTCAATTTTATTTGAGTATTCATTTGTTCGATGACGTCATGGATTTTACGAATCAAACAAACATACAAATTCTATTTCGAAATTATATATTAGATGTACGTACATACATTTGATAGTTTTACGCGATATTATATGCATATGGAAACCACAAATTGAGATTAGTTACATTTTTATACAGTCGAGTATTGCAAATGAAACGTTTACATATGTTTTAGACATTAAGTTTTCGTTAAGAATCTGTGAATTTGTATCGGTTAAATACTCCACTATGCAATATGGGTAAACATCAAATAAATAAATATTTGTAAGTTTTATCGATAAAACACGACCACAATCGCGATTCGATTCAGCAACAGCTGTTTTGTATAGTAGTAACTATGCGCTCGCTAATTCCACGTTGTCGACGATTCGTGTCAGCATTTTCATTTAGAAAAACCTAAAAGTCGAACGCGGCGGGAAAAAAAGTCAACACGTGCGCGCGCGCATTTCACTCCTAACATCCCATTTCACGTCCATGGAAAATCAAACAAACTATTCCGAGAATTTTGGCCAGTTCCCGGACGCGATTGAAATTGGGGGAATCTCCCGAAATAGTGTTCCGTGCGAAGGTCAAGCTTTTTATTTACCCATCTTTCCCATCATCTCTTCCAGAGCGTAGTCCGTGTCCATCTTGTTCCGATTTTCCCTTTTTTTTTTTTGAAAATAAATCTGATCGTGGAACTGCTTGAGTTTCGCTCCGGAGTCTTGACCACGTGTCTGGTTAACTGGTAGTGGATGAGCGAAGAAACGCAGGAAATACGCGTGTCGACCGGCCGCTCGACGCGGCACGAGTGACGACAGCGAAAACAAATTCGACCCAAAAACGACGCATCTCGGCAACGGTGAATGTAAAGATACGATCTGATGCACAAAAGTTTCAGGGGAGGGAGAGAAGGTGTTTGAAGGTGCTGCTGCAGCGTGTCTACATACTATGCCAAGTGTCGGCCATGTCAACTTACTATTTGTAAAGGGAGAAGAGAGAAGAATACTCCCATATTCAGTGGTTTCAAGTAGATTTAGAAATATCAGTAAACGTAGTAAAGATTTTGAAAGTTTACGTTTTTGAAACGAAACTCCTTTGTTTCAAAGTAATAAGTAATAAGAGGCTAAAAAAACGCTCGATAAACGTCAGGGAGAAATAGGAGGAAGTATTATTTTTTTCAAACGTGTCTAATAAGTAGAGACCCGTATTTTGGGCATCTATTTTTGTCAATTTTAGCATTTTCATTTTGCATTTTAGGGCATTAAAATGTTCAATTTAGCATTTATTTTTATGAAGAGTTTAATTTTAAATAATAAAAAATTTCGATGAATTTTAATAAAATTTATATACATATGTATATACAATCTAAAGACAACACAACCATTAAAAAATAATAGAAAAATTCAAAAATGTTTTGAAATTAAAATTACAATGAAAAAAACAGGAATATAAAAATATGAATATAAAAATATAATACCAATTAAAATTGATTAAAACTTAACATGGAGCATATTTCTACAGATTATTTTTTGAGATTCGTACGACGATCGGTAAGAATTATATTGTATTCACTAAAATACCTTTCAGCATCCACACTATTGACGGGACACCAAATAGATTTTAGAGCTGCACAACCAAACTCTTCATATTAAATTTTTGTTGCCATCAATAATAGCAATATATCCGGCGTGGATTCACTTTTTATATTCTCTATTAATTGTCTAAAAAGTGCTGATATCCTTCTAAACATTGAGCCTCTGTTAATACATTAAACAATGGCAGGTTTCTAAAAAACAAAACTGTTTCTTTAACATTAATATTAGATTATGAACCTGCCACAGATGGATTGAATAGTTTACTCAATGCTCGGAGGAATAGATTTGTCTCATTTAGTCTTGAGTGTGAGTCTAGTTTAGACGCTTTTTTGAGCAGCCTTTTGGATACACAGCTCCAACTGTCTTCTTTTGTTTACAGTAGTAGACAATAGCAGTTGCTTGGTTTCGACAGGAAAAACACCGTCTATGGTAAACTGCAAGCTCTGTTTTATCCCCTCAATATCTTCACAGAAAAAATGGGCAAAGGGATAGGAAGGCCCTTCTAAATTGTCTATTCATTTTATAAACTTTATGCAAATTTCACTTTTGTTTGTTATTTTAGCATCTATTCGCATATTTTACGAATTTAGCATCTATTCCAAATTTTAGCATTAATAGCAAAGTGCCCAAAATACGTGTCTCTACTAATAAGTAAAGAGCGGACCCAGAGCACGCCGTTCATTGTTCAATTGTTGTAAATGCATTGTTAAAGATTCGCCGAACCTTTTTATTTGCACTTTGTTTTGTAAATAGAGCCAAACCGCCCCGATTCCTGGTCTCTATCCGCGCTCTACTAATAAGATATTTTTTCACCATCGTAATGGCGGATGACACTTTCACTTATGTCGATGAACAAAATGAGCAAAATGGCAAAATATGAAAACGATCGGATAAGAGCCAAAACAAGATTGCAAAAAAAGGTTGACATTAGTGAACCATTTTTTGTGCATAAAAGCATCCTCGACGCCAATTTTTGGTCATAATATACATATACGTATTATATCATCTACATATGTACTGACAAAAGTTACTAATTTACACAAACTCATAACTGATATATAAAAATGTACCTGCCAAATTTTGTCAGAATTTACCTAGTAAATATGTATATTAGTGGTTTTTAAAAAGGTAATTTAAGCCAAACGGTTAGTATGTCGTAGACCAGAGCCACCAAGAGAAAAATCGGGCCCTGGTGTAGTATCTGTTTTTTTTTTCATTACACATAAGTAGACAATTTCATTTATGTTTCCAATTTGTTTTTTATTCCAGGTTTTTCAATAAAAATTTGTTATTGTAAATGATTATATATTGTCATACAACAATAATTATTTTCTATAGCCCATTTTTCGGTCCGTTACGTTCTATCAACTAATATCTCGAGACTCGTTTTCTCAACTTTTCATCGGCTTAAACATGAGTTTGTTTATTGTACATGTGTGTAATACATCTGTGATCATTCATAGATTTTTAATATATAAACACACATTTAAAACATGTAAAAAGCGTTTATTCTTACTATATTTTTTTTACATACGTCTTATTATAGTTCAAGTTGAAATAAGTTAAATAAGTATTAATAACATAATATAATAGTTAAAATAAGTAATTCACTATACAAAACATTTTTATATATGTACATATATACAAACTCCACGGCGAAATATACCGAAAAAGTTGGGAAAACGAGATATTGCAAGTTGGTGAAACGAGGTAGACCCCCCATTTTTACTAACCTCTTATTATAAAAAACTGTAGTTAGTGAAACCAGAACTTTAAAAAATAAAGTATTCAAACATTCAATGCTAAAAATTATACCCAACAATTAAAAAGTTTAAATTACATTTTATTAGGTTATATACAAATCTATATTTGTTATAATTAATTTCTTTTCTGATTGAAATTAATATTTTCTCAGACCAAGCATTATATTTTATACGATTGTGTTGAGGTATGAAATTCAAACCTTAATTTGACTCATATAAAAATATACGACTCATATGACTTATATAAAAATATATAATCTTTTGCATCTATGTACATATGTATGTACTTGTTTGTTTGAAAAAATGTTTGTACAAATTAACTGATTTAAATTTTGCCGATATAGTCAAATATTAATTCGTATTCTATTGGATATCAGTTTAACTGACCGAATTTTAGATTTTTAGTAATGACAACCGATAAAATGTCAATCTATCATTTATTTTCGTTATCTTTCACATCATTGAGAGATCTATCGATTGTATTTATCTAGTGATATGTTTTTGATTGAAAATGCACTCTTGTGAAACAACTTTTTTTCAAATATTGACACTACACTGTAATCAAAACTAGTATAACCTATATACATATATGTTATTAAATGTGTCTAATGTAGAATATCAAATTTATCAATAAAACCAATAAATTAAATACGCTGGAGTGGATTTACGGCGAATGAAAATTGTAACAACGAAAAAGCCAAAATTAATATAATGGATCAAATACCGCCCATGAGATAAGATAAGTAAATTTGTTTTCAACTCGATGGTTTCCGATTCGATCGTTGGAGACATTTGAATATCGTTGGAGAACATGTTGGCGTTCATAAAATATTTGGACAGATTCGGATGCTAATAAAAAGGGAAACGTTGAACTCGATTCGAGTTCAATGCACTTTGAAAAACGATCAGGACGTGAAGGTTCGTTTTCGAATTTAATTTACAAGGAATCTTCGTGAGTCTCCACAAGATATATGTACCTACTTGTATCCTATAACCAGTTTGAAAATTGACGATGCAGTTCGCAAACGTATTATTTCGCTCATTACTTTCTACTCTGGAACGAGTCCTATGTACATGTTTTGGAATTAACTTTTTTATGATTCAACGTGCTCTGAATTCGTTTACACACAAAGGGACATTATTCAAAATATACTGTCAAAAAATTCAAAATTTTATTACACCGCTCGCTATGTATTTGAACGATAGGAAAGTGTCGTGTTTCGATAATTTGCTGAGCGTTATTTTTAGCACAACAAATATGTACATCTACATTGGATAAAAACTGACAGTTCAATTCCGTAATTGTATATATCGATGTAACTGACCAATGTTGACCTTAATTGTCAGAAATAGCTTAGACGTAGGTATCAGTTAATTGAGTCAGTAATTATTCCATTAAGATTATCACTCGACAAAGTTGACAATTTATCGCAAACAATACAATTGCGTTAACTATTGAAGCATTTCATAATATTTCATTTAAGCATTTCATGATAGTTTCAATCAAATAAAAATTATTTATTCAATATATTTTCTCTTAAATTTATTCTTTTGTTTTGCGACAAAATATGTAAACATAGAATTTTTGGTTGAAAAACGCGCTATTTGGCAAGTGTTGCCAGCGCGAATAAATAAGTACATCTTACACGCAATGGCATCGATTTTTATTTCAATAAAAAAAAAACATGCAGTTAAATTAAGAAACTTGATAATTGTTGATATGATTAATATATACATAAAATATTTATTGTATGAAATAAGTAATTAATTGAATCAAGTCATTGTAGCATCAGTTAGTATTGACGGCCTGTAAACAAAACAATAGATACGATTATATAACAAGATTGTGTACATGCAAGTTTGCGAACGTACAGCAGATTGCGTGCAATCTTGAATCTCAATCGGTTATCAAAATTCAAATAAAGTTGAATTGGCGAAATATTCGCCGACGAAAGGCGATGTTTCAACGTTCGATCGGTAAAATTCGCATCGAGGTCACCGTCACATATTTTCCGCACGCAAATGCTATTTTCGTCCTTGTAAACATTGAGGCGTGTTCGCAAATCCTCGATAGGCGTCGCCCCCGCGCGTCCCTCTTCCCCCCGCGCTCTTAGCCGTCACAAACAAACCCCGCGCCTCTCCTCGCCCCCCTCCTCTCTTCTCCGCCCAGCGCTCGCTTGTTTTGACACATTATTGTTGAGAGTCATTTCGGCCATATTTTCGTTCAGTTCCTTGTTGCTTCTCAAACTTTTTTAGCCGTACGTAAATGCGATCTCGCATAACTAGTATTTTAACGATAGAAACCGAATCGATGTACTGTAATTGCGTTTCAGCTTAAACAAAATAATATTTCAATGCAGTTTTTGGTCAGGATCCAAATATGTACTCGATAGAATTGGTTTTAAATCTAGACTCGATGCTATTGAGATTGTTGTCGTTATTTAACATGCATAGATACTTATTGTATTTCGTGGTTTATGGCCATTTCCTGGCAAAGTTTCTTTGAAGTTTTCCTCAATCGTATTCCAATTTTATATTTTAAACTAATCATTCTTACAAAAAAAAGGAGCCATATGATATTGATACAAAAATTGATATCGACTTTTCAATGGGTAGTTTTGGAAAAGAATTTTTAATATATATAGAGAAAGTGTAAAAATGGTACAATTTCATTATTTTCTCAATACATTGCATAATTTTATTTTTCATTTTCACGATCAAATAAAAAAAATCTCAAACTTATTTATTGCACAAATTTGCCGGTTACACATATATGGGTCCACAATACGGCACAAACTCTGAGTTAATGAAGACAAAAAATGAATTTATACCAAAGCATTAAGATTAGGAGTGGGGTAGACGTTTACGGGACAAGTACGTGTTTGTGTGAGATTCATGGGAGGAGCCGACGAAACCATCTACTCCCATTCTTCATTCATTCATTTTTCGAGTTTTCATCTTTTTATCAGTGGTTTTGAGATGTAACGTACTGAAATATTTTATATGATTTAGGTAAATTATGTTAATTTTTTTAAGCAGCTGCTTTAAATTTTATTTTTCTTTGATAAAGAGCTGACAAGAAGTGACTTTTTTTTTGAAAAAAAAAAACACTGATAAAAAATGGCAATAATATTCAGAATTTTTCGCGGACTACCAAAATTTTTCATATCGTAGGTTTCCACCCACTGTGTTATGGTCCGTACGCACCAAACCAACGACGATTTTGGGCCAACTTTTAAAACCAGTAGCGTACAAAATATCGAAATAAAAATGAAATAAAAAAATTGAAATTAAATATCAAAATTAAGCTAACGAGCGAGATTGAGCTAAAATTAGATCATCGTTGATGTTTTGAATTACAATAATGTTTTGAATTACGACGATGCGCATTACCACCAGAGAAATATTATAATTACGAGCGAAAAAAACCTTGTTGTTGTTTCTTATAAGTCATCACGATAACTACTGTGTTGCCGTCGATGAAATATTTAACAAAAAAAATGTCGGTGATTTGTCAAAGGGTTTTTTTTTCTTTCGTCGAAATAAAATTAATAATCACACATTATCCGATAAATTTTACCTCTGAGATAAATTTATCCGATAAATGTATTTAATAATATTATTTCCCGACAAGACGATGGATTTTACTAACCTCTTTTTTTATCGAATGGGAGCGAATTCATGAATATACAAATACAATCTCAAATCAACTCATACCGTATAATTGTTTTTCGCTCGTAAGCAGAGAAATGATATACTTTACTGTGATTGTGTATATACTTTACTGTGTTATTGTATATACTTTACTGTTCTACTCTCTATTTTTACTTTATCTATGTACGTAGTAACAATAGATGAAGTTTCGTGATCATGTGAAAATTCGAACTCGAGATTTTGACTAATTCACACTCAGAATCCATTCCTGATCACGTTTTCATGATCTAGAAAAAATGTGTGTGTGTCTGTCTATTTTGAGGATTTTTTGAACACTGCTAATCCTATCGAACTGAAACTTAGTATCGGTTACAGAAATTCTTATCGACACGACGTAAAATTTTTTCAAATTTTTAAATTGACCGGAAATGGTACCTCCATTTATACATATGTAAGTGGCTTCTTTTTTTTAAGTTTTTGAATTCAATTATCTCCCAATCGAATCGGACTGAAATCTTTTTAAATGTGATAGAAATAATAATTTTTATAACCTTATATTTTTTTAATATTTTTATTTGAACCGGAAGTAATACTTTTAGTCTAGAGAATCGAGGTTTTTTTATGTTTTTCTCAGAAACCTTTTAGTTTACTGAACTGAAATTTAATATCTAGAAGTTTAAATTAAATGATATTTTATTACATACCAATGTGTCTGTTGTATCTAGTGTTGCACGCGGAGTAAATTTGTCGAGTAAAAACTTCATTTTTTCAAAACCAAACCACTTTGATTTATAAATGTCGTCACTTCCAGCGCCTGATTTTGTTGTAGCCTCACATCGTTGTCGCTCCCGTCTAAATGAGGTCATCAGAGACTCCACTTTTTTCTTTATGTCGTTGGCATGGCAATTGAAAATATTTGCTATTTCCTTCAATTCATCATTTCTCTTGGTTTTTAATTTGTATTCTTTATGTGTCGGATTCCAAAGCGACGGCTTTTCACGGTATAAGTCTATAAGTAATATAATATCTTCGTTTGTCCACTCTCTATTTTTTTTAATTAGAACTTTCTCCATGTCGTACTAAAAATTTACGTAGCACAACACGTGTATCTTCAACACTCACAATATTGAAACTAATAATCTTGACTTCATCCTTCCGAACGCTTTGTAAGCCAAAAAAAAAAACAACCGGATGTGAAAGATAAAAAAAAATATCATTTCGACGAGAGAAACAATTGAAGACATTATCCGATAAAATTTACCTCTGAAATGATTTAATTAATTGATTTATTACGACGAGAGAAACAATTGAAGACAAAAAAATTTCCTTTGATAAAACCGACAACGTCTCGGATTGAAGAGATCGAAGACGTCACCCATACTTACACATAATATATGCTCAGTAGCTGCGCATTACGGGGAAGTAAAAATAATAATTCTTTGATTTTTTTTTCGATCTTAGTGCGCATCTACGTAAGTCAAAGCATCTTCGACAAACAAAAGTCGAGGATTATCTGTATGTGATTGTTGATGATCTAATTTTAGGTCAATCTCGAAAATTTATTTAAATTGGGCATGTTCTGTTTTAACTTTCAATATTTTATTTTAATTTTAATATATTGATTATGATTTTATTTTGATATTTGAATTTAATTTTAATATAATAATAATATTTTTAATTTTGATATTTAATTTCAATTTTTAAATTTAATTTTTATTTCGATATTTTGTACGCTACTGGTTTAATCCTGCTGGTTAAATCGTTGGACCAAATTCGTCGTTGGTTTGGTCCGTACGCAGCATTAGATAAACTGGAATGGATGAGTACTATGTAGAAATAGTTTCATAATATGTTGTGTTTTTTATATAAACTATATGATAGGCTGTTAGGCTTTAGGCGTTATATTGTTGTCAAGTGATGATTGTCCACAGACATTACTAAATAATTTTAGCATCAGTCGTATTTGATGCTTGGTGCTCGACGTATGTCGGATAAAAACTTCTCTGTTTGTTTATATTACTCGCAAGATGGGCAAGTGCATCGTTAAAAATTGCACAATGCATTCAAAAACGGGTCTACCTCACGGCAACGAAAGTGAAAAGGTCGAAAAAGCAAATATCGGAAGGCAAAGATCGAAAATCGAAAGATCTTAAGTCGAAAGATAAAAAAAAAGGGTGCATGGTAAACGGTACTATGTATATATATGTATAATATATATATATCAGTGGCATGCGGTGAAATTATCTTTATTTTTGTCATGCAGCCTTGTTTAATGTGCGCGCGCAGAATACGGGAGGAAAAACCCTGTTCCTCTTGTTCCTGTTGTATCCTGCTCGCGCAAATTAAGTGAGGATGTACGACGGGGGGGAGAGAGAGTTTTACCTCACGCCACTGATATATACATATATACTAACCGTTTTTCATATGTATGCATGGTAAACGAACATTTTCGACTTTTTTACGGTCACCCATTCAAAAACACACAATAAATAAACAACATGGGACACATTTTTATAAGTAAATTGATCCGATTGTATTCCGTGCGTTGTAGGTTATTTATAGACGTAGACGTACAGCGTAATATTGACAACAATTTATTTATTCGTAAGGGCCCTTCTATTATCATTACATTTCTCTGGCGTCAGGCCCTATCTATGTTATTCTATATCTATGCCGGTAATTGGACTATTCGTCACATTGGGGTGGTCACAAAGACATTTTTTGCCATGAAAATCGCGAATACACAATATTTGGCACTCAAGTTCTCGTTACTATGATAGTTATCGTTAGTATGATGGACTTTTCGGCTGCCAGATGTTCCTTTATAGAGATTTTAGTGACTTTGTGACGAGTAATTTGTGACCAGTAATCACCGAACCATCTATGCCATCGACGCATTTTTACAAACTTCTTCTTACTTTCACTTATTGCGGGTTGTAAAGGAATATTTCTATGGAAAGTGAATCATGTCAAAGGGGCGTGCTTTGTGATGTAAATCAGCTCTCAGCTGAAAAATAGATAAATAGTGCAAGAACCACCTAGAGCAAAGTGGGCGCCGCGTCCCACCGTTGAAGAGGATGCGCGCGCAGCTGTTTTGTTCGCGTTGACGAGCGATTGCGCCAGTGTGCGTGCCTGTGTTGTGTTGTGCCGTGTCGTGTTGTGTTGTTACTCGGCCAGAGTGTTGTTGTTGTGTCACACGTGCCCGCTGAACTCGAACGCCACACCGTCCACGTCCCCCGCACAGCCCCGGAGCCCCCAGAGCCTGCGCCCCGCCGCGCCCCCGCCTCGGCCCCCGCCGCGGCCCATGCTGCAGCGCGACCCACACCACTGAACAAAGACGTGGACATGGAGTGGGGCGAGACGAGACGAGATGGAGTGCCGATCCCTCGGGCCAGAGACCACAACCTGAGCCTGTGCTTCGAGCTGGAGTCGGCCGAGTTCCAGCAGCAGCCGCAGCTCACGATGATGGGGCTGAGCCCCGACCCCGACCCTGACGTCGACGTCGACGACGGCGACGGCGATGGCGATGGCGAGCCCACCCTCGCCAAGTGCGAGCCATTCCGCATGGACGACGACGACATCTTCCAGGTGCCATTTCGTCTCGTATTGCATCATTTTTTATTCCAACAGGCAGTTTCGCCATTTCACCACTTCACCACTTCTGAAAAGCTATCGAACTTCACTTTTGTGATGTCAGCTCGTTGGTCTGTCGTTATATAAACAAAAGCGATGCTGCATGCCAATTTTTTTATTTTGATTTTCTGCAATTAAATGTTTACGATTGTGAAAATAGGGTTGCCATTTTTAAAAATTGACAATTTTTTTTTAAGTTTTGCAACATTCTAAAATGCATTTGGACTATTTTGTTTTATAATAATAATAATCTTGTATATAATCTTTTTGATTGGCTGTCGTCAAATTCGTTTCTGATTGGCTGGATTGGTCAGTTGTTAAATATCATAATTTTTGTTCGATTTAAATAATAAATATAATAAAAAAAAAAAAAAGAATATTTTTTTAATGGTTTTCATTTTCATTAACCGAGCGAAGCCGGGTAGCACCACTAGTCTTATATATAAAACCGAAACGGCGCCTGTAATTTGTTTCTGATTGGCTGGATTGGTCAAAGACGTTTGTGATTGGTCGGTTGTTGAATAGTATATATTTTTTTTTTGATTCAAATAATAAATATAATATAAAAAAATAAATGAATATTTTTTTCATGGTTTTCATTTTCATTTACCGAGCGAAGCCGGGTAGCACCACTAGTCTTATATATAAAACCGAAACGGCGTCTGTAATTCGTTTCTGATTGGCTGGATTGGTCAAAGACGTTTGTGATTGGTCGTTTGTTGAATAGTATAAATTTTTTTTTGATTCAAATAATAAATATAATATAAAAAAATAAATGAATATTTTTTTCATGGTTTTCATTTTCATTTACCGAGCGAAGCCGGGTAGCACCACTAGTAATATTATAAAATATGAAAAAACTTTTTTTTTAATTTTTACACATGTAAAAATAAAAAAAGTTCTGAAATGACATACTTATATGATATTTGATTGTAATTGTAATGTAATTGGCGGATTGTAATTTGTTATAATATGTTAGTCCAATGTACATATCATGAAAGCTGAATCACTTTCTGAAGAAAAAAAGCGAATGCATCACTTTTCTGAGAAGCTCCATATTTGAAATGGGGGCATTTATGCGCGCACGTACGCATTTCCGAATGTACATTAAGCGCGGTTTCCGTCTTCGTTCGGTAACCGAAAAAAAAGTTTTAGTCCACGAATGATGGTTAGAAATCGTCAGGCTAAATTGGACATTCTAGCTTCCACCTTCTCGTGGTATTCACTGAACAGATTTGTTAATACAATTTGCTTATTCTAAATCTATTATTAATGTTTCTGACAAAGAAAAACTTTATCATATTTTATGCACGATTTCGAATCCGGTCTGTATACTTTTATAGGGGCCCCAGAAATTTGTAATACCCCAGGGTACTTAATGTATGTATAAAATATTATTAAATATTTACAAATTGTGTAAAAGTTTAATGTTTAAATCGAAAAACTGTTTATATATTGAAAAATAACACTTTTTTTCATTCACATAGGGAATGTTCAATACTGTCCGAATTTAAAAAAAAAAGGAAATATATCTGTTAATCGTATAAAAAGTTTGTTTACAATAACAAAACTAGACAAATTTATGATATAAACAAAAAAAATGTTCTGCAGGCGAAAATTTTTATAACCTTTCCAGCAATATTTTTTCAAAAATTGTGCAAAATATCTATATACAGAAACAAAATCAAATCAACATATGGCAAAACAGAATCAATCAAAATCTTCTTTACAATTCACGCTTCTTTCAGTTTCACATAAAATAATCACAATTTTACAACTTTTTTTTATCTAGCAAACGTGGAAGAATTTATAAAATTTAAAGCCATCTTATCAGATGATCAGACTTGTATATGCATGTATGTACATAATATACACATGGAACTGCAATGAAACAGACTTTGGAATCATATCCTTCCTTGAGATATGATTCAAATGTATAATATCTCCATGGAAAAAAGTATGACCTTTCACTATATCATATCTTCTTAGTCAAAATTGAATCAGTTTCAATTCTCATTATATAAAATCTATTTTTCTGAACCTCTTTTGGATCATCCCACCATTCTTATACCTACATACCTAGTATTACTACAATTCAACACAACTACATATATGTTATCTAATTCCAGGTGGACAAAGCCGACCTGATCCAAGGCCCGACACTGGCCGAGCTGAACGCTAGCGATGATACTTTACTCGATAATCTCAACTTTGATGACTTGCTCCTCCCCGATGAGAACAATTTCTACCTGCACATTGGAGATTCAATGTCGCAGACGTTCAAGTCCAGCGCACCTTCTTTGCAGGTGCATCCTCCCGCTACGCAGACACCTTCTCCTCACTTTAACCTCTATTACTCTGAAGGTATAGACAGGGATGTGTACACCAGAGATCGTTCCGGTGCGTTTTCGCCCGGCTCCGGACACAGCAGTCAGCCGAGCAGCGTGCATAGCAGCGTCCACGGCTCTCCATGCCTCGGATTGCAAGAGTTGCTCACGTCGAATATCAAACCGAAGCAGACACTGCCTCCGATACCAACCGGCCAACTCAAGCACAAGCATGTAGCCGCAGCCAGACTCTCCTCGTCAGCTCCGACACATCTCAGCTTGGAACAGGTATTATTTTTTTGATAAATCTATGAAGTTAATGACAGTGGTGTATCCGAATACCAAGATTTTATTCCAACAGCTTATAAATTGAAAAAAATTCGAAACATTTTAAAGAGGAAATTTAACCCTTAATGCTGACCAACGCCGATCGGCGTTTTGCCAACAAGTCCATGGGCCTGAAAAACTCCGATAGGCGTTGTATTGTGAGCATGTACAAAGTAAACAAGAATACTATTGGAAATGTTGGCGAAATTTTCAGCGTGGAAGGCTTTCAACAGAAAAGACGTCAGCACTCCAAAGGGTTAAGCCAATTCGCCGATAGAAAAAGATCTTTGTTCAATGTGTTTTGCCAGTGATGACGTATGGATGTGAAGCTTGGACAAAATTTTACACAAAGTCAAATGCACGCAAAGAGGTATGGAATGCTGTGTGTTTGGCATAACCAGCGACGTAGATCAGTGGTTAGCGTGTAATGCTTTCAACTGAGTGGTCACTGGTTCAATCCTTGGCCGGGTGCTGCTGAACAGATCTTGAATATGTGACTCCAGGTCGATCGTTTCTTATCAAAGTTTGACAATTTATCTGATTTGATTGAAACAGTTCCAACATATTGATAACCTAGTTCCGTTTCTCGCAAAATTCGAGTTTCCAGCATCTCAAATTTTCTGATTTATAAAATGTTTGTCAAATTTATTCATAGATGTTTCTATGATGCTTTTTAAATTGTTTATCAATGTTTGTCATTGGCCAGGAAGGTGCTTTGGGGTTTATTTGCTAGGCCTTCCTGGTAAACATATGTATATAAAATAAAATAATAAGGTTAGGTAAGAAACGAAATACACAGCTGAGAAGTATGATAAGGGTAGTTGACATAGTGGAGAGTGAATAAATTGAAATGGCAATGGGTGGGTAACGTGGTTAAAAGAATGGACAAGAGAAGTGCTGGAATAGTACCCGAGAGAATTTAAAAGGATGAAAGGAAGGCCACAAGGAAGATGGGTTGATGAAATTAGAAAAAAATGTGGGTTGTGATTTTTTTTATACAAATATATATATACCAGGAAGGCCTTGCAGGTAAACCTAAATGCGCTTTCCAGGCCATTTACAAACAATTATGTTTATACAGTATCATAGAGACATCTATGGACAAATTAGATATGCTATTAACTGATAGGAAAGTTTTTTGTCAATTTGGTGGAACCGTTTCATTGAAATTATAGGAAACTGGACCTGGAGTCACATATATCCAAGATCTGGCCAGCAACACCGGGCCAGGGAACGAACCCATGACCGCTCAGTTGAAAGCCTTACCCGCCAACCACTGAGCCATGTTGCTGGTTTGGATTTAAAGGGAAAGGGATGTTTTTGCAAGTTTCGTTCATATTCAAATCCATTCAATGCATCTCTGGCAAGTTTTGCATGCATATTTGAACACTCCAAGATGAATATGAATTGAAATTAACTTTCCCTTTATGCAGTAAATACCGTAACCGAAGTAAATTTATAAATGTTAGTCCAGACGGAACTGGGTACTTTCGCAAGTGAGATGATATATGGTATTTGCAACTCATGATGATTTTATTATATAACATATGTACGTACATGCATATGCACAACTAATCCATACATTGACTTCAAATTGCTTTACAAACATCGTGCAAATTTCCCATACACGTGTAGGCTTTTCGCAATAGTAACGGTGTTCGTATCAGAAATTAAACGGTATTGCCATTTGTACAAACGTGTGTAGTGTGAGTGTCGGTCGAATTTGTTTGTTGTTTACCTAACAAATTTTCATTATTTATGTTTATGTATGCGCACACGAGACTACACAACGTAAACAAACAGGTGTCATGTGTTATCGATCACCACATACATATATTGTTGTTGTTGTGTGCCGATGATTCAATGAATTATATTATTTAAGTAATAAACGTTAATAATTGCGTACAAACGGAAAATTTTGATTGAAAACTGGCGTTTTATCTTAATTGCACAATATGACTAATACATACGGTGCACTCGACCTATTAATGTGCATGCATACAATCAAGCTGATACTTTCTTCGAAACAGTTGATAAGATATTTGCTTGCTATATCTTTTTTGACCTTGTGTGTGATTTACTTTCTAATCTGATTTGTGTTTTTGCCTACAATTTACAATTAGAATCTAAAAAGCTGTATATCTTGTATTTTCGTTCAAGGGTACGAAAAGTAAAAATGATTTTTTTTCTATTTGATAAGATTGTTGCAATTGCCATTATCAGACGGTTTAATTGTTTGACCATTTTTTCTGATCGAAACATCATAAGTGAGGTAAATGAATAATATTTAGAATGTCTCGTAATTTATTAGACGATTTAAATTGTATGTAATGCAAATAATGGTATGTTATTATGTTTGTTGGGATAAAAATGTGTTTAAAATGTCATTTGCACTAATTTTATGTGTGTGCTAAAGCAGCGTTTCCCAATTTGATTTATCGCATCATTTATTTGCTTTTTTAACACATTTATTATCTTGTCATGTTTTCATACTTCAATAATTAGGAAATCCTTCTTTTCAAATAGAGTGGCTAAAATTTGGAATAGTCTATCCAGTGAATTAGTAATTTCTAGTTACATAAACCTTTTTAAAACTAAACTTGATGATTACCTTATAGTGGGCTTTTGTATTTCTTCCCTCTTGCAGTTTATCTTTTATATTTATTTTCCTCAATTTTGACTTCTTTATTTTACTTTTCTTTTTTTATCTTATTTGATTTTTGTATTATAACTTTATGTATGTATTTTAAAACCCCTTGGATCCATCGTCTATGCCGCCATTCCCAAGTATTATTAAATAAAAATTAAAAAAATTGTAGAAACTTCACTTCAAAAAGTACAATGTGAGCGGGTGACGAATTCTTCTACGAAATTCGCCAAAAACATTTAAGTTTATGAGTGTTCTTAGTTATTTGTTTGTCAAACATGCAGTCTTTCTAGGTTTTGTATTTCGTGGCTCCAGATTTGAGCCCGACTATGAAAGTGGAAGTTGCATTTTTAAGACAATGCTTTCTATACCTACATATATACATTTTTTGAGTATGAACGCTTGAAAATACTACAAATCAATAAAATACAAAAATTCTTATTATTTACTATTTTTTAAGATATACATACCTAACTAGTTAAGTTTTACAAATCAACATCATTTCTTCATTTAATAACATACATATATGATACGTATTCTATTTTTGTTTCTTGGCATATTTTATGTCGAAAAATATGACAAAAAGAAGGGAAGGTGGGGGTGCAAAAAATCTTGCCCCGGGCGTCATTTACTATCGATTAGTATTGATCAGAGCATCATTGTGGGCAGAGCAAGATTTTTTATAGGAATTCATTTGGGAAACGCTGAATTATGGAATAGGAGCGATGATTCAATAGATTTAAACAAGTTATATTTTATAATGTACGTATGAACGTATATCGAACAATTTGTCATGCGTTGAATACAATAAATAATATCCATACACGCAAATTGCACAATCATGCAATGTATTCATTTTTCCCATATAAATTGCACTCTCATAATTATTACAATTGACATATGACAGGATATCCAAAAAGAAATCTTTGCCCTATTTTTATAGTATAATATTAATATTGATATATTATTTTAAATCGTGCACGTGCTCACGTGTTTGTGTCAATAGAAGCACCGCAGCATTCTTATGCTAATTATTTTTGCATTAGTTGAACATGAATCATGGAGAATACTCTCGTAACTCGATATGTATCAAAGTCTCGGAATAATTTGCACATAGATTTCAGCCTGGATGTGTGTTATTATTATTTGGCAAAAAAATGTGCATTATTCTTGGAAATGCCTACTTTCACGTTATTCACAGTGGAATTTTTTCATAAGAACCCCTCGAGATTCTAATTTTAAATGAATTCCTCAAGTTTGGTTTATGCAGAAGTATGACAAATCGCAAGATTGCACCACTTTTTCCCGTGCCGGCTTACATTCATTATTCGTTAAGTAGGAAACAGACACGATTCGGTGTTTCTGGCATTGATTCAAATTATACTTCTTTTGTGTTCGCATAAGCTTCTATGCACTCATTTCGGATCGCGCCGTTGCTTATTAATCGGTATTTAATTATACACGTTGCTTCCCAAACTTCTCGATGTAACGAAATGGTTCGGTTCTGTTTCAGATATGGCAGAGGCGGGAGCCGCGGAAGCATTTACTGTCTACGGGCTCCCTCGCCGAGGCCGGATCCACTTCTTCCCTTTCCACGGGAGGCGTGTTGAGTCCCGGCGCTCAGGAAGACCTCTCCCATGATGAAGACACTGATGAAGATAGCGATAGATATGAAGACTTTTCATCTGACAATGGTGTGTTATTCAAAATAAGTGTTTTTATTATTAGCATGTGCAACACTCGGTGTGTGTTGCATCATCAAGTCTGCTATCAGTTGGAAATTCTGTTATACACGTGTACATCTCATAATTATTATTTCATAGTGCTGCATGGATTAATGTTCACGTCGAATCGATGGACGTTTGATGTGAATTGATGTTTTTTTTTTCATGGTGAAAATTTGATTTTAGATTCCGATGGCGACGATACGGATAGGAAACAACGTAAGAAGATGTCGTCCAAAGCTGAACGCTATTTTTGGCAGTATAATATTCAAGCTAAAGGTCCTAAAGGTCAGCGCTTAGTGCTGAAGACTAAGTTGGAAGATCCTCACGTGTTGAATGAAGTTACAGATCCCGTTTTCAGTCCCAGTTGTAGTTTACGTGGAATCAAACATAGGTAATTTAGTCGCGAATCATTATGTATTTGTCTGGATTTGTTTCTGTGTACTTTTCATATTCACTTATTTAATTATTTGCACGAAATTTATGAAAATTTGGAAACTTCTTTAGCGACTTCAACTTTTCTTAGAAATTTGAAGTATTTTGAGGTACAATGTTCATATACAAATGAACTAGTGTTGTACCCGATGACATATCACCGCATGGGTGTTGGCATATTAAGTTATTAAATAAATAAAAAATTAAAAGAAATGTGTCGTCGGTCATGTGTTCGATGTCCCTGCGAGGTCGAATTTTTTTCCAAATACTTTTTAAATATATTTAATTGTTTAATATGAAAAAAAATTGATAAAAATACCTACCTGTCTATGTACATATAAACAATTTAAAACACCGATAGAAAAATTAATTAATCAAGTAAATTTTCAATAGATGGCGGTCAATTCTCAGTATATATAGAAGTTTTTTTCTTTTGTTATTGTATTCGTATATACGTTTTGGCAGTAGTTTAGCTGTGACATATACATATGTATATGTATGTATTAGGGTTTCTGTATTCCCAGACTTTTTCAATTCCTGGGACACGGGACGGACCCTGTGATTGTTCCCGGGATTCCCGGGATCCCGGGACACATGTTAAATGTTTTTTCAGTTTAATATATTTTTTATTATTAAAAAAAATATTTATTTATTTACAAAATATAAAAAAAGTAAACTTATTTAAAGTAGCTTCTTAAGAATATTAAAATATTTAAATGAGAATCCGAAAGCTGATTTCTAGATTTGGTACAAAAATTTCCAGCAATGGAAAAAACAAATGGAAAAAAAAAAAAGTTGAGAATATTTTACGATTCTTTGTGTATTTGATTTATTATTTCCCTTCGTGCAGTCTTGAAAATGTTGTATATTTTCAATATTTTTTTAAATCCAATTCTCGGGATTCGAGATAAGAATTCCCGGGACATGGGACAACAAAAATTCCGTGAATTCCCGGGAATGTTTGTTCCGGGTCGATCCGGGTCAGAAACCCTAATATGTATGTATGTCGAATCGACTATTAGACTATTACGCGAGCGTTATCTCAGACAGACAGATAGACACACAGACGGAATAGCGATATTATATATATGATGGATCAAAGATTGGCGTTAGTTGGATGCTTTTCGCACAAAAAATGGTTCACTTTTGTCTATTTATAAGAAAAACCATGCTTTTTTGCTCTCTTGCTTTGAACAATAATGGAGCAGTCTATTGTTATTTGAAAAGCATCCTTCTTTACTAGCCGATCTTTACTAATGATAATACAGTTTCTTATTAACACTTTGTAAGCGGGTAGGTCGCGCGGCCGCCTGAAAGGCGAAAGCGGGCGTGTTTTCGCGATATTGCGGTTTACTCTCAATACTCGCTAAAATTCGTATAACTCTCGAAGTCCTCATTGAATTTCAATAAAAATTTTGATTTGTACTCGCGAGTATCTGCAGATTCTATTTATGAACACCACAACACAAAAAAGTTTTACTTTCACTTATAAATACATATTGTTTTATAGTTTTAAAGTTTTAATTAAAAAATGGCTTATAACATAAATAATAGTTTTATACAATATTTACAAATGGTAATTAATAGTTTACGCGTGTATGACATCTATCAAAGCAGGTACCTTTATGAAGTGGAACGTTACAGAACTCGCAAAAGTATCGGGTTTCACTGCTGTTCTTTTGTGCAGTACACATGGATATTTTTTTGTGCCGCTTGTCATTATGGGTCGTAATTTATGACTTCGTAAATCCATAGATAATCCTAGGGGATGGTCCTTTGTCGTTGCACGCTTCGTTAGTGCTGGTGTTGTTGCATTATTATCGGCAAATATTTGATCCTGATCATCAGCACGAGAAGCCATTTTTACGGATTAATTCAAATTCAAATTCACGAAAGCGACCAAAAGAACCGAAAAGGTCAGCGTCTTACGGAAACCTACATCTAGGGTGAAATAGGAAGAAACAAGCGAAAGATTGAAAAAAATGGGTGTGACAAATTTCAAACACATGTTACGAGTTTAAATGGTTCCACGAGACAAAATATATAACACAGGTTCCGATTTTATCATTTGTATATGAAGTATGTATCCAGTTATAGAGATGTCGTTGATTAAAAATATTTTAAGAACACGAGTTTTCTCGTAATCCGCAGTCCAAGAGCAGACTACGTGAACACGAGAATTCTCGTGAACCGCCATCAAGCGTTGGGTACTCAAACACGAGAATTCTCGTGACCCGATCACAAAGTGTTAATTATATATCTTACTGAATGTATACTCTAGATTTTTTTTTATTATTTTTATAGTGGGAAAGCAAGAAAAGGCGATGGTAATGATTTGACACCAAATCCAAGGAAACTTTATATGATCGGAAAAGAGTTAGATAATCTCGGTAGAATTATCAACGATATGACCCCAGTTAGTGAATTGCCTTTCAATGTTAGACCGAAGAGCAGAAAAGAAAAGAATAAGTTAGCTTCAAGGGCTTGTCGTCTCAAAAAGAAAGCCCAACACGAGGCTAATAAATTAAAATTATACGGACTTCAACATGAACACAGTGAGTACATAGATTCAACGTTTTATATACGAAAAGCAGTTGGATGAAAGTATATTTTATATTTTGTTAAATTTTGCAGGACAATTGATGAACGGTATATCGTATATTAAAAAATTAATAACAAAGAAAATAACAGATCCAAACATCACGGCGCCTCAATACGTTTCCGATATTGAAAAAGTGGTCAATAGTGCAACAAGTAAGTGTTTTACAAGGTTTTTCCTTGTTTTTTATTTTCATTTGAGCGATTTTTATCATGTTGTTTTTGCGTAATGTTTTTCAGAAGTCCAAATAGCCGGCAATTCGTCAGAATTCGTCAACAGAGTTCTCGATAAGGTAAAATCGGGAGTGCCAGACGGAGGGCTACACGAATTTTAAACGTTGGCGATATTGATGCAGTCATTTTATGATCTTGCTCTAGAAACACATCATCATCATCATATGCATACTTTACAGCATTTCATACGTACCAAATTAGTTATATGAACTTTTTTTTTTAATTATCATTTGTGATAGGTTTTAACCATACTTTTAATTGATACGGGTTAAACAAATTGATACAATCCATTGTATTTCTGTTACGAGAGTGATGATCGTGTTTTCCAAGCGCAAACGACAAAGTCGACATATACTTGACTACATATATTATTTCGCTTTCACATTGTGATATATTTCTTTGAATTACAAATTCTGTGTCTTCATAATATTTATGTATTTAATTGTTATTTATATATTTTCATGTTGAATAATCGTTTTGTCATATTATTTTAGTTCAGGGTCATAATAATTCCGCTGGATCGGTTTATATGTAATGCATATGTAATAAGTAATATATTTTCGACATTGTATGTATTATATAATGTTAATTCATTAAATATTATTATTATTATATAAACTTTTAAGATTTTTCTACAATATAGTTTTCATATTTTATTGTGTTTTGGAATATTACAATGGCTACAAATATTCTAAATAATGTTATCAAATTTTTTGTTTATGTTTCAATCTGTTTATTTGCATTTGCACAAAATTTTACACTTAACTTTTTTATATTTTAACAATATGTTGACAGTGGTGTAATTAGTTACGTCCCTGTTATGTTTTTATTAAATGTTTATATATTGTTTTTAAAAATTTTACTATTTTCATATTTTTAAATTCAAGCAATATCCTCATTTGGCTATATTATTATTATATCTAAGGTGGCTCTTGTACTTATACAAAGATTTTGAATAGACGTTTAAGTCTTTAAATATTACCGACTACTTAGTATGACAGTGAAAACAGTATCACTTTAATTATCATTTATTTCTATCATTGACAAAATTTTTTTTTGAAGACTCCTAAATTCCTAGACGTTGTAAACGATCATGTGTTAAAAATCATGTTTATACAAAGAATATGATTAAATAATTAGTAATCAATTAGTAATGCACACATTCCTATGAATACATCAGTGTTTTTATTATCAAATTAAATCAGTTAAAGTATTTTTTTTTTTGTATTTAACAGCACAATGTATGCTTCTTATTCGAGTATAAATATAAAGTTTTCAAGTATTATATTTTTGAAAAGTAAAAGTATAACCAAACGTTGGATTTCAAAAATTCTATTGTATATGCACAAATAAAATATATTTAATAATTGAAAAAAAATGTATCAAATGAAAAACGTAAAAAAAACGCATAAAAATCGACGAAAAATAAAAACAAAACATTATTTATGAATCATTCGTCTAAGTCAATGAATTTACTGTATTACATTGTAAGCTTTTATATATTTCGATACGATAATAAGTATATTCATGTATGTATGTATGTATATTTATGTTTAAAGTGAAAGTCCTCGCCTACCTTTAACCACTGTTTTCTGCCTTCCCGAATCCCATTCGATAATAAACTGTGATGATTGATTTACATATATTCAATTTAGTGTTGTGCTAAACCATGCATATATATATATATATATATATATATATATATATATATATATATATATATATATATATATATATATATATATATATATATATATATATATAACTTATATAAATATTTAATACGTATATTTTTTCAAATACATTATAATATAATATAATAAAAATACATATATACAAGCAAAACAAAAAAAAAACAAATTAAAAAAAAAATAACGAAAAATCTAGCGAGGACTTGCCGTCGTGCCAGTGCACGTAATATGTATGTTTAATACATAATTTAAGCTTTAAATTAAAGGACTAAATGTGATGTTGACGTACCTTTATTTTGTTTATATAAACTATATGTTTATTATATTGTAAAACCGAGTGTTTTTTTTTATCTATATATATGATGTGTGTAAAAATATTGTATTTATACATGATGTTTTGTACTCAAATAAAATTACGTTGTGTATATAGTTTATATTAGCCGATAAGGAAAGTACTATATATAACTACATATAATAATATAATTAAAAATCATTTGATTTTTATATTACATGATATGATATGACCATATTTTACATATATAATAATAAATTACTATAAAAACCTATTCATACAGACCACTTTAAAATGTCACGTTTTTATATATTACATATATATATGTATATTATAAATCAGATCGTAGTCGTAAGTGTTTTTGTATTATGTGAATATTTACAAATTAATTATTCAATTCTTGATCTATCGACGTGCAATCTCAATTTTATTTTTTTTCACATCTGTAATTTTTCGTTCCACGCTTTTCTTGACTTTTGTAAAATTGAGTTATGTTTGACAAGTGTGTATGTAATAGTATTTTTAAAGCATAACAGTAAGTTTTTTGATTATTATATTTTGCTCAGATGATAGCTTTTTTCTTTTAGTAATAATCATCGGCCGATAGATGCATACTTTCTACGGTGAATTGATTAATGTCTCTGTTAAGTGATTATTGTGTCATTTAGTTTGTACCTACATATATATATATATATATATATATATATATATATATATATATATATATATATATATATATATATATATATATATATATATATATATATATATGTATATCATGTGATCTGTTAAGGCTTTTACATTATCTAATAATATAATAATAATTTATCTGATTTGTTTTTAAATTTAAGGCATATATATGTTTTTTTTTTAGTAAGGTCGATGTCGGATTTAATTGACAGGTAATCAGTGGCATAGCCGACGGGGTCGATGATGAGTTTAATTTAAAAATACTGATTGAATAGTACAAAGCAAAGTTGATTCCAGCTTTTATCGGTATTGTGGCTAATACTTTTCACATTGCTCGTGTGGTTGAGAGTTTTCTTTACGTCGGTTCTGTCGCTGTGTCCTTCAGGCGTTGTTTATGGTTAAATTATGATATATAAAAGTGTATTGAGCTTGTACTGTAATCTCTAATTAACACGTAAGTACAAAGTATAAAACATTGCAATTAACAAAAAAGCATAAAATTTATCAAATCTATATATAAAAAAAAGTCTATTTTATTAGATCAGTTGTTCTTTCAAATTTTTATTAGTATATATACATATAATATATACATAGATATTATATCAGATTGGATTAAATGATGGTCAATTAAATAAAAAATATTAGTGTGTAAACTTGGGATTGTATGTGAAGCGAATGTAATTAAAAAAAATAATAATTTGTTAATAAATTTAATTATTAGTATCGTATCATATTTTATACTAGTGTACAATATTGTAAACAATTTTCAAGAAGTAATAAGTATTCATGATCAATAATGCCTTGCTTAGAGTCGCAACTAATTTGTTTGCCGATTTAAGGAAAATTCATATTTAACGACACTTGTTTATCAATCTTAATCTTTTTGTCATCGTAAAATTTATCTAAATGAAAACAATTTGATAATTAATTGTAAGATTTGAGACGTGTTTGCACACGTGAATTATTTTATTATTATTACAGGTGCATATTTGACTAACAACTTGGTGATTTAAATGATTTTTGTTTGAGTAGTTGTTGCAGAAGCTTATTGTTTTTATGTATATGTAGATTTAACCTTTTACTTGTCGATTCCGTTGCTGATGAAGCTTGCAATTTTTTCGTTATTTCTATCGAATATGCACCGTTACCATAAATTAAGTTATGTATTTTTTTTTTAAGCATATTTATTATATAGCAATCGACATAGTCGATTGAACCGACCAAATATTTTTTCTATAATCATATATATGTATACATGTATAATTATAATTTATTTTATTATTATTACGGAGATTCAATTAAAATGTATGTCGATAGACGATTAAATTAAAACATTAATTGTGCACATGTCGATTGATTGTGCCGTGAGGGAATCGTTTATTGCTGGTTGATAGATTTGTTTCTCTGTTTGTTTGTTTTTTTATTATTTTTTTTATATATAATATATACGGTATACTTACATATATAGATTGATTTATGTTGTATTATTAAGTTTCATATGTTAAGGTCTAATAATATAACGGTTATAATACGAACAGGCGTCCGATTGTGTGTGCGTATTAGATTCAAATTTCACTATTTAATATTGCAATGCATATTTTTTTATTATTATTCGGCTTTGGTAAAATCTCTGGTTTGAGATTTTTTCTAAAAGTCTTTCAGCGTTTGGATCAATTGAGCCGAGTCATCTGCGGCCATTGGAATTTTCACTAGCGAGTGTGAAGATTTTCTTTATAGCCATGTTTTCTATCTTACCTGGGACTCGTATTTTCAACAATGACGATACTATTTTTCCGATTTGATTATTATACATTTGTTGTGTACTGATTGTTGGCCTAAGTCATGTTATTATGTATATATGTATACATATTTTCCAAAGTTATTCAAAATTGTTTTTCTTTATATTGAATTATATACATATTTGATATGATTGTTATGTTTTAAGCTCAGATAATGTGGCCTTAAGGTCTACGATGCATAAATGACGCTTTCTTTTTAATGTGTTACGGTAAAATTATGTGTATTCGAACTTGCAAATCTACCAGTGAATCTGTTGCATAAAAATTTGAACTTGAACACTAACGTTAAGTACGCGGTGTACTTTTTTGCCTTGACTTAGTTTTATGATTTAAAAAAAAACCATTCTGCGATGATAACAGGCTGTGTAAAAATGTATAGTTTTATAATGTTGAATACGAATATAATGTGGGTGGTGTGGAGGAAACGATATAATTATAACTGTATTGTATTATCAGAAATATACATATATTTTTACTGTATATATATATATTTTTTTTGTATTGATCAACCTTCGCCCAATAATAAACTGGTTTATATTAGGCATTTATTATGTTTAACCCTCCCTCACCGAAGTGGGGTATGCAAGTGCACCAATTTTTACGTTTTTCGTAATAACTATGTGGTTTTCAAAGCTATATACACCCTATATTTCTTGAATTCCTAGAATGAACTACAAGAAATTTATTTTAATAGATTTTGTATGATTTAGAAAAGGGGTACATCGTAAAAAAATAAATTTATACGTTCCAAAGTATGATTTAAAGGCGGTAGCGATAAGTCATGTTTTTGACTGTTCGCTTGCATATTCTTGTTGATCGATGAATCAATGCGAGAGAAAGAGACGGCTATATTTTCGTAAGCTTTTATTTTCGTCGCTTTTGGCGCGTGGCTATCGAGTCATGCATTCGCCTGTTGGCCTTACCTATTTTTTAATACAAAAATAGTCAAAAACATGCTATACAACTAAAACTTTTTTATGTTGATGTTTAAAATGATTAATAAGAGAACCCATTTGTATTGAGAAAAGCTGTATTTTGATTAAACAATACTGGGGTCTTACTCGACCCCGGTTCGGGACACTCGTTCGATCTTGACGCTCCATCCTTCAAAGGTTAAACCTTTAAAAAAATACTAAGAGTTGATATCACAGTAGCTTGTGGAAATTTTCAGCACTGTAAGGGAGAGATTAATGAAAGTCTATTAAAAAATGCAAAAATGATTTATTTCAGCAACAATTTTTTTTACGTCTACTGACTAGAAATAAGCGAATTAAATATATGTCACGTACGGAAAAAAAATATATTGATAATACATTCAAAGAAATTCATATTTGACATGTACGATACATATACAAATATGTATGTATATTAAAAATTAAATTTTTCGCAAAATTCATTACAAGTTTTTATATAATAATAAATATACTTTTTAATTAATGATATAATATTAAATTGTCTTTCTATAATATATATAATATTTGTAATCATTAAATAGTATTTTTGTTTTTTTTTTTTTTGGAAAAGAAATTCAACAACATTGATATAATTTTTTTAATGAATAATTTAAGCTAAATGTCCAAGCGCTACTAATTATTATTATTTTTTTGTTTATTTAAAATTATAGGGAAAAAATTTCATTAGTCTGTTAACGTCCACCAGGCACATATTTCTTATTTACATCAATAATGTATTAAATTAAATTATGGTTTAACCAAAACAATATATTGTATAACTATGATAAAAACTGTCGATCAATAGCTACATACGAGGAACTTAAAGTCGGTACAATCTACAAAAATAAATACAATCACACAAAATTAAACTAAAAAAAACATAGTTTATCAAAATGTATGGCACCATATATATATATATATATATATATATATATATATATATATATATATATATATATATATATATATATATATATATATATATGTGCAATGATGGATATGTATAGACGTTTTTTCCGGTGTTTTATGAATCTAATTTGTAGGCCACATACTTTGACGTTGAGGTTTCTTAGGATACGATGATGATGATGATACAAAAATATTGAATTGTTGAAAAAATACATTTTCTTCCTCGGTTTAATTTTGTAACTTTTCCGCTGATTTGACAAAATTAACAATTTTTTCCATACGTCTATGTATATTGCTATAATTGTAAGCGAAGAATCGAAACGATAATAATTAAATAAATAATTTACGGGACGAAAACAAATGCATTTTACGATTGAAAATCGTATACTTTTGACACGTATAAGATTTTCAACCGTAGCCGATGCCGAACAATAATAGATTTTGCTAATTTTATTGAGATATAAGTGCGGTGAGATTTAATTGCTTGCCATTTTTTAAAGTGCCTCTGGCAAAATGCAGTAACTTACATTTCAATGAAATCAGCGAGCTCCATCGATGACGTAAAAAACAATCATGTCTTATCACAGAGTATAAATAATTGGTATCATTTCCTTTTTTTAAAAAATTAAAATTTCACCTAACTATATATACATGATACAGGTGGGGTGGAAACAATCAGGCGATTTTTAACTCGAAAATGAGGACTATTATTGTAAAGTAAATATTTAATAGCTACATAAAACCAAAATATATAGTATAGGATTATGCAAAAGTCATATTTGTGTAATTCGAAATTTGTTGAATTTCTACTCAGATGTTATCCTTCAACTTTTGTACGGTTTCAATTCGACGAACATAGGCTTTTTACTTTAAATAACCATACAGGAAGAAATCAAGCAATGTCTCCAAAACGAGACATGCCGTTTCAACACTTGCCTTACTGTGCTGGACGCCAAGCGTACAGTTTTAAAATATGTGTTGTAACTTAGAAATAATTCAAAATCTGCGAGGCTAATTATTGTAATGAGCTATAAAAATCATTTCATCATGTACTAGCTGAACCCGGCATGCGTTGCAATGCTACAATAACGCATGAAATTCCCGTTCCCATTTGTCAGAAAACCGCAGGTGTATAGCGCACGTTGTCGCGACGCGAAAACATATGAAATTATAGCGTTGCAATGACACTTATTCCCGTTTCCGTTCTTTACCGTTTTTTTTTCACAGAAATCTTCCCGGACATGCATACAACATATCCTGAAAGTTCCATCGTAATCGGTTCAGTGGTTTAGGAGCCTATTTGAGACACACACAGAGACATTCATTTTTATATACATATATATATATATATATATATATATATATATATATATATATATATATATATATATAGATTAAACGTCGAATAATATAAAATAAGAGCAGGAAATGAAAAAAATGACGCAACGCGGCGTACTAAATACCCCCCTCTCTCGATCTATTTAGTAAATGATTATTTCTGTTGATATTAATCAATGCTTTTGATTCGTAATGACATTATTCGAATCATAGAGGTTTTGATGAGGAATACATAAAATATGAAGACCCTGCATTCAGTTTATTAAATAAAATATAAGCCTTGGTCACTCGTTATCCATCACAGTGTGGCAAGTATTAACCCTTTGAATGCTGATCAACACCGATCGGCGTTTTGTCAATAAGTCCATGGGCCTGAAATAAGCCAATAGGCGTTGTTTTATGTAAAAAATAAACAAGAATACTACCCGCTTAGCCTTTCCAGGTAGCATTGAACATGGGTCGTGTAATCCGTGTCAATGTTTATAAAGACTGGTTTAAACTGGAATTTCTGAATTTATAACCATAGCAGAATTTGTCGATGGAAATCCCTAACTGCTGAGTATTTTAGATTGTGAGCATTACATTTTAACAACAATAAAGAAGATGGAACTAGTTTTGGAAAAATACATTCATCAATAGACTTATTTTGTTTATTTTATATTGTTGCAAGATATATTAGAGAGTCTTAACACATCTTTACAAAACTCGAAATCCTCGGCGGTAGTTATCAAGGGTTTGTTTGGATTAGCTACAATTTTTATACCTGCTTTCTATTGGATATCTAAACAATTCTACTTGGAAATGTTGGCGAAATTTTCAGCGTGGTGTGAAATTGTCAGCACTCAAAGGGTTAAGCAAGACATTTCCGTTCAGAAATTCAGATCTCATCCGAGTGATGTTATCTTAAATAAATGACTTTGTATATATATATATTTTGGTTTAATTTGAATAGTGCACATGTTAAAGTATTCATTTTCAAGACACTGGGTAGTTTTCTAATCGTTCCTGCCGCACCCTATATATAACAACAATGAACAAACAATAAATCATTCAAAAAAAGATGATCGAAAATGTACAAAATAAACATGTATATTTATCACATAGGTAAAATAAAGGAGACGGTTTAAATTCTACATTCAAGTCGAGACGAGAAGCGAAAAAATGAGAATGCTCGAGTATGTACGTACTACGGCGATTAAGATTATTTCGTTTTTCCAAGACATTTAAAATATAAATCGTTTTATTCTCATTCCCAACGACAAATCCACTTCTTTCACTACGGCACACAAACAAAACAAATATCGTAGCAATATCGGTAATTCATAGTTCTTTGGACACCACTCGCACTCGTGTTCACTGCATCGACATTCCCTGAATCCACGTACTGAGATCACTGGTTTCGTTGCATTCCAAGACCACTTCCTGACCCTCTTCCGGCAGGAGTAACTGCTGGGCTGCTGTTCTGCCCGAGAGGTACGCGCCGTGAACCGTTGAATAGAAATTGCTGTGCGTATGCTCGCCGGCAAACAACATAGTCGGCTGAAAGACGATCGCTCATTGATAAAATACACAATAGAAATAAATCATTTGAGTGATGCATCGATATTATTTACCTTTTTTTGCCGATTGGTGTATAGCGGTTGGGCAATTTGTTCAATATCTATTTGAGAAGCACCGACGGCTATGGCCGTGTAGGATCCTCGGCTATACGGTTGCTTATGCCAACTAGTGCTGTAAATAAATATAAAAGTGTCAGCAATTATTTCGGAAGCAAATGTATGGATGACCTTAAATAATGGTGTCAGAAGTGGGATAAATGTATAGGAAGGATTTCATAGTAAATGGTTGTTGTAATGAAACTTTAAAAATAGCATTGTTTAAATACGCGTAGTTCTCCAAAAAGGTTGCAACTTTGAGAATCCCTTTTGTGCAATTTAAGAGCAAACTTGTGTGTATGTATATATTTGAAGTTTGAAGTCTGATAATTTGGATTCATATAATCCATAAAAGAAGATATACACGGTGTTTCATAAGTATGTACGGATAAAATACTGCTTAGGGTGAAATCACACAGGGAAGAACGGCACGTCGTGTGCTTGGCTCCCCACTGTGGGGGTTCTCCTACATATCTTCAAATATGGGATACACCGTTATTTATCACTGTCAAGCAAGGATAAAACTATACCGAAAACACTCCAGAGGCTGATTTTGGGACGGTGTGTGCTAGTCGTGCCTTGAATATGTGCAAGACATGCCACATTTTTAAAAGTATCTAAAAAAAAACCCATATGCCACGTTCCTTCTTGTGTGATTTCGCCCTTAAGGTGCAGACACACATTGGAATGTAGCACTTGTAAAAATAATGCTAGCACTGACGCGATCTAGGCCAAAATGCACCCCCTGGAGTGTTTTCGGTGATATTTTTATCATTGTATTGAGTCATCGATAACGGTGATCCTCATATTTGAAGAAATTTATGAGAAAGTTGTCTTTTTATATGAATTAGCAATGACTCCAAGACACACCCATTACAGTTGGAAACTATGACCCATGCATTTTATTAAGTAATGATATTTAATTGAAAAAGTTACTCATGTAGTTTGGATTTGTTTGATGAAACCCCATTTGAATGATATGACATAATCAAAAGACAGATTTGAATTGACATGAGGGAAAGATGTTCTTATTACATTATAGTACCTTATCAGATTAGCAGGATCATACCCTCCAAGATTGGTCTCGATTAAGTCAAAAGATGTAGGAATATACAAGGAACAAACAAACAAACATAAAATCTTACACATATCTGTGAAATCTTACCATACGCACTTTTGCGGTTCGGGAACGAACGGATCGTTCAGAAACTTCCGTAGAATCTCAGTACACTTCGAAGATACAGTTTCGCTCGGGAGCGTCTCCATATACTCGGCCTCCTTACCCGAAATCCAACCCAGCAGTATAGTATCGGAGACCTTCGAAAACGAATAAATCTTCCTGTACCAATTTGCAGGAATATCCGTCGGATCGTCCGAGTGCGGCTCCCACAACATGAGCACCTCGGAAATGGTCGGATTTAAAAACGGCCTATCATAGTACAGGAATATCTTATCGACGGTACCATACAACAACCGTTCGATGGACTCTGTCTTATACTTGGGCAGCGGCGGCTGAAATATGGCCGAAGCCTGTTCTTTAAGTACTCCCAACGGCAATGTGCAAATCACATGATCGGCGTGGATTATATCTCCATTCTCGCACACGATTTCAACATTGGCCGGACGAAGCTTGTGCTTCAGATGCTCCAGCGGCTTGGCCCCTCCCTCTAACGGAGTAGCATTCGGGCTATCGTCTATTACGGTCTTATCCGAGTCGTCCGATTCGTTCCCGGGGTCGTCTATTCCAGAATCGGTCGGACTTTGGATCGAGCCGGTGACGGTGCCCCAACGTATCGTCTTAACGGGACAGCTTTTGATTATGTTCTCGGGAGGAATTCTCCGTACGATCGGTTCCAAGATGGCGCTATAGCCAGACGGCAGAACGATATTGCCGCCTTGCAATTCGGTGTAGCTGCCGAGCTCGAGCAGGTCTATCTCGTTCATGGAGTGGCAGCCGGATATGCAGGTCTCCCGTTTGAGAAGGCATTCGAAGATTAGACGGCGCATTCTTTTTTCTTCCGATTCTGGTATTTTGTCTAAGTACAGTGCTGTTTCTAGGTTGATGTGTTCGCCGACGCTGTTTATGTCGGGCGGGGGGAGGTATTGGCATATGAAGTATTCCTCGCATCTCTTCAGGAAGCATACGTAGGCTTCGTATATCTCTTGGAGGAGGTCGAAGGGTACTTGGCGGCCCAGCTCGGTGGCGGCTATCACTCTGTGGGGTTTGGGGGAGTTGAGGACGTCTACGAGGCCGTTGGCTATGGCGAGTTCGAACATGGGGTTGCCGAGGACGCCGTGGATCCAGTTGGCGCCGAGTTCTACTCGCTGGGAGCCCAAGGGAATGGCGACGACGCGGCCGCCTATGCGAGAGCGCGCTTCCAGGAGCAGGAAGTCTCGCTGTCCGTGGGCTGCCAGGTGGTCCGCAGCCGCCAGGCCCGAGACTCCGCCCCCCACCACGACCACACGACAACGGCGCACACTCATACCGGTCCTGCCGCTGCCACAGCCGCAGCCGCCGCCCCCAGCATCGCCCTCAACCGCGGCCCCCCGTAGCGCTGCCGAGCATTTTGACACTTCGCGGATTTTTTTCAGGTGTGCGAGCGCGGCCGTAGCGCGCTTCGCCACGGCCATTGAATTATTGGTGCGCTTTGATATTCTTCAGCCCGGCCTGGCCTTTGTTATCGTCGGTCTCTCTTATCGGTTGTGTTATTCTGTATTATCAGCAGGGCTGTGCAGTCGTTAAAAAAGGAACACGACTTTGAATCTGTTGGATTCTCGATCATAGCCGATGAAACAGCAGTCACTTCGCGCCTTGAGCGTGGTTGGTTGTCGCCTAGTTTTTGGACCAGTCAATTTTTAACTGGTCATGGCCACTTTAACGGCAAGCTCGCATCTATGGGCTTGGTATCTGAATCCTTTTGTCCGTGCTCTTTTCCGGAGCAGGATGCAGATCATATTCTGTGGTCCTGTCCTGGGATGGAGGCTGAGAGGAGGGTTCTGCTGGACAGCGTCAGGGGTTCTCTCATTGGCCCCCTACATCATGGGGATCTAATAATGAGTAAAGCATCGTTTAGAGCTTTCGAAAAGTTCGCGGAATGCTTTGGGAAACTGTCTTCCCCTGGATGCTACTACTCCACTTAATTGCAAAAGCATTTATGTGTTGATTTATTATTTTTTTATATTATATTCTGTGAATGTGTGTGTGTGTGAGTGTGCGTTTGCTTTTTAGGTGAGTGTATGTATTTGTGGTTTATGTGTGTGTGTGTGTGTATATATGTGTGTGTGTGTGTGTGTGTGTGTGTGCTTGCGTGCTTATGCACGCATAATCATGCGTACATGTATGTTTACTTGAGGTGTGCGTGCATTCGCACGGCTCATCTCAGGTTTTGTTTCCTACCGCATGCGCGCTTTATGTGTTCATGCGTTATTGTTAATTTTGTACTTGGTTATGTACAGTGTGGTTTTTTTTATTAGAACAGTGATGTGCGGTTGTTCTTGTGCGATATTCATGAACAGCCGTCTCGTTCTCCGACGAAAGGGTCTCTTGGACTGTATTCGTCGGGGGGGTGGTGGCCTCATGTTGAGGGCTTTAAGGGTCAAATTCCGTGACCTTTAAAGCGGGCTTAGAACAGAACAGTTATCACTGGGAGTCCGTTTTGTAGATATGTCTAGTGAGAAGGCGATGATTCGTGAGGAATTCCTTGGATTTTTCAGCACATTACGTCGTGTAAAAACATGGCTTAGATCTACAATGTCAGATGAACGTCTGTCTGGATTGTGCATGTTAAGCGTACACATAGACAAAGTGAACTGCAACAAAAAAGACTTTGTAGGCGGGGTAGGAAGTGTTGACCGTATCCCAGCCTAACGAAACACTGTTGTGCTTGTTTTAAGTTGTTTTATTGTTTGCCTAAATATTGTACAAGTGTATTAGAATATTTGAGGAAGTTTTCTCGAAGCGGCTATTGGCTGTTGACTTGGTGTCGTGATGGCCGCTGGATCTGCAATGTGTCGTTGCTCTGGATCCGGCTGAGTTGCAAGCGTTCTTCCATTGTAGGGTAGTGTAGTGGTAGCTGGTCAGATGCAGGATGTCGACTGCTGTCGTGGTGGCTGCTGCCTGTTGACTGAAGTTGTCTGGGTTGGATCTCCTTTTATATTGTTTTTGGGGATCCACGTGACTTGTTTGCTGGTGATTAATTCTGAGAACCGCAGGTGGTGTTTACGTGTGCAAGTTATGCGAGGAATGTGGTTTAGGGTAGAATATTTTTATTTATTTTATTTTATTTTATTTTATTTATTTGGAAAATTTACAGTTTACAGTTTATTAGATTGATAGTAAAAAAAAAATATAATTATGTTAAGTAAACCATTAATAATTTTCACATATAGGTAAAAAAAGAAAAGCTCAAACATTTAAAATAAGAAACAAAAATGATAATAGAGTAAGATAGTTAAAGAAAACAAAAAAAGAAAAAAAATAGAAATAACAGTATAATAAAAATATCAGAATAATAAGAATAATAATATGATAAAAATTATGAAATAATATAAAAAATATAATATATAACAAAAAACAAAAAGACAAAATAAATACATCAAAATAAAAATTCATAATCATAATCATAAACTTTCATTAAAATTAATCATCGAAAAACAAATTTGCAATAATTACTCTAGCTTGTATAGCATTAATATTAAATAAGTCAAACATAGAAATTGTTAAGATTAGTGTGTTGACGGTGGAGCTTGCACGCCAGATGAATGAGCTTCTTCCATAATTAGAAAAAGTATTAGGTATGTAAAGGAGCTCATTACATCTAGTCATTCTATTTGGTACACGCAATGATAGTCTGCTCAATAATTGAGGACAGTCAATCGAGCCGTTAAGGATGTTCAAAATTGTTGAGATGTCAGCTATCTCCCTTCTTTTGACAAGAGGAAGTAGATGCTGACACCTACAAGCATCTTCATAGGAAGTATAGGTTAATCCAAAACGGCTACTGACGTACCTCAGGAATCTCTTCTGAATGCGCTCCAATCTGTCTCTTGCACCAGAGTAATCTGGGTTCCAAACTTGGGATGCAAACTCAACAATACTTCTTACGTATGCACAATATAGTATTTTGTATGATTTTATAGTAGTAAAGCATTTCGATATAATATAATAAATATATCGATATAATATAATATATAGAAGTAAAGCATTTCGATATAATAAATATTTATTCTCGAATATGTGGCGTCGTTCCACTCGATTTAGTTTTTATCGCCCTTTGTTCCAGTGAGTCTGGATGTTTGTTCAATGGGTTACAATGTAGTTGTTATTTGTGCACTTTAATGGTTGCAGGTGTTCTTCGACTTCACGTCGTTCTGCTTGATTTGTTTGGGTGGAATATTCTCGAATATGTGGCGTCGTTCCACTCGATTTAGTTTTTATCGTCCTTTGTTCCAGTGAGTCTGGATGTTTGTTCAATGGGTTACAATGTAGTTGTTATTTGTGCACTTTAATGGTTGCAGGTGTTCTTCGACTTCGCGTCGTTCTGCTTGATTTGTTGGGGTGGAATTTTCTCGACTCGAGATGACGTCAATGGTTGAGCGTGAGAAATGTATTCTCCGTCGCAATAGATTTTTCGATTGCGGTGACGAGATTCCTACAACTTTATGGACAAAATTGTAGATATGTTTGGTAGTGATAACAGACGACTTCAGTTCTTGTTTAAAGAATAAATTTTATTTTAAATTTATGTTGTAATATTTTTTGTTATATACATACAATATCGTGTTAATAAAAAAAATTGTTGCTACAGTATGCCCTTCATTACTACAGTGTCCTGTCCGTTTGTTCACCATACAAATACGCTACAGTAAATTAAAACTACATTAAAACATTACTAAAAATATTTTGCCCCCCCTTAGAAAATTTTCTGCGGGCACCCATGCCATGACAGGCCTATAGCTCCGTATTGGCCAAGTTGCGGCAACTTTGCAACCGCATCCGAGCCTATTAAGTTAGAGCAACAGGGTACAGAGGGTGTACATCCCTCCCAGTAAAGTACAAATGCATTCTATTGTAGCGTATGCTAAAAGGAGCCGCCGTTATAATTGGTTTCGAGGATTATCTCCAGGCTTAAGTGCAAGTCGGCTAAACAATGAGAAACCCCTAAATGCACTTAGCGGCGATAGCGGCGCACTCGGTCGAATTTCCATGGAGTTCTTAGAACTGACAACGCCAAAGCGTGGGACTGCACATCCGAGTACGTGACTAAACAATGGGGAAGTAACCGGACGTCGAAGATGCCCTGAGCGACCTGTTCGTTATAAGGAGGTACTTAGGCGATATCAAGACATTCTGGACGGAGCACAGTAAATGCTGTGACACGACTTTGGCCTTTTACTTGGATCCTTCACCCACCCCTACGCAACACTATTTTCGCCGTCCATATGGACTGCAGACCATTATAGTACATATTCATGCTATTTTTGTCTGCATTTGATCACCGGTATGGCCAACGAGCTACTTCAGCCCGATTAATCTCTGCAGCCCCCCCTCTATGAATTCTCACGAGCCGCCACTGGTACTCAGTAAGTTACTGCAAATGTTCGCTCGGTGTGTTAATTGTCGTCATGATTTATTTTATTTTATTTTACATAGATATATTTACGTAGATATTTAGCCAGCAGTTTGGCTTAATGGTAGCGTATATGTATGTTTAGCGCCAAGTGATCAGTGGGTTCGATCCGCCATACTGCTGGTTAGATTTGGGGGTTTTTGGACTCCAGATTGATCGTTTCTCTATCAGAGTTTGCCAATTTTATCTGATCATTGTTGAAACGGTTCCTCAAATTGGCAAATAAATCTTTTCCTGTATTCTATATTCCTATATAGCTATATTCCTTATGTATTTTTAAATAAATAAATGTAATTCAAAATTGCCAAAAACGATCTCTTTCATTCTATCACTTTTCAGTGCACTTTTCAGGAAATATTATATACATACATAGGTGTGTTTGGGCATATTACACTACCAATGTTATCACACGATCCACGCGTATCACGATCTATGTATGTACATACATATGCCGGAGTGAAATCAAAGTATCTTGATAATATGGCCGTGTATCCGAAACTTTTTGAAATCTGCTGTACCAGGAGGCGCGGCTCAACAGCCATGTAGGATATTGAAGATATATCAGAGACCGTGTCAGGAACAAATTTAAACAAACTAATTCTGTCTTACGAGTCTTGCTCGACATTATGGAAAACGAACGATAGAAATTACCTTATTAAATGTAAAAAAATAAAACCTCAGTAAAAGTAAAAAAAAAAACGAATTTTTCAAATACCAGACATCTCTTCAATTTGATATAAACATTATAAAAATAAACTTTGTGTGATTTAATATTCACATTTTATTTTTATTTTTTATTTATTATATTTTATTTTTACAAAATCAATTAATCAAACATACTCGTCTAAGAGATTGCTCCAAAGCGACGAGTGTGCTATAAAGATTAAGAAGTACATAAGGAAACAATACAAGTTAAATAAACAAATTATATATACAAATATATAAATTAAATAAGGAAAAGATAACTAAATAAAACATGAAATCATAATTAAAAACACTAACTCAACCTTTCTAAATGGTCGCGACCTCCATAACTTAGGAAGTGGTGCAGAGAATGAAGAGACGTGCATTAATTAGTTAAAAAGTCAATAAATGCGAAATCAGAGTCATGACCTTGACCTTGACTCGGACTTCACAGCCCTGTAAAGCCCAGTACAGGTTATTGTGATATGTGCGGATTGGTGATTTTATAGTGTAAATAACGCAAACCTTTTGAAACGCTAGTTACGAAAGGACCGGTCGCTAGCAGTTTTATAAGCGCCATCTTATTAACGCGGCACTTTATTCGCGTCGGTATTTAAGAGATTTTAAGGCCAAATTTTAAAAAACTTGATTTCGATATCGAATTTCTTATTTTATTTTATTAATTTATACCAGGAAAACCCAATGCGCCTTCCTGGCCAGAAACATTGTACATTTGGTACAAGTACTATTAGTATTATAGAAAGTAAATACATATCAATTAACATCTATGGTCGCATTTGTAAATTTGCAGCATTTTATACAATTCAGCGAAATTCTAGATTGCTGAAAAGTCGAGATTTTGCGATAAAATGGGTAAGGTTGCTAATTTTTTGGAACCGTTTCAATGAAGATCAGATAAATTGGTAAACTCTGATAGCTAACGAATGGAACCTGGAGTCACAAATCCAAGGTCTGGCTAACAGAAAACAGTGGGACTTGAATCCGTGACCACTTTGTCCAAAGCAAGACACTCATTTTATAAGATCATAATAGAACTTCCAACCATCACATCATTTGGGCGACCTCGCAATTTATTGATATCATTTATTCAATTAATTTCTTAGAGTTATCTCAAAACTGTCATGTCCGGTGCCATTCTACAATTGCAATGGAATTTTCTAACTGCTGGGACTTGGATGATGACTTTTTTTTACAAACCTCTTTTATATTTCACTTATCATTAGAGGTAGGACGGGAAGCGCGCCGTCTATTGTTCCATTATTGTTAATGCATTGTAAAAAAGGTTCGGCAAACCATTAACAATGCATTTACAACATGTGAACAATGAACAGCGCGCTCTGGGTCCGCTCTTTACAGTTATCATAATCATTAACTACATTTTTTTAGAACATTAAAATGTTTACGATAAAATGTACGATAGATTCTCAAAATAAGTCATGCATTGGGTCAAATATTGTATATTGCTATCTCTTTTAATTGTTCAAATGCGATTTTGAACAGTTAGTGTTTTCAATATTCAATTTTCAATATGTTGAAAGGGGGAATGTTATCCTTGCCGATTTGGCAAGGATAACATATGTATATTTTAAGTACCTCGTTCGATTGTGTGGACATATCTGATTTGAAATCGCATTATTTAATATCTATTATTTATTTTATTACATTTATCTTTAAGAATATAAAATTTACTTATATAAATGAACATTATTTGTATTTGAAAGTGAAAGAGAAATATGGAGATTTTTTACAAACATCCAATATGATAATTTAAAAAATTATATTTAAACACATTTTCTATGATAATGCTTTTCTGACAAACACGAAAATTTCCAAAGAAATGCAAATCGACTTACAAAAATTAGCGAAATGTTTCGATTTTTCAACGTATGCCAAATGAGGTTGGCAAAAATGTCATATTTTGAAATGAATAGTACGCACATTTCAATAAAAGAATGTGGCAAAAAAAAAAAAGAAACTGTGTTATAATACCAAAAAAAAACCCAAACAATTATATAGGATTGCTTTTCATATGTTAAAATAGATGAGGCAAAAATTATGTTGCTGAACTTTCACTTTGCAATTCTACACGGTTAAGCACATGGACAGAGGCGTCGCATATATTTTTTTAATTTACGCAAATGTATTATATATAAAAAAATATATATATATATATATAAATGCATACACAAAATATTTTTACAAATTAAAAATAAAATAATAATAATAATAAAATTTATTATTATTGCTTTTTATCGAATCATATGACTCGGGGACACTAGCGGATCCAGAAAATGGTCAAGGGGGGGGGGGGGCATTTTGGAATTGATATTGGCTTAATTGAAAAAATGTGATTTTATATTAACATTCTTATGATAATAATTAAGTATAGGCGCTAGGGTGCTATTTTCCAGGAAAGATGGGTTGTCTATTATCAATTTCTATTGTGAACCCTTTTATTTGCTCTCTAGCTTTGTAAGTTGACAATAGGCAACCCCATTTCCTGGAAAATAGCACTCTAGCGCCTATCCTTAATAATAATAAATAGTCACCGGACCCAGAAGGTGCCGCGTATTGTTCAAAGGTAGTAAATGCATTGTTTAAGTTTGCCGAACCTTTTTTACAAAGGATTTACAACAATGGAACAATGGATAGCACTGTGACTATCCGGTGTCTAATAATAAATAATAGTAAACACGGTACAATCCTATACACTTTTTATTATTTTTTAAGAGATTATTAAGGGTATTTTTAAGACAAAATTATTCTGGTATGAAACTCTTTTAAAAATGAAGTATTAATCATAATATAAATTCTAATTTTCGTTTTTGGCGTTGCGAATCGATTCAAGATCTGTTCAGGATCTAGGTCTATGTCCCAATTAATGTGTAACAATGCCATGCAATTGTTTTTGTTGCTCTCCAAGTAAAATCCACCAAAAACACTATGCCATAAATTATCATTTCGCATTAAACTTAGCCCGCCTACCTGAAAGGGTCGTGTAAAAACAATATTTGTAAATACACACATTTTCCTAATTTCGTCTACCCATCTTTCCTGCGGTATTCCTTTTACCCTTTTGCATTCTCTCGGGTAACATTCAAGTACTTCTTTTGTCCACCTTTAGTCCATTCTAATAGCCGCGTAGCCCGTCCATTGCCATTTCAATCTCTTTATTCTATCTAATATGTCCACTACCCTTATCATACTTCTCACCCACATGTTCCGCTTCTTGTCTTTCCTCGTTATGCTGAGCATACAGCGTTTCATACTTCTTTCAGTGCATTGAACTCTGTGTAGCATCTTGGCGTTCAGTATCCAAGTTTCACATCCATACGTCATCACTGGCAAAACGCATTGATCGAAGATGAAGAGATAAAGAGACGTATGAAATTATGATGGAGTGCATTTGGACGAATGAGTGTGGTTTTTGAATAATATATTTAAATATGAAACATTAAAATTACACTGTTCGATACGAAAAATGGTTCAGAGACGAGATATGACTATTCTTATAGATCTATGCCCAGTTAACACGAATCTGGTAATAAAAAAATGTTGATTGGCTCGAGATTCGGAGATATGTGTTTTTTAAATCGCGCGGTTTTTCTATATCTTGGTGTTGTTTGGTCGATGTCTCAAAATCTGTCAATTTTCTGTTCAAAATGAATATTGGAATCTATAGTCGGGTATTTTATCTTTCACTTGTTGTACTTTTCAGCTTTCAAATATCTCTAAGTAGTCGTCCAGTTCAAATCAAAAGTCAAAAGTACGTATTTTCTCTTTGGATTTTTTCCCACTGTTAATACTATTTTATATTGAGTATTTTCTATTGAAACATGTTAATTGGGATAGTGTTCTAGCCACATTATTTTTTGTTTTCGTTTAAAAGGGTTAATTGAAAGTGTGCTGAATTTTAAATCGGTAAAATTGCGAGCTAAAAGTTCGCACTATTATTTACTCGTATTTACACGAATCTTAATTGAATTAATAGGGATAATATATTAAATTGTCTTTATATGAGAATTAAATAAAATTCCACTTAAAAAAATCATATTTCGACTATTCTTGTGGATTAATAACAAAAGTTCGTTTATTTTATCGAGGTAAGCCAGTTGTCAATTGAATTTGTGTTCACTGGGTATAGATCTATAAGAAAAGTCATATCTCGTCTCTGAACCAAAAAAAAGTCGTCATTTGTTCCAAAGTGGGTGCCATGGCACCTCTCGTGTATCCGCTAGTGCTCTCAATGTGGAATATTGGTTATTTAAAAATATATATCGGTTCATTTGACAGTCAAAGGGTTAAACAGTTAAATGCCACTACGCCTATGAACTTGTACGCGTGTGTAGATGTAACTACCACGTTGACTTTGAACAAGTATGCAGTAGTGGTGGAGGCGGTTTATTAAGTAATGTTTGCAGACGTTTTAGAGCCGTGGTTCAGTTGGTGAGAGGACTCGAACGATAGAGGACAAACAACCTGAGGGAGTGATGACATCAAAATACCACACCACTTTCTTTGTCCTCGCGGCCCTCATAGTCGCCGTGAGTTGTAAAGAGTCCTGCGACAAGTTGGACGGAAAGAAACTCCTGGAGGGATGCTCGTTGCTCAAAGGACTGTCCATCATCAGCAAAGGTGGCACCCTAGTCAACGAATCCAACTGTGATGTCCTTTTACCCAAGTTGATATTCGCCAAGGAGCCCAAAGTCACCTTCGACAGTGCTAAGGCTGTAAGCGTACCAACAATCAACTCCTTATCTACTCTTTGTATGTATGTAGTTTTAACACGTACTAATATTGATAAGACATTGTTTTTAAATATTTTCAGGATAAATTCTATACAGTTTTGGCCATCGATCCAGATGCACCCAACCACTCTCCTGGAAATTATTTCTTGCATATGATCAAGTCAAACGTTCCAGTAAGCATTACATTACATATTACGCAACTTTACGACTGCATGTTTAATTTTTTTGCATCAGCAATACTCTACTTGCATTTATTTAATAGCATTACTGTATAGCCTGTTGACGCGCAACACTTAATTTCGGAAAAATTGTAGTATGATTTATAAATTAAAACTGGTTGAGTTGTGTAAGCTTTGATTATTTTTGAAAATATTAGGAAATAATACTAAATTAATTGAAATAGTTTGTTTAAATGCTAGTAGTTGACTTAAATTTATTTAATTTTGATACTATTAGCCGGCGTTGCTCGGGTGGATGATTGTTATATAAAACGGCATTGAATCTTTTCCAAAAACCGTCTACGGTCTTAATTCAGATGGTATTCCAAATTCGGTGTATCAAAATCGAAAACTAGATTTGCAAAGTGACTAATTTTTAGATTGAAATACAGAATTATGTGTTGTGCAACTTATTTCATACTCTTTTTCCATTTTACGTGGGTCAAGTTTTATTCGTGTACAATTTTTGCTGCGTGTATACCGGAATAAATCTATCATTTATTATTGTCAATTTGCGGGTAGTGTATATATATGAAAGTGTATGCATATTTTTTCCGTTTCATGCATATTAAATAGAGTAGTAAATACTTCAGATTGTTTTTTTATACTGAAATTTTATTCGAGCGGCAACTTTTTGCACGGCAATCTGTCACCGTATAGGTCAACAACTCTTCAGTTTCCATCTTAAAAAGTGATCGTTTTCATTATCGATGCAAATTAATCGTTTAAATGTCCGTCCACTTCACAATGGCTACTATTAAAATGTACGTTCATATCTACGACTTTCAAGGACGAACACACACACACACACTTTAATTCGCAATCCTTTCGAATTGGCGACAAAGAGATGTTCTTCTGGTTTTGTCAGTTTGTTTGAGCGAGTATGTGTGTGCACATAACTAGTCTAAAGGTTTTAGAGCGATTCTCAAATATCATTCGAAACCTGTACACGTCCAAAACAACTTTCACCAGAATTTTCGACTGCAGTTCTATGAATCAATTTCGTCACAACGTGCACTGAATATTTTAACCGAAGAAAAAAATTGCTGTTTTTTTTTCTTTACTTATTTGATGCATCTTGTAACATTATTTATTTATTATAGTTAAGCTATAGTGACATTACAGATAAAAATGTAAAGTAAAGAGCAAAAATAATAGAAAAAAAAAAATTAAATGAAATATGAACAATTAAATGCGAGAACACATTTACGATCTCAAATTAAACAACTCCTCAACCGGATCAGCATATTTTAAATTCAAAAAATCCAAGCTAACAGAAATCTGGTTGAGGAGTTTGATGCCCCGAGCAACAGGCGACGAAAAAATCAAATCAGTACGTGTATTAGGAGAAGAGAACAAACTGTGGCATCTAATGTACCTGAGATAAGCATATTGGGAAGAATATTTTGAATCCAAAGCCTCACTTATAAGTTGACCGTTTTATCAATCGTACTATTAGTATGGCTAATAATGCTATTAGCAGTTAATTGGATAAAATTACGTTGGCCATGATTTGGAAACATTTTAACAACTTCCGGCCTGATGGCTACAATCGTTGATTGGTGTAATTTCGTCAACATTATCTAATTAATTTAATTTCATAATAGCATGTTTATTTTTCAGGGGTCGTCTCTTTTGGAAGGTGATATAACAACTGGAGTTGATGTAACCAGTGAGTGTCGCAAATGACAAATTATTATTTGTTTCGTTAAGGTTTACTTATTAGATTTGATTATTTTAGAATATAGAGGACCTGGTCCGCCGAAAGGTACCGGAGATCATCGCTATTTGTTCGTTGTATACGAACAAAAATCTGGTGATTTGAAGTTGGAAGCTTCGGAAGTCAGGGCCAGGTTCAATCCATCGGATTGGATGAAAGATTTGCCGCTGTGCGGACCGGTTGCTGGAGTTCAATTCAGGGCCAGATTCGAACTGTGAAGTTTGGAAAATTGAAAAAAAAGAAGTTACGAAAGTATTTTCGTTTTGTGATAATAAATATTATGTAATAATTCGTTGGGATACTTTGAAATTTGTACGAAAATGCCGGCGTATACTTTTTGTATTGGCGAAATAAATCGAGTATTCAATTGATGTAGTATTTTGTTTTTATTTTAAACAATAATAAATTTGTATTTTTATTTAAATATATTATGGTGTATTCAAATTTGTATGAGATGGTGCGAATATTCTTTATTTTTATTGATTTTAAGAACACACTCAAAAGTGCGGCACAGGACTCGTAGATTGGACTCTCACTGTGAAAGGCTCGTCTTCATGTCATTGTTAATTTGAACGATTTTATTATTTTGACACTTTTCTCCTACATTTCTTCATATACATATGTATGTACGTATGTGGGGTGACCATACGTCCCATTTTTTACGTGCCTTGCGTTTGTCCGTCGTACAGAAGAATTTTATTATACATATTTCCATATTTATCCTTGTTTTTCCAAATCAAATTATTTCTTAAAAACAAATATTATTATTGAAATATACATTTGCATATGTAAAATATGTACATTCTTTTTAAAGTAACATTTAAAGATTTTGTTACATCATTAATTTTTCTGAAAAAATTCGGTTTGTTCTATTACTTTCATCATAATTATTTTTAAATAACTGTAAAATACAATATTATATCGTCTATGCATAATTTGTGTTGTTTCATTTTCTTCTTATAAATAAATGTACGTTCTGGTAAGAATTAAATTACTAAAAAAAAGAAGAAATGAAAATTAAAGGTAACAAAGTTTTCAGTTGCACATAATTTTTTGCAAGGAAAAGAAACCGTTATATTTTTGGAAATTTTTAGTTATTTTGTTGGTAGATTTTGCACGTTTTAGAAAAAATATCAGCCTGCGGCGCATGAACATGGAAGGGTATATTATTTTTTTTAATCTTGTTTATATTTTCATTGTACACAAGAATTGTCGATGCGGTGCAAACGATCGAAAAGCGCCAGACAGACAGAACCACAGATTAACGACACGTGTTCCTTATGCGTGCGCACTGCTCGCACTTACACTAAGCGAAATCTCCCGACATACCTACCCTGTATACGTTCTGTGCTTCTGATACTTTAGTTCCGAATTTTTCCTTATTAAATTATTAAAAACTCGCCAGAAAGAACCAACTCAATTTTAATAATTACCATTTTAATAATTACATCTGTGCACATCGAAAGGTTACTCGTCATCTGATGTGCAATTTTCCATTCGTCAAGTTGAGAATTGCGTTTAAAGCAGCCATTCAGTTAATCTGTGGTTCAATCTGTCTGGCGCTTTTCGATCGTTTGCACCAAACCCAAGAATTGTACATTCTGAAAAAAATATAATAGAAAAAAAAAATCCTTATACTATTGTTTTAGCTGATCCCAAACATGTATCATCCTAGGCTGGACCGCCCCTAGAAAACTAGGTTCCCGGAAAAATGCACTAAATTGCACTGAATAGTGGCACAGTTTCGGGAAGTCATAATTTTCTAAAAAAGTACTTACGCAATAGAATTCCACAAAAAGGTGAGCACCCTCGGATAACATACAAACACTTCTTGACGTTTTTTTGTGACATTATATTGCGTTAGTTCTCCTTGAGCATCTTTGAAAGTTTGGATGTCTCGAAAGTGCAACTTTCTCGGGTGCATTTGTCCGGTTAACAGAAAAATAGCCTGTGTACGGGCCAATCGTCATTATAAGTACATTTCACTATAAGTCATTCTCCATATATCCGCCATTTTTAATCGATTCTCATTTCTCACCCACAATTCATCTTTTGATCATTTAATGTTTTTCCATTTATATATATTTTTACAAGAATATAACAACTATGTACATATGTAAGTTTTGCATCCAAATTATGCTATGAACAAAGTTCACAGATTAAATTATCATTTAATCTTCTTCATACAGGACCGGAAGAGTTTGACAGGAATTAACATAGTATTTATTTTAATTTGAACCTCCAGCCAATTAATTGATAATTAAGTCAATTCTAAGTTTTATACCTACATCTATCAAATTTTCCTTATACATATTTGTTTCAAATTGAAAATATAACTAGTAGCAAAGACGCAATCCTTTTTAAAGCAGAGCTCTGTAGTATAATTTTAGCACGCATCGATAGATGTCTTTGCCTATCCGATTGTAGGAAATTTAAATTCGAAATATTTTCAACCTGTTGATATAGCAACGTCTCCATGGACACGGATAAGAACAGCCAACGAATTATTTAGACCTTCCTTTAATATTATTATTAATTTGCATAGAAAAGCATCACACAAAATGAACTTGGCTTATCAAACTCATACTAAGGAAGTATTTACCCAAGTTTTAAGGTAATTTATTGAGGGAGAGGGATGGATAAGAGTCGCCCTGGAGCCGGGCCATCACCTGGATACCAACTGGAGGCACGCCACTGTGCGCCGTGACATTTAACAACTGAGCCACGGCCGCGCAACCCCTTGTAATTCGAGGCTGGCAACCTTCAAAATGGTACCTATGGCAACAGCTTCCTACCAGGGTTGATCACCCTTGCACCAAACCTCCCGACAGAGTTGTCAACAAACCTGTAAAACTTTTCGCAATCGATATGCATACCTACTACATTAATCCAAGACTTATATCACACAAGATGTTATGGGTACTGATGAATGCAGATTGACTGAGAATGTACTATATTCCATTTGTAAGGTAGTCTACGCTCATCATTATGAATAGACTAGTGTTGTACCCGATGACTTATCATTGCATGGGTGTTGGCATATTAAGATTTAAATAAAAAAAAATTAAAAGAAATGTGTCGTCGGTCATGAATTCGATCCCCATTTTGAATTTTTACAAATACCATTTAAATATAATATTTAATTGTTTAATATAAAAAAAATGGTAAAAACTACCTACCTACTTACATACATATAAACAATATAAAACACCTATAGAAAAAATTATTAATTAATTAATTAACTAATTAAATACATTTTCAATAGATGGCGGTAAATTCTCTTCCAAGCGGAAACATTAGTTGCGATCAGTATATATAGAAGTTTTTTCTTTTGTTATTGTATTCGTATATACATAGCATTTTAGCTGTGACGTACATATACGCTACCATTAAGCCAGCAGTTTGGCTTAATGGTAGCGTATATATTTAGCACCTCTGAGGTCAAAGGTTCGAGTCCTCGCCAAATCTGCTGGTTAGATTTGGGGGTTTTGTGACTCCAAATCGATCGTTTCTCTATCAGAGTTTGCCAATTTTATCTGATCATTGCTGAAACAGTTCCTGAAAATTGGTATTAGATATATTCCTGTTGTCACAAAAAATCTACCTGTGTATAATTTGTAATAATTATGCACAGTAATCTGAAATCTATAGATATCTCTATAATTTCTTATTTATTATATGTATAAAAATTGTAGACAAAAAAAATCTAAAAATAATCCATAGATGTCTCTATGACTATTTATTTCTGATTAATTGTTATATGCTATATATTCTGATTGTACATATATGTATTACTGTATTTCTGATTTCTGATTGTGTATGTATTCTGTATTTCGTTAACGTACACCCGTCGCATTGGAGCGATCTGTAATGACGAGTGTATATTGATTTGTAACAATAAAAATAAAAATAAATAAAAAATATGTATGTATGTCGAATAAAAACGACTATTATAGCACGGCGAGCGTTATCTCAGACAGACAGACACATATAATAGCGATATTATATTATTAATAGATAAGTGCACGTGCCAAATTTTAGTCTGATCTGTACCACTTGCTGCTCTGTACTATTTTCTAAAACGCTAATTCACTGCTGCTGGGCGTAGGTGCAAAATACCCCCCCCCCCCCTCCCGTTTATTTTCAAATTGATACATGAAACTAGTATGGGATCTCATTAGCATCTGGGGTGGTACCTTGTGGATTTGCACTTTAGCCAATTCGAAAACCTTGTACTTGAAGTATTTCGAAACGCAATTTTGAGGAGGCTTTTGTGTAAAACACCAAATAAGATGGCGCCATCGAATTGGGCAACAGTTGGCGCCAAACAAGTGCTCACTAAAAACGCGCGACAGAATCGAAATGTAAAATTTATATGACAGATGCGATCGAATTTCGAATTTTCATTAAGAGAGCGCTGTGGTCGATTATGGAAATGCGTGGGAGGGAGTGTCGACGCATTAAAAAGAAAAAAAAAATAATACGCAAAACCCTTTACCGAAAATGTTTAAAAGGTTGTGGATTTATTTATACGCTGCGTTTGAAACTTTTGTGTCGTGTCGGAGAAATTCGATCCTTACGGCTCAATCTCGCCGTGCGCTCGATCTTCACGGAGGTGTATCTCGGCCGGAATAAGAGCAACACGATCGTTTTGAGTTTCGACGGGTTCCAATGATTCAGGGTAACATCGTTCGGGTCCTCGCGACCGTGAATCATCGCCGGGGTTCGCGTTTTTAATCGTCAATTCCAGTAGTTGCGAAGCGTGGGTCGCGGCGGTTTGTGGCGCGTGCTCGAACCGCCTGCCCACACCTTTATATGGACACCTCTATGTCTTATTAAATCATGATGTTTTTTCCTTTTGACAGGCAACTCGCCGCAAACCGGACAGAACTTACTATCGCCACTTCGATCAGTTTTACCTCAGCACTGTCTCGGCTACTCTTGATTTTTGTAACACCCGGTGGCTGTTAAGTTGCCGGAGAAAACCACTTTTATGACATTTTCACAGGAAGCCAAACGGCTAATCAACCAATAGAAAATTTAACGATTGCCTAGCTTAGTCTGTGGAGCTAAGAAGACAAACTGAAGATTCTCATATTTATTACTAATTTTATTCGACTAATGAAATACTTGTTTAAATGAAATATATTTATCTGATTAAGAAATCACCCATATGTATGTGTCTGCAAACATTAAATCAAGTGAAATATTTTTCAGGACATTGTCTATGGAAGCATTCACACAGAAAGTGTATTAAAGAATACTTAAAAACACTGAATCGTACGGCAGGGGCACGTTCTTGGCCTTCTGTGGTGAAAAAGTGAGTCTGACACCCAGGGCTTTTTTTTTCGACAAGTTTCAAAAAGCTTCTTTTACATTTCTTCAAATATGGGAATCGCCATTATCGATCACTATCAAACCTACATATGTCAATACAAGGAATTTCAGCCTGGCTGGCATAGCATAGATCAAGCGTGCTAGTGATTTTTACTAGCCTCTTCTTACTTTGCTTTCAATTTTTTCGTCTGATTTCGTCTGGCGAAATTTGGGTTCTTATCCGATCGTTTTCAAACTTTGCCATTTTGCTTGATTTTTTACATGTGCGAAACTATATCTGTGTATAACCGCGTACCTTTCTGTGTGTTTTTATAGATAATTTTGCAAATGCAAAAAAAAACGCTAGCACGCCTTATCTATACCGTCACGATTATTGGAAAACGTTTACCCCCTGGAGTGTTTTCGGTGATGTTTTATCCTTTTTTGACAGCCATCGATAGCGGTGATTCCCACATTTGAAGTAATGTAGGAGAAACTTCGAAATCAACATTGACATAAAGATACACCCATCACAGCTGAAAACCACGAGCACGTCCCGTGCCCTACTTTTGAGTGTGTTTTTACCATTAACGTGTGTGTGCCATGCCAAGTTAAAATATGGTTTTAAATAGTGTATTTTCCGATATTCTGTGACTGGGCAGCTTTCACTTTCAATTTTGTAGCCAAATATTCCAAAAATAATTCCATTAAGTAATCTGTAAATATGAAATTTGAAAAACATCCCCGTGAGGCCCAAATCTAATTATTTAGTTTGGATCATTGTGACATTACAAGAGAGCACAATGCACCACAATGGTCGAAAAAAAAATACAGAGAGATGACAATAATAAAAATATATATAGAAAAACAAAAATACACTTAAACACAATCATAAAAAACATTACAACAATGCAAAATGAATTTACACAGTTGTCTTTCTTGACATTTCGGTAAACAAGACATGAGATATTAGCTATTTACAATTCAACCAAATTGTTTTCAGCAATCAATAAGAAAGCACTAGAGAGAGTTTCTTTGGAAAACTCATATGCGAAAAGATATGAAAAGTGAAAACAAAATACGCCGCTTTGAGAATGAATACAATTCTGGATATCACCCCATGAAACCGACTACAATACATTTTAAAATACATAATACAAGACAAAGGATCGACAATATGTAGATATATGTATTATATCAATATGTAGATGTGTCTATTATATTATTAAAAAATAGACATGTAGCGTTCGAATCCATTCATGCAAGTTGCCATGAATGGAGTTGGAAAAAATTATGCAATACTACGACAAGTCGATCAGTATGCTAATTGCCATTCATTAAAATGGGCATATATAATTTTGAAAACGGCCAAGTAATATTATGTATATATGAATAACCCGTTCCTAGCCGGCTTTATTGTTATACGACGAGTGAAAAAATAATATATATATACATATATATAAATATACGTAGACGTGTGCGAGAGGCTTTATGTGTTAGCGCTTATTAGGGAATTCCGATTATACGGAGACGATTTATTACCGGTTTAACGAGTTTTTTTTTAAAGGTATTATATGTAAAAGATTAAATGTTAGCTCACTTTTTTCCGCCAATGTATATATTTATTGTGTATTTACGTAGATTTTCCTCGTGTGCGAAATTTAAAATGAAAAGCGTGCATAATGAAATTGACACATATGTATATATTATATATGTATATATAAATATGTGTATAGTTTTAATTTAAAAATTATTATTTTTTATTTTTCTTAATCGTGTTCGACCGCAAAATCGAATGAAGTGTCCTTCGTTTCTATTAGGGCTTATTTATAATTCTCAGAAATTATCATTGCGAAAGTTTGCTTTTTGAATATTTTATAATAAGATGTTCAATTAACACTTAATTTATGATCCGTGTCAGATGTAGCACAACTTTTTACGTTTTATATTAGTGATTTATTTGCCGATGATTTTTAATCATATGCAATTAAATGTTTGACATTTGAATACACAATAATATATTGGGAAACTTAAAAAATTAAAACACATCATTGAAAATCGTATCCTTCAGAATTGAACTGGTTCAAATTTTTTAGCTTTTACTTTATATTTGATGAAAAATTCTTGAGATATTTCATCTAAGGAATTTGAAAACTTTCTTTTCGAGTTTTATTGTTTTGATTCTAAATGTATTTTTTGCAAAATAGACTAGTGGTTAGCATATATGCTTTGAACAACGTGGTCAAGGGTTAAAATCCGACTGGTTTCTGCTGGCCAGATCTTGGATTTGTGACTCCACGTCGATCGTTTCCTATCAGAGTTTGCTAATTTATCTGATTTTAATTGAAACGGTTCCATTAATTTGGCAACCTTGCCCATTTTGTCACAAATCTCGAGGTTTTAGCAATTTCGAATTTCGCAGAATTCGCATAAATGTCTATGTGGATGTTAATTGATGTCTATCTACTGAATTTCGCTGAATTGTTAAACAATGTTGTAATTTACAAATTTGATCATAGATGTCTCTGTGGATGTTAATTGATATGTGTTTACTTTGTATATTTCTTATAACTAGTCACCGGAGCCTGAGGGGGCCGTGTATTGTTCAAAGGTTGTAAATGCATTGTTCAAGGTTTGCCGAACAATGGATAGCACTGTGACTATCCTACCTCTACTTATAACACTTGTACCAAATGTACGATGTTTCTGGCCAGGAAGGTGCATTGGGGTTACCTGATAGGCCTTCCTGGTATACATAAATAAAAAAAATGTAGTAGAACATGGATTTTATTTGACATATTAGTACAAAAACATGCTTTCTAGAGTCAGAGAACGAAGTTTGACAGTTCAACAATACGAGATTCACAACAATCTGATTTGAGGTCCGATTCGGTAAATTTGCTACAAACAAATTGTAAAATTTTCTTCTTCTACCTCTTCTTTAACTCTGTCTTAAATTGAATCAATATATTAACACTCATTTATTTTAACATTTTATTTACATTGGCATTGATGCAAATTTAAAAATTTGTCCTGGTGGGGGTTTAAGTACCCCAGAATGTGATTTAGACTTTGTTTTGGATTTCGGTAGTCAGGATGATAATCATCGGGATTGTGGCTGTTGGAATTACAACTATTGGTATTTAAAATATCGTAAATTTAATTCATATTAAGACCTTGTTATACCCGTCGCGTGACAATCTCGCGTCTCGATTAGTCCCATGCACTTTCGTACGTATGTACCTCTCATTAAAAATGCATTTAAAATTGATCACCGACGTACTGTTCGCCGGTGATTGATTTGCCGTATGCGAAAATTTAAACCGGCCATTATTTATGCAAATTTTTATTTTTTTACAAAGAAATAAACGAGCGAATACTTACATACACACACACACACCTGGCGGCCGCGCCCCGACGCGACGGATCGAGATAGTATATTTATACATTTTATTATAATTATTTATTGAATTTGATATTGCACATATGTATGTAATACCTCGGTTTACTTGTCGTCGAACGATAAATTCGTAATTGAATATTGTAAACGTGTGACGGAACTTAAGGGGGACTTGCGATAATTTTGTGACATTTCTTTGGCCTCGATTCGCCACAATGACGGTTTTATCTGTTCTGAATGTACAAAAAAAAATATTCGAAATGTGTTTCAGAATGCAAACAATCAAGATTTATATTTTTGTTAAATGTAAGTTGTTGCAGCGACACGATATAAAGCAGTCTGGATTATGTACTTTCGTACGAAAAAATTATCATGTTTTAGATTGAATTATTATCAATCGATCTACGTAATGTTCGTGCTCGCTAATTGACATCATTTTTTTGTTGATTTAATTAGCGGTACGAAATTCAAGCATACGGAGAGCACTCACTGTTTTGTGGATTGAAATTGTTTTTATTGTTTCGTGCTAACAAATAAATTCATGTATCCAAAGTCTATGACGCAAACGATCACGTTATTTAACCTTAAAAAAAATTGATAATACATTAAAAAATTAAGGAAACTTATTGTATTTGGAAAAAAAACACTTATTTGGAGATTGGTAAATATCGGATAGATTGCTTAATAGCCTGAAATAAATGATTTTATTGATTTTCATAATCAAAAATTACTTTAACAATTATGTAAGCGTACAATTAAGAACGATTTTGTTGCAAATGATAACTATGTATGTATATAAATGCGAAATTGCAAACTCGATTTAAATATAATGAAAGTTTGTAAATCTCTGGCAATTTGCTATCATTAGGAACAATTGACCAAAATCAGTATAATTTAATCATCATACGTAGTGTTTGATATTCGTGCCAGAGAAAAAAAAAAGAAAATACGGAATGATCTCATGACTGTCAATGTCGTATAAATTTATAAGAAAAGTTTTCTAACTCTCTTATATACATATGTACATAGAACTAAAATGTGCCACGTGCATTTATTTTAAATGTAAGTAATGGATTATGTATTATGTAATATATTTTATATGAATTGTTGTGATATTTTTGAACTTTGGTTCTTTCATTTAACATTTATGCATATTTTACTAAAGTTAAACATACTTAAAATTAAACATACATTCCCTATATTGTTTAATTTTCAAAGTAATTACTTAATTTACTTGATAGTAAATTATCTTTCCGTTTGTTTCCAGGTTTTTCACTCCAAATTCAATATTTTACAAATCAAATTCAATATTTTTCATTTCGCATTAATTAAATATTTTTCATTTCAAATTAAATATTGGAAAAATTGAATCAAACAATTGGATCGCTTTTTAATAAATTTATTTTAATGCTTAGTTGTAATCTTTATTATGAAATTTGTTGATGAAAATACATAAAACAGGAAAAAGTGAACATTAAATATACATACATACATATCTTACATAGCACTTTATAATACATGATTTATTTATTTTATACATAATTTTATTTGAAATGAACAATATTGAATTTGATTTGTAAAATATTGAATTTGGAGGGAAAAACCTGTATATTGATTTAATAATAATAAGCAAGGCATATAGGAGTTTGGGTTACATTTTTTGACTATCCAAGCCCTTTAAATCCCATAGTGCTGTTAAATTTCTTTTCAAATCATTTGTAAGAAGTCATCTGGAATTTGCAAATACTGTTTGGAATCCTTTCTATTGTGTTTATGTTAATAATTTAGAATTTTTTTATGTACATGGCGTTAAATAAATGTATGTAAAATAGGTTTATAGCATGAAATTTATCCGTGGATTACAGGCTTTAGTTCCCTGCTTTGGTGGAAAGTTTTGATATTTGCTCTTTTAAAGTGTGGAAGCACTATTTGTCCTCTAAATATGCAATTGTTCTGTTTGATCATGACAACATCCACTGTTCAAATTTGATTAGCACTAACATCGTACATGTGACTTAGGGATATCTTGGATTGTTTCCATTCAAAAATGGCATTCGATTTTCAACCATTGCAACAGGTGGATCGATTCATCTTAAACTACGCATACTTACATACATAACATCATCTCGACTACGTGTCGATCATGAGCAACAAGGTATTCCTTCAAATTCGACTATAAGATATCGAAAACTTATTCTTTCTTAGTATTATTATTATCTTTTTTAATTTCAGCGAGGTGTTCAAAATCAATATCGCGCAGCTTCCATAACTCCTCATGAATACGATGAATTTAATAAGGTCAATAAAGTCAATAAGACTTTTGCTGTGTTTGTTTATATTTAAGCGATTTCAAAAGGACAGAAATAAAATTAAAATGTAATTAACCAATTTTAAATTTACTTTGTATAGAAACGAAGACCATCCAAAAAGTCTCGCAAAGAAGAAAATCTTGAAGATCTCAAGCAAGAATTAGATATCGACTTTCATCAGATTTCACTATCGGACTTGTGTGAACGATTAAAAACAAATACTGAACGTGTTAGTATAATATTATGGTTATTGATACAATTCTGAAACTTTTATTTGAATCGTGTGTGCTTATGTAGGGTTTGACTCATACAAAAGCGAAAGAATATCTCCAAAGAGATGGTCCGAATGCACTTACTCCACCCAAGCAAACTCCAGAATGGGTTAAGTTTTGCAAAACTTTGTTCGGAGGATTTGCTCTTTTGTTGTGGATTGGAGCCTTATTGTGTTTTTTCGCTTATGGAATTCAGGTAAATTATTGTGAAAGCTTTATTATAATATCTTAAATTTGAACGTACATAATATGTGTGTATATGTATAACTAATTTATTATAGTTAAGTACTTCAGAAGAACCGACCGAAGATAATTTATATCTCGGAATAGTGCTAGTCTTTGTCAATATAGTAACCGGCATCTTCTCATATTATCAAGAAAGTAAAAGTTCAAAAATTATGGAATCGTTCAAAAACCTGGTACCTCAATTTGCCTTTGTAATTCGTGAAGGAGAGAGATGGAAGATTCGTGCAGAAAACTTGGTGATAGGAGATCTCGTTGAGGTTAGTGAATAATAATCATCATGAAATTTGACTTTATTTGAGATTTGAATTAAATTAAGAGTTGAATTTTAGGTTAAATTTGGCGATAGAATACCTGCTGATATAAGAATTGTTGAATCGAGGGCATTCAAAGTAGATAATTCAAGCTTAACTGGGGAATCTGAACCTCAATCCAGGGGGCCAGATTGCACCAATGAAAATCCTTTGGAAACTAAGAATCTTGCATTTTTCTCTACAAATGCTGTCGAAGGTATTGCTAAAGGCGTTGTGGTATCTTGCGGAGATCATACTGTAAGTGTTTTAAAGTAATAAGTAAAATCTTACGTGTTTTATGATGAGTTGCTTATATTTTATTGTAATCAAAGGTGATGGGAAGAATTGCTGGATTAGCATCTGGTATAGACAGTGGAGATACTCCAATTGCTAAGGAAATTCACCATTTCATACACATTATAACTGGAGTTGCTGTATTTTTTGGCGTCACTTTCTCTGTAATTGCTTTCATTTTGGGCTACCACTGGCTAGATGCTATAATTTTCTTGATCGGTTCGTATACTAATAAAAGTTTACATTTGGTCATTTGTATCATGTATTATAATATTGTTTATTGTCATAGGCATTATCGTCGCCAATGTTCCGGAAGGTCTGCTCGCTACTGTGACAGTTTGTCTGACGTTGACAGCTAAAAGAATGGCTGCCAAAAATTGCCTGGTTAAAAATTTGGAAGCTGTCGAGACTCTGGGTTCAACCAGCACGATCTGTTCGGACAAAACTGGAACTTTGACTCAGAACAGAATGACCGTTGCTCACATGTGGTTTGATAGTCAAATTATCGAAGTGGATACAAACGAAAATCAATCTGGGGTCAAATATGGTAAATACTCAAATAAAATGCATCAGCTAAAAAAAGAGACATGCCAAAATTTCAAATGCGAATTTTATGCTTAGATTATTTGCTGATTAGTTCGAGATTTTATGTAAATGTTTATTATGTGGGTTTTTCCTCGTTTAAAATGCTGTGAGGGTAATTTTTAAATCAAAAAGTAAGATATTTTATCTTTCATATAATATTAGTAGTAGTTGTATCTTGGTATTAATAGTATGATTCACCCAAGACCTAAATAACATAAAAGTTAATGTTCTTATTCTAATATTATTTATTCTTATTCAGATACTACTAGTCTTGGATTTAAGGCATTAGCTCGTGCTGCAACATTGTGTAATCGTGCAGTATTTGAAGAAGGACAAAACGTTGTTCCTATTCTAAAGAGAAAAGTCAACGGAGATGCTTCTGAGGCGGCTCTTTTGAAGAGTATGGAATTAGCACTCGGTGACGTAGAGCTAATTAGAAATAAAAACAAGAAAGTGTGCGAAATTCCTTTCAATTCCACTGACAAGTATCAAATCTCCATTCACGAGCCTGAGGATTATAACGATACCAAACACGTTTTAGTAATGAAAGGAGCACCTGAAAAAATACTTGAAAAATGCTCTACTATATACATAGATGGAAAGGAACAGGTAACCAATATAATATTATATTACTAGTGTTTCGGAAAGGAATTGATACACGAATTAAAATAAAATTATATGTTATATATAAATATAATGTAGGGTAAATTATGGGCACGCGCACGTATTAATAATGGTAAAATGTTGAGTGCGCGCATTACGCGCTCACCGATGAATGAATGTGTGTGTGTCTTCGTGGATGTGTGTACGTTCCCGCGCAGCGCATCTGGCGCAGACGTCACCCGTTCAAAGTCAGGTGCTCAATATCAAGACATGTCAGACGATCCACACCCCCCCACTTTCCCTCTACCCCTCTTCCCCCCGTCTCCTCGACGCGATCGGTCGTCGCACCACATCCCTATAGCGGATGCTTAAAATGCACTCATTGGTCAGAATGTATCATCGTTGCTCTAATTGGTCAAAAGTTTTAGTTCACATGGACCACTCCACGCTGATTCGATTTGCGCCTCGTTCATGTGCATTTATATTATTAAATTTCTGTAGACACAATATATATTCCTGGCATTCTAAAATTTGTTATTTTGAAATCTCAACGGGTTGGATTGCTAAGTGTATAATGTGCCACTTTTATTACGATTATTATTACATGCGCGTGCGCCTATAAATTACCTAACATTATACATTATACTACACATAACTTTTTTGATTAACCTCTTATACGTTTCACATGGTTTTCGTGTAAGCGGTTATTTTTTATATCCCTTATCTCTTATCTGATCGTTTTCATACTTTGCCATATTGCTCATTTTGGTCATCAATATAAGTTAAGGTATCATCCGCAATTACGATGGTGAAAAAATATCGTATTAGACACGTTTGAAAATACTGCATCGTATTACACGGTGACGTTTATCTGTCACATTCATCATTCACATCGGTAGTTTCATTACTTTTCGCCCTGCCATCTCGCTGTCAAATTTTAATTATTTAAACGCCTATAACTTTTTCTTTTTTCACTCTATATTTTATAAAATTTGCTTTATAGGTTCTCGTTATCTCTAACATATAAATATTTATAGTTTTGTGGAGGCTTGCTTTATGCAGGGTGGCAACACTGTTCGGTGGATCTGACAGAATGACGTTTATAACCTCAAATAAAAAAAAAAAAATTCTAACCAATACAGGCTTAATATATGTACATAGATCAAACAGTAATAGTGTTATTTTTAGTTATTAGTTATCAGCTGATTTAAAAGTTCTACTCCGGTTATATAACTAGTAAACTAAAATTTTTTTAAATAAAAACCCTGGTAAAAAAACTTTTTTAAATACTAACCTTTTAGTTTTTCGTGTTTCAATTCCTTTTCAAAACCACCCGTTGAAATCAACGGGCACAACACTAGTTATACATAGTTATTGTTCGTATTTTGATGATCATTCTAAAATTTTAGATCTTAAACCAAGAGATGAAGGATGCCTTTAATGAAGCGTATCTCGAATTGGGTGGCCTCGGTGAACGTGTGCTCGGATTTTGCGATTTCGTCCTTCCGGATGATAAATATCCTATCGGTTGCAGATTCGACTCGGACAATCCCAACTTTCCGATTGAAAATTTTCGATTTGTTGGCTTGATGTCGATGATCGATCCTCCGAGGGCTGCTGTGCCCGATGCTGTATCTAAGTGTCGATCGGCCGGCATAAAAGTCGTCATGGTAACTGGGGATCATCCGATCACGGCAAAGGCCATCGCAAAATCTGTAGGCATCATTTCTGATGGAAGTGAAACCATCGAGGATATCGCTTTTAGAAAAAATATTCCCATTTATGAAGTTGATCCACGCGAAGCTAGAGCTGTAGTCATACACGGATCGGAACTTCGAGAATTGAACTCGGACCAATTGGATGAAGTTTTAAGGTGACTGAAAAAACAATTTTAATTCATGAATTTTAAAAATATAATATTATAGTGTGCTAGATATATAAAGGTAGTTCCAGTCTATATTAAACTAGTATTATGCCCGAAATTCCAACGGGTGCTTTCGGATTGATACATGATTTAAAATAAAGTTACAATATGAATAGTTATAATTAATCGGAATCGGAACTGAAACAGATATCGGGAATCGGTTATGCCAAATAAATTATGCAATAAAAAATAATAATAAATAAAAGTCGAAATCCGAATCGGAATCGGATAATATGAAAAGTACGTATTTTTATTTTTTATTTTACATATATACCAGGAAGGCCTTACAGGTAAATCCCAATGCGCCTTCCTGGCCAATTACAAATTGCAATTACAATTACAAATGCAGCATTTTTATTACAAGTCGTTGAAATTACGAGACACTGAAAAACTCACAAATTAACGAGACATCTATGAATTGTACATAAATTTTATTGTACATCAATCATACATCAAATAGTGGTGACATAGTAGGTAGGAAGAATTTTCAGCCAATTTTTTTTTCCGGGAACCATTTCAACAATGAAATCAGAGAAAATTGGCAAACTCTGATAGGAAACGATCAACCTGGAGTCACAAATCCAGGTCTGACCAACAGCATACTCTGAAAAATACATTTTCATTCGAGGCCCGGGCAGGTATCGAACCCCGGCGCCTCTAGACGCTAAGCAGAAGCTTAACGATCGAGCTATGCTGCTGGTTATCGCGTGACGTAAGCAAAAATGTATGTTTAATTTAGAAAACCCAAAAACCACAGCTTTGTGTAAATAAACCGTTCAATCCCGTGATCTGAAATTAATTTTATTTTTCAAATATCGTTAAAATATAAATTAATTTCAATTAAAAATATATATTTAATTGTTTAATATGAAAACAAAAAAAAAATTCAAAACCTCGCTAAATAAAATTATTATAATTACGTATTTTTATATGGCGAGAACGAAAAATTTCAATCAATGTTTAAAAAAAAGGCCATTCGAATATTCTACGATGGTTTCGTTGCTAACTCTCTGAACTCAGGTATACCTATAAGAGGATATTTGTATTCGCTTGAGGGTTCGCGGATTCGACTCCGAATGAGAATTTATACAAAATTTAGGATCTCAAAGTTTATCGATTAATTAATTATGTTCGGCTAGCGTTAGGACACACACACACACACACACACACACACATATTTACGTCTTTATATGTATATAATAATAATAGAAACCAAATCAAACGAACGGCTAACTGTCGATGAAAAACTATGAAGTGAGACTACACATATTTTCATTGAAATAGTAGATATGTATGTATATAGAAATATTATATTAAAAATTTATAGTGTATTTATTATAATTTTAGACATCATGCTGAGATTGTATTCGCTCGAACTTCACCTCAACAAAAATTGATCATTGTCGAAGGCTTTCAACGTATGGGTGCAATTGTAGCAGTGACAGGAGATGGTGTCAACGATTCTCCTGCTCTTAAAAAAGCTGATATTGGTGTGGCTATGGGTATTACTGGCTCTGATGTATCAAAACAGGTAAATCAATCTTTCAAAAATTGAGGTATTTAACAGCATAGATATGTATACAAAGGCCTGGCCCGAGGGTATATGGCGCCCCTAGGCAGATTGGTTTCAGCGCCCCTCCCCCTTAAATTTTTCCACAGTAAATTTCATGAATTTTATGTTGAAGAAAAATATATTAAGACAAAAACAAAATATTTAATTTAAATATTTTATTCTAAATAAGTAGGTTTTATGTATAAAAATGAATAAAATAAAATAAAATACGAATAACTATAAATAAATTCGGTAGTGAAGACATTAATTTATATTCAACAATAAATTGAAGAATTTTATATAGGGACATTTCTTCTTTCGAATATGATTGGTTATTTAATTTCGTGAAGCAAATCCATCCCTGATATTTCTTCATATGTATATATACATACATAAGTTTCAGCGGTATTTTATATAAAATACAATTCAAAATTACCATTCGTACCGACGCCAGTTTGCTGTTTTACAAGTTTTATTCGTGAGTCGTTGAAACTTTCTACGTTCCTCGTAAATTATAATATTTTACAATCAGTATTGTCAATTCAATTTTTCAATTAAATAATTAAAAAAAGAAAAATTAATTGTCTATGGCGCCCTAGGCATTGCCTAGTCTGCTGCACCTTTGAGCCGGCCCTGCATATACATACACATGTACAATAGATGCTATCACTGATGTAAACTTTCAGGCTGCTGACATGATATTACTTGATGACAATTTTGCTTCGATTGTCACTGGTGTTGAAGAAGGTCGATTGATTTTTGACAATTTGAAGAAATCTATTGCATATACGCTGACATCCAAAATTCCTGAAATGTCACCTTTCTTGGCTTTCATCACCTTAGGAATTCCCCTTCCCCTGGGAACAATTACCATTCTCTGCATTGATCTTGGAACTGACATGGTAAAATTTATATAATATTATTTTATAATTAGTCTAGGCAACTTTGTCGGTGTCCATATTTAATGTAAAAAAACTATTAACCAATTGAAAAAATATGTAAAAAAATACAGGTACCAGCTATATCTTTAGCTTATGAAAAAGCTGAATCCGACATCATGAAACGGCCCCCAAGAGATCCTATCAATGATAAATTGGTCAATGAAAGGTAATTTTATTTTATTTATAAATTACTAACATTATACACGCCCATACTTACCTAATGTACACTTTACTGTAACGACTGGAAATATTTAATGTTTATTATAAGTATTATTTGTTGATTTTATAGACTCATTTCAATAGCCTACGGTCAAATTGGAATGATCCAAGCAGTTGCAGGGTTTTTCGTATACTATGTTATTATGGCTGAAAATGGTTTCTGGCCAATGAGATTATTCGGTATTAGAACACAGTGGGATTCGAAATCTGTAAATGATTTACAGGATTCGTACGGACAAGAATGGGTAAGTGATTTTTTTTTATTTATTGTATGTTTTTGATATATAAATATTAACTACATTTTTGTATAATATGTTGGATTTCAGACTTATCGTGAGCGAAAATTCCTCGAGTACACTTGTCATACTGCTTTCTTCATATCCATTGTGATTGTGCAATGGACCGATTTGATAATTTGTAAAACTAGACGAAATTCCCTCTACGAACAAGGAATGCGAAATTGGGTCTTGAATTTCGGATTAGTGTTTGAGACTATGGTAGCCTGTATCCTTGCGTATACACCGGGTATGGACAAAGGGCTAAGAATGTACCCTATCAAGTAAGCCTCGTTTTTACCCCTGAAATAGTCATATGCATATGTAATTATGAATTGCTTTAATAATTTGTAAAACATTTTTAGATTTGTCTGGTGGCTGCCTCCTATGCCTTTTATGGTCATCATCTTGATTTATGATGAAATTCGACGGTTGATTTTACGTCGATATCCTGGAGGATGGGTGGAACGTGAAACTTATTATTAACTGAAATTCGAATACTGTGTGTGTAAAGTATTAAATTTACATTATATGTAAAATATTTATTATTTTTCATAAAATAAAGGTTTTTGACCATAAAAAATCTTAAAAATTAAATGTTTAATTAAGAATTTTGACTTCTACCTTATTCAAAAATGGACCTAAAAATCTTAAATAAATATTTTCCTTCAGAAGTTATTATGATATTGTAGAAACCTACTTCCTTTGGAGTCATTGGTTTTTACAGATTTAGTTTCATCAGCCTAATCTAGCCCCTTTATTTACTAGTCAACTTTTCCTCAATCATTCAGAATACGTACCCGAGCCATTGAAATTCTCGAATGATTGTGGACCAATTTCCAGGGATCTTTCTGTACCTAATAGGTACTACCTATGTATGTATGTACACATATTCAGTGGCGTAGCTAGGAAGGTGCATTGGGGTTTACCTGTTCGGCCTTCCTGGTATATATCTATGTAAAATAAATATAAATTTAGACCCCCTGTCTAGTGGGCTCTCTTGCTTTGCATGACTTTGCTATGAGGTAGCTTTGCCACTGCATATATTGCGTATTTTATCCCATCTTGTAACTCTTCTGAGGTTCATTTTTGATATCTGAACATTAGATCTGACACTTCAAGTTATGATGAAACTTCAAGTTTTGACTGGGAGACCGAAAATTGGTAATTTATTACCAAAATGCACGAGGTCTCAGGACAAAGCTGGCTGCGTTAATTCAGCCGTTTCTACTACATATTTGTGATGATATGGTAGCACTAACGGAAACATGGTTGACTTCATCATTTTTTGATGCTGAACTTTTTGATTCTTCCTGGAGGCTGCATCGTCGCGATAGAGTAGATCGACGTGGTGGTGGTGTATTATTTGCAGTGGCGGCTCGTAATAATTTTTAGTGGCGGGGCTGCACTGAAAAGTTGTCTAAAAAATGTCACCATAATTGTTCTATCATGTCATAACAGGACAAAATAAGCACAATTTTTGGCGTACGACCACTTACATGTGGATTTAAGTATTATTGAAAAAAAAACTAGCAGTTTTAAAAATAACTAAAAAACTAGATGAGGGCTCGTACACAACCAATTAAGAGTAACGAAAACGAATAAAGCTGTGATCGTGCGATTCAACTAATCAAATGTAAGATCAAGCGCGCGAAATCTTACACAAACTGACAGATGAATGTTGTTTAACAGGCGAAGGCTGCCGACTATCCAGCCCAAAACGGCAGAGTGAGTGAAAGAGAAAGAGCTATCTGCAGTTGCAAATAGCTCTTTCTCTTTCTCGTTCCGAAACTCCGGGCTGCGTGGCGTTCAGAGCGGCGCTGTAAAACTTTACAGCCAGTACAGCAACATTTTAATTCATCTGTCACCATACAAGTTAGTGGGGTCTTCGAAACGGTCAACATTACTTAAAATATCACCCTTTTGGATATGGGTGATATTGTAAGTAATATTAACTCTGTCGAAGGCCCCAATAGTTCGTCCATCCAACTAATAAAAAAATATCATTAATAAATAAAATATTAAATGTATTATTAAATATATATTTTAGAATTTTATAGGAGGGGCTGCAGCCCGGCAGCCCATTAGGACGAGCCGCCACTGATTATTTGCTTGTCGTGATTGGTTTCGGTCAGTCCGGATGACAAATTTTGAAACTCTATCTGGTGAGGACTTATGGAATTCATAACTTGAAAATCATAATCGAGAAAGAATATTACGAAATACAAAAACCTTGTAAACATAGAATGAATTCAAGACGATAAACGATATATAATAATAATAATTATTATTTTTAGTTGTTTGTGTATATACATATATGTTTTGTTTTTGTTATGTCTAATTTATTATTTTGTTTCTTGTCTTTTCTGTTATATTTTTGACCATTGTGGCGCATTAGGAATTCCTGTAATGCTACAACGGTCCAAACTTTAAATAAATAAATAAATAAATTATGATCAATTGTTAGGATTATCTCTGCTTGACGTCATTGCTTTTTCACTATAAAATGTCTGTAAAATAATCTTAGCACTAGCCGTATTGCCATCTTCTTCTCATCAGGACATTGATCAATCTTGAGTATCTAACCAATGTTTCACGATAATCTGATTCAATTGCCCGAATTTAATATGTGAAATTTGAATTATTGCTTCGATACAAACTTACAGTGGTCCTTTGTTAATTGGAAGGTTTAATTCGACTTCGTACCAATGCAACTTTGTAACCATGTCGTACCAGTTTCCAGCTCAGTTCAGCGATCAAATCAGTGAACAGAAAACACTTCGATGTTTTTATTTTTATTTCACCACATATAATTTTTCTTACGCTCCAAAGGGTCATTTAATTAATTTTCAGTTTGAAAAATCGACAAAATTAAAGCAGAAGCATGCGTTATAGAGTAATTACAGTTCAATCAACGACTTGGAAGCAACGGTCGAAGGTGCCTCTGGTCTGTACGACTCCACTCAGATGACACTCGCCGATAAAGGCCTTCGTAGTATAGGCAGTCTCATTATCCGCGCGTGTCAGGGTCCGTTTTTAATTGCGGCCAACAGGCGACGGCTCCAGGGCGCCTTATCTCGAGGCGGTAAAGGGACCGGCGCGCGCCCAAGGCGCTCGTTAATCCGGCACTGGTGACACAACACGCTGATACCGGATTTGAGCGATGATCGGATGCTGCGATTTGATATGATAGCTTATAGGACGACCATTGGTTACAATTTTGTGGAACTGAACATTGTCAAAAACTCTAGGATAGGATGGAAGGTATGACCACTGCTTTACTATGGGTACGATTTAACTGTACGTTGAGAAATGTACTTGGTATCAAAAAAAAATGTTTGTGCATTAAAAATTTGCATTATTTTTGATCCATTAAACCAGTGCTTCCCAATTACTTTCATGTCACGAACTCCTAAATCTGAAATAATTAATTCCCGGCCCCTTAACAAATTTTTTTCTAGTTTAAAGGTTTATTTGGCAGTAATTATTACAATTATAATACACATATTTATATTCAGCACAAAATTAGAGGAATTTGCTTAAAAACATTTTTTTTTAAATAAAAACTATATACACATGAAACAATTGAATGCGATAGATGAGGTCGCATGTTTTTACATAACAAATCGATATCGAGTTCAATGTCAGAAACTTCCAGTCTCCGTGGAAAGGCATGAACTTTGCTTATTTTTTAATATAAGTAATGACGAAAATGCTGTTTCGCATAGGTACGTAGTCGCGAAAGGAATAAGAGTTATCAGGGATTCTTTTCCAATAGCAGGATATTCTTGCTGTCGCCATAACCAAAATTTTGAAATATTTTTTTTTATTTAATTCCACTTCAAGCAAATTATTTGATCTGATATCGATCAACTCTTCTTGGGCTGTCTACGTAATATGATCATATTTTAAGGACTTGGCAAATGGTGTTATTATCCAATTGTTCCTTTCATCCTCATTCAAGTTTTGGAAATATTTCCTTAAATATATACATTCCCTAAATATGTAATGTGGAAAAATATTCATAAATGAATATTTTTACTTTCTATTGAATATTTTCGCGACCCCAATTTGGGAAGCACTGCATTAAACAATCTATGTAGTATTGCACATCGAATAAAATATTTTGGAATTAAAAAGTGCCCATTAAAAAATATGAAACGTAGACTTAAGACACATATTTATTTATTTATTTTTTACAATTTTGCCATAGTGACATTACAGATTAGCTCCAGGTCATCACTATGGCTAATTTATTACAAGACATTGAAACGAGACATAATTATTACATACATACATATGTAAATCGAAAAAATATCTGACATCTACATATGGTCAGATATTACAAACATCGTATAAATACGATTAATAACATTTTTCATGTAACAATACGAATTTTTACATTCGATAAACAACCACACAGACATCTAGGGTAAGAAATCTGGCTAAACCTGAGATATAACAATAACTCAAGGCTTGCAACAGAAAGTTGGGAAGGAAAAGCCAATTTTACAGGAACCGTTTCAATGAAAATCAGAAAAATTGGCAAATTCTGATAAGAAACGATCGATCTCGAGAAACCAAGGTCTGGACAACAACGAGACTCTTAGACCACACTAGAACACGCTGCTGTTTATCATATTTATTTTTTATTTATTTATTTTTTTACATATATGTATACCAGTAAGGCCTTACAGGTAACCCCAATGCGCCTTCCTGGCCAATTACAAACATTGCAGCAGTTTTTTTTATTATACAAGTCGCTGAATTACGAGACACTGAAAACTCGCAAATTAACGAGACATCTATGAATTGTACATAAATTTTATTGTACATTCTCAAATAGTGGTGACATAGTAGGTAGGAAGGATATTTAGCCAATTTTACCGGGAACTGTTTCAACAATGAAATCAGAGAAAATTGGCAAACTCTGATAGGAAACGATCGACCTGGAGTCACAAATATCCAAGTCTGACCAGCAGCACTACAGATATACTCATGGGATCGAACCCGGCGCCTCTCGACGCTAAGGGCCGGGCCGCACCGCTCAACTCGCGAACAACTTGGTTGAGGGCGACCAGACCAATGCATGCAGGTAGATGGGACATGCCGCACTCGTCAACTTGTTTGTCGCACACATTTCCATACATTTTTTCGTGTCGCGCAACAAGTCGGCCAATAAAGTTGCACGGTGCGGCCCGGCCATAAGCAGAAGCTTAACGACCGAGCTATGCTGCTGGCATATAGACACAGTGATCGGATAATTCGTCATAGCTATCGGGCTATTGGTTGTTAGGCAGTATATTGTACTGAAAAACTAGTGAGTAGTAAGTAGTAAGTTTTTCGAAGACTGCCGGAGTGTTTTTAAAATATAGATTGTGACATTTTGGTCACCCGAATGTCTCACATCATTATTGAAGTGCGCGCGCCCATTCAGATCAATTATTCGGGTCGAATTTCTATGATCAATCACCGAAACGGTTTTTTTTCTCGAGCGAGCAAATAAATTACGATGATTTTGGTCGATACCGAAACATTCGACACGACATGTAACAACCGAATGTGTTGAACGTTTTCGATCGATAACGGCGAAGATAACGTTTCAATATCGAGGAAGGACCGACCTGTTTGGACGTTACGAATCGACCGTTTCCGATCGGTCAAATTAACCCTTAGAATTTAGATTACCAACGTACATACATACATATATAGATATGTGGATAGGTGTAGAGACGTGTCGGTGTCAATTATTTTGATCTAGATTTTGATATTCATTTTTGTGACACGTCCATCGAGTGTTAATATTGTGAGCGTGTGTATGAATTTATCTCGGGGTGTGTTGATTATTGATAAGCCCACCGAATAGATTCAAATTTCAATTCTATCTATCATTCGAATCCTGATTATGTTGTTTGAACTGAATAATAATTATAATATTGACGACGTCATTTAATTTTTAAAACAATGAGTCATATATAGAGCGGTTTTATTATATTTGAGAGATCTTGTGTTTGAACCATTGTAAAAATTGAAATCATTGTCTTCTATCATCCAAGTGGACACAGATACTTCGGTTAAAACTTTCAGAAAGATTCACTAGCCAAAAAAATCTTTTTTTATAGACACTTTGGTTATACATACTTGAATTGAGATAAAATTGATATGATTTGATTTTGAACAGATCGTGTCATGATTAGATGGACCTGTTAAATGATCGGTTGTCAGAAAAAAAGACCATCATTTGACGACTGAAAAATATTTATTTTGCTCTCCGGATCATTGTTCCTTTCATCTAAATTTTATTTAGAAAGTTTATGTAATATTTAATTCAGTATATTCATTACCATTCATTTTATTATTATGTTCTTCGTAAATATGTTTGAAAGTATAAGTATTACTTATTATATTAGAAAAGATTCCGAGAGAAATATAATACGAATTCATTATACATATGTATATATGTAGATATGGATGTAGGCTATTTATTGTATTTTTCCCGGAACAGGGATTTCTTTTCAAACGTCAAATAAATAAAATAATTATTAGAAAAGCACTATGTAATTAAGTCTGTTAGTACAAAAATTTCGATATTGAGAGTTGTAAGTTTGTTAAATTTAATCAACTTTATAGTTCATGAGACATTTTACACGTGTAATTTATGTACGTGGAAGTGTTGGCGTTATGTTTCAACCGGTAAAGAGTTATTAATAAATGCCATAAAAAATATAGATAGGCATAGTGTCCCAGCACGAGTCCCCATAGAATTTTCCCCATTAATGCATTCAATTAAACTATTTGATAATTATTTACGAAGTTTCGTTAAGCGGGGCACACACGCGGGAGGTGTAGAAACGCTCGTAAAAAAGTGTTAAATTGCTCGTAAAAATTCCTATACCTTTATGAATATTTAACGAAATAAATACAAACCGCACCGGGATCGATATTATTGAATTCAATAACTATAAATAAAAATGAAAATAAACAGGAATAAAATAAATATGTAAAGCGCGTGCGTCTGTAATCCGAAATAAAATTATTTTACCGACAGACGTGTCACGAACGCTATTTAAATAAAAAAAATAAATTGAAAGGTGTATATAAATTGTTTATCGAATATTTTCGATGAGCGTTTCTATGTGTAGTTCGACATTTGATATAAATTCAATACGTTTGAAAGAAATCGATACTTTTCCGCATTGGACAAAATTAGTATTTTTTTTTTGGTTTTGAATAATGAAAATTTTATACATTATCTCTTTTACGTATGTATTTAAGAATCTTCAGCACGTGGATAAACATTATTAAATATTCGAAGATGATTTTGCTTTGCGTTTGAAATAATATTTATTACTTGTAAATAGATACTCGCAGAGGATTTTTATAAATATAATTTTAGATAAAATGAACATGTCAATATTTTTTTTTACCCCGAAAAAATGTGTTTTTTATTCTAAAATATTGCAAGAATTGCTTAATATTAAATATATTTTATAGAATGAAAAGTTTATAGATACGTATCTTATTTAATATTTATTTTTACTCTTTTATTTTTTTATTGCAAAATAAATTATTTTATAGATTTCAGAAAAGGATATACATATTCAAACTATTATATTATAAAAAATCATAATATTGCTTATTTTATGAAAGAAAGACATTGAATATTTGATTTGGATTTTTAAATGCTTTTTATTATTACGAAATTATGTTCACAATTCATCTTATATCTATTTTAATAGCTACTGATCTACTAATCATTTTCTATTTTACAATTTTAATTTAATTTTGTTAGTAATCATGGTATTATATTATTCTAATGTTAATGTACAGCATAATATAAAAAAGAGCTCAAAAACCTATTTATAATTCTTATAAATGCCCATAATACATCTAATATATAATATTAATTAAAGACTCTCTAAAGTCGATGACCTAAAGCAGATTGTGTTTAGGTAATCTGTGTTTATACCTGAAGGGTATAGACATTTTGTTGTAATCACCGAGACTCTTCACAAGTGTGTTAGTATGGTTATTACTTATTAGTGATTCTGTCATATAATCAACTGTCTAGTTTGTTAGTAATGTCTGTAACAAACGGAATATTATTTATGGCATACAGATTTTTCAAGTTAGTATATATGGGTGTGTTATAAATTATTTTTAGGGATTGACATTGAATATGATGAAAGTCGTATACTTTTATTTTAAAAGATACCTTTATTGGATTTCAATTAAATTGATAATAAATTAAAGACATCGATGAAAATATGGAAAATATGCGATATTTATGCAGTAAATTATTTCTGTATTATATTTCTACAAATTATTATATTTACATACATATGTATGTATGTAAATACGAATGTGTAAATTTGTTTGAAAGCAAACTTTATCGCTTTTAGGAAGTAAATAAGATATATCGTAAGAAGTATTTCTTTTATCTCTTTTACCCATTTCTATTGAGAAGTGTCTTGTTTATTACAAAGCTTTGAACATTTCGGTGACTTGAACTATGGAAGCAATATTTCCTTAAACCGAGAGAGTTAAACAATCAATGTATGTTTATGTCCGATTTAACTGTAACGGTTATTGCGTACAACACTACAAGACACATCTAGGCACATCGAGCGCTTCTCAAAGTGTCGAATTGGAAATTTTCCACATACTTTTTTTCCAATTTTCGAACACCTATGGAGCAACCGACGAGGAGCACGCGTCGTACATAATCATACGAATGGGGGACATTACCGTACCGCGCTCATCGCCGTTAAACGGAATTTAATGGGAGACATTATTAACGAGACGCTGTATATATAAGAGACAAACTTGACAGTGACCACGTGTCGTCGAGGCGAACGATCAATTTTTGTCCGGACGTCTGGCATCAAGATAAAATTGAACAAAAAAGAAGAGTAATGATGCGCTCTCGTCGGAAATAAAAAAGACTATGATAAATCACGAGAGCGTTCACTTGCGTTAATTATATGATGTTATATGAACGTGTGTCGCATTTGCCATGTGAGAAATCAACCTGGATGTTTTCGATAGATTTGTATTAAAAGTATTTCGGAGATTTTGTGTGAAAGTTTTAGTCAATGGGAAAATTACTTCAAGAATTATCTATGTATTTATTTATTAATACATGCATACGTAGTAACAATAGATGAAGTTTTGTGATCATGTAAAAATTTTACCTCAAAATTTTTGACTGATTTTTTTTTAATATAAAATACATATGTATGTACAAACAATTTTATTTTATTTATTTATTTTTTTTATTTTTACATACATATATACAAACATACCAGGAAGGCTTTACAGGTAAACCCCAAATGCGCCTTCCTGGTCCACAATTATTACATAGATACATGTAAATCTAAACAATATCTGACATCATTGGCAGATATTACAAACATCGTATTAATACGACAAATAACGACGAATAACTTTCATGCAACAATACGAATTTTATATTCGATAAACAACCATAGAGACATCTATGGTGAGCAATATGGCGAAACCTAAGATATAACAATAACTAAAGGTTCGCAACAGAAAATTGGGAAGGAAACGCCAACTTTACAGGAATCGTTTCAATGAAAATCAGAAAAATTGGCGAAGTCTGATAAGAAACGATGGACCTCGACAAACCAAGGTCTGGCCAACAGCGAGATTTAGCGGGAATCGAACTCGTAACGTCAAGTACGAAATAATTCAACATTCACCACTAGACCACGCTGCTGGTTTGTATTCGAGATCGATCTGATCACGTACGTTTTCATGGTTTTTATGAAATGTGTGTGTGTGTGTGTGTATGTATTATTGTGTCTGTGTATTTTGGATATAATTTAATCACCGTTAATCTGATTAAATTAAAACTTATCAGTTAAAATGTTTATCGTTCCGGAAATATTTTTTTAAAAATTTCAGGTTGACCGGAAATGCTACCTTCTCTATATATAATATTATACAATGAATATACATAGTATGTACATACGTAGGTCTTCTCTTTTTTTTGCATTAAATTATCTCCTAAATCACTCAACTAATGGGTCTGAAACTTTTTTAAACGTAGTAGAAATGATGAATTTCATACGCTTGTTTTTATTATTTTTTTTTTTTTTCTAGGATTATAATAGTAAATATAGAAATGTTGTTGTAAATATTATCAACAATTTTGGATGGAATTACATATGACGATAAAATTGGAATCATAATCTTATGAAAAATATGTAATATTCAAGAATAAGACAGCCTAATTCTCAAAAAAAAAAATTGTTGTTTGCTTTAACATTCGTATGAATGATTAGTAACTTTTTTTTTAATTTAGAATATAATCTTCACTTTGAGTATATATTTCACAGAAAAATATTGTAAAATGCTAAATAGATAATACAAATGAATGATAAAATAAATAAAAATGTAATAATAATATATGTACATATAGTAGTAATATGAATTAATTAATCAATTGAATATATATATACATATATTATATAATATGTTGATTAAAGATTTGCCGAATTCTGTTCAAATTTTTTTGTGAATATCACTTTGATATTTGAATGAAAAGTATGAAAATGCTATCGTCGAATCATAAACTTATATGTAGGTATAGTTGTTATTTAAATTTTTATTTTATTTATTTACCTGAAGAAATACCTGTCATAAAAGAAAAGATGAACGAAAAAAATCAAATATTTTAGACGAAACTGCAATGTCTCATTTTTTCATATCTAAATTTGTTTTTATGCACAAATAAAATAAATATGGATGTCAAAATATAAACACAATTCATTAAATATAATAAACTAGATATACCTGTTTGTTGTTTGCCATTCTTAAAACGTACAGACTTACACGGAGTGGCTTAGTAATTTTGTAATCAAACTAATACAGATATTCTTTGTAGGATTTCTTAAAAATATAATAATTGAGTTAAAATATTATAGATATGAAAATATACATATGAATGTACATATTTACAACTTAAATTAATGTACATAGATTCGGAACAATATCACGTCATTCATTTTGAAACAAAATATTATGAAAACCCAAAATTCGAAAGAACATGTATCTTCGAAAGTAAAATAAAATGGTCAAAAATTTTATTTTTATTAAATTTCACGTTCACATCTGTATGTGCCTTTTTTCGCTTCAAGCACTTTTGTAAATGAAAATAATACATAAAATCTTCGAAAATAAACCCACCGAAAATGCGTCGTCGAAGTGATTGTGATTTGATAAAAATTTTCGTTAATGTTAGTCAACAGGAAGTGGCAGTTTATTTTGACAACATGAATAGCTTCTTATTTTTTTCAAGATTGAATTCAAAGAAAACCTATATAATTTTGATATACTTTTCCAACGAGCGATAATATCAATTATAACGCTTTTTTTTTCAGATTGAAAATGAATCACGATGATTTAATCTGTCCCTGGAAGCGACACCTACGGTTTTATCCGACCGAGCAAACATCACTTATATCACCTTTGATTCAATTGTACGATTGAATAAACAGCAAAAGAAAAACATCGAGAGTAATCAATACACACGTTTGATATTCGATACGACGAACTATTTCCATCTGTATTATACTCTCCATTGTTTTGAATAAATTATTCGCAGAGAGTTCGCTCGTGCAGTTCGGGCCGTGGCCCATTCATTGTATAAACCGTCACCTTTGCACGAGATGTGTGTAGAAAAAAACGCACAAAAAAATGAAAAACTATAAAAAGAAACGTGAACATCTTGAAATGCTCGATAGATAAATCCACAAAGGCAAAAAAAAAAAAAACACATAGCGAAGATAAGTTGGCAACTCGAAGAGTCGAGATGATAAAACACGATCGAGAAAAGTCAAACTCAAACTCGCAGCCTTATAACTTATATCGCATATGAAGTTCACATCGATTAATTTCACAAAAAGTGTTACTCGAAGATAATAAGCATGTATTAGAATTACTTAAAGATCTTATGTCAATATATTATCATATTTATGAGTGTTGAAGCGTTAGCGTTCAAATCGGATGAATGTAGCTCAGTCCTGGAACGTGGACGTATTTAGGATGCTGAATTTATATTGATGCAATTATTATAATATAACATGATTTTGATGATGATTTTCCTGATGGTTTAGAACACCTGAATAGATCGTTTAGCCCGAGGCTGTCGCATAGTGGCCAGCGTGCCTTTCATTCATAAACCGTGAATGAATAAAAGCCACACCTCTAAGCTTTTTCGTACGACACAAAAACATAAGATTTTTTTTAAAATTTAAGATATTTATTTTTATTTTAGATATCCTATGTATGTATGTATGTATGTATGTGTTCCGTTCGTAGTCTCATGGCGGATGGAATCTCGCTGAACAATTGATTCGCTGAAAAAATATGACTAATAAGAAGGATCGTCGATATTCATAAAAACATTTTTTTTATGTGAGCGTTTCTAGCATTACTTTTTTTTTGTCCGCCATTCAACAGGAAGGTAAATACTCGAATGCAATAAATAAATAAATTAAAATTTTTAAATAATAATATTATTTTTTATACGGTACTTAAAAAACTGTGAATTCCTCGTCGTGAGATTTTTTAAATATCGTTTAGCTGGTATATTAAACAATGAATAAAATTAACGTTTAAATTTAATACCTTGCATAGAGTTGAGTGTATGTATGTACTTAATATTGACTTGAAATACTGACGCCTGTCGTGTTTTTGTTATTTATTTTGTGCACTAATCAATCAATGCATAAATATTTTTAAATAAATCGCCTTGAAAGCTTCACACGAATAGATGTCTCATTTTTCTCAAGTATAACGTTAAATATACCATTTCGAAATTCAAGTTCAAATGAATACTACAATTAGGGATCCCAAATCCGAATATTCAAATACTTTTTATTTGAACTTATTTTTTTATTTTCAATCTACAGCACATTTAGTTATATTTGATGTTCCGGATAATGATTCTCTTAAAATTTTAATAATATTGTAGCATATGCTAAAAGGAGCTGCCGTTACAATTGGTTTTCGAGGATTATCTCCAGGGTTAATTGCTGTCGGCTAACAATGGAGACCCCCAAATGGACTTAGTGGTCGGTAACGGCACCCAGCCACTTCCCGCTAGAGTTCTCAGAGCTGACAGCGCGAAATCGTGGGACTGCATGCCGAAACTGTGGGACTGCATATCTAGTACGTGACTATAACAATAGATAAACAAACGTGTCGAGGAAGATGCACTGAGCGACCTGCCCTTTATAAACAGGTACTTAGGCCATACCGAGGCATTCTGGACGGAGCACTGGCAGTGTGTGTATCTCCTTAATCACACAATAAATGCTGTGAAGCGACTTTGGCCTTTTATTTGGATCCTCCACCCACCCCTACGCAACAATATCTTGAATTTCTTAAAACTACAAATAAATAATTTAAAGCTATTATTTGATATTCGGATATATTCGGATATTTGGGATCCCTAACTATAATCCAATACATATTTTGCGATACAAAGTCAGAGTTAAAATTTAGAAAAAAATCTATTGGCTTCATCGTTATATATGAAACGTTTATTTTATATAGATATGTCAGTTAAGATCTATTTAAATTTAATTTAAGTTAAATACATGGTTGATTTTGATATATTATACATATACATATGTATAGTTGCACTGCACTTTAATAGGAATTATTCAGTCGTACATATGTATGTATGTAGACGTATGCATGTACCTATGTATATAATATAGTGAAAGGATGTTAATGCCTATTTGTTGAATCGTTATCTTCCTATACAAAAGTGAAATAATATTTCAATAAAACGGCTAGCGAACACATATATAAATAAAGCTTTCTGACGTGTTGCATGGCGAGAACGTTTGAGAGGATTTCGCCAACAAATGACGCAACTCGCCACGGGCAAAGTGTTTTCGTTAGTTAACCAGTTTACTTACCATATCGCATAAATATAAATACGAGTGTACACGCACTATGTCATTAGTGAACGTGAAAATTATTCAAAGAAAATGCATATTTAATTTTTAATACTAAATCAAATTTCAATCCACATGTACATACATATACACTAGATATTACATTAAAAACCTACGAAACTAAAGGGCAGGGCCTAGATAAAATTGATATATGTACATACATATATACAATATAAATGATAATAATTATTTAGCCAGCAGCTAACCACCGATAAGTTACCGGGTTCAAGCCCAGGGTTGACTTCGATTCAAAATAATTTTTTTAGAAATGTTTCTGTAGTACTGCTGGTTAGACTTGGATATAAGTGACTCGTATCAGAGTTTGCCAATTTATCTAATTTCATTGTTGAAGCGGTTCTTCGTCAAATTGGAAAAACCATCCTTTTCACTACTGTTTTAATGTGATTTCAAAAATTTATAATCTATGGATTTATATATGTACATATGTACAAGTTTAATATCAAAAGTGTCCCTCAAGGGCAATAGGTATAAATAAAAAAATAGTGAATTAAAAATTCACACACTTACATTATGTACACATGTCACAGTGAAATTATATTTCAAGTGAAAATATATTTTCATTGACGTTTCAGTGAAATCATAAATTAGATTGTTAGAGTTGGTATTATTTAAGGGTTAGGATAGGTTAGGTTAAGTAAGGGTTGGCTTTATTCATTTAAGATTGGTTTGTTAAGGTTAAATTTATAGAATTAAACGTTGTAAATTCATTGTCACTGCTTGCATCGGTGAAAATATATTTTCACTTGAAATATGCTTTCACTGTAACACATACATACATATATGAAAACTTACAAATTACAGTTATAAAATACATTTATGTATATAAATTACACTTATTTTTAAGTAAAGTGCGAAAGCTAATAAAGTTTATATGTGATAGTATGAAAAAAGTAACTGTTGTAATTGTGAAACTACGTAACAATTACATGAAAAGCTGTCATCAAGTCAATCTGACAGACAATTCAGATAAAATTTTAATGATTACATAATGATTACACTCCTCCAGCAACTTTTTGGAGACATTTATTTACTTTAATCTCAGCTTCTGTAAGTTGGTAAAATATCAAAGTAATTTGAAGAGTGGAAGTGGTTCAAAATCAGCTTAAAAATTTTGAGTCACCCACAAATATCTAGTAAAACTAATAAAAAGTTTGGTAAAAAAATGGGGTTATATTGTAAGCATTTTAAAAATGATTCACCGTTTGGTTCTGAGATGAAATCCTTTTCAATCTATCTTTACACATTTTTCCAGTCAAACTCATATGACCGACCATTCATCGTTTTTTGTTTTTACTACATAAGTTTTTTAACACTTCATCTGTCCATTTCCATTATTTAAGTTTGTTTATTCGCTATCCAATTGAATGTACGTATATCTAACACTTTGGCTATTCTTTCCACGAGTTGATCTTTCAAACACTAAATATTTTAGCATATTTATTTATATTTACCATTACAACTAGGTTTCATTTCTGAAGAAAAAAAAGCACATCGATCAAAAGTCTACTTCATACCTAGTATGTATGTAGTATGCATTATGTAGATTTAAACACTGGAACATC